>NC_090936.1:846902442-847205472 GCF_040938575.1 Ambystoma mexicanum
TTTATATCATCTATGTCAAAAGCCAACAAATCTTTGGGCAAACTGCCATATGATGGTATGTATGGACTTTCATCTTTGGCAGCATATAATTCTAAGAAATGATTCATCCATACCAGCTCCGGGACAGCATTTTTCTGTAAGGATGATTGAGATGTTAAAGATGTTCTATGCAGCAAGTGCCAGATTGCTTGAGAGTTCTTGGAAGCCACCGCACAAAGAAGCATTTCGCTGTCCTGTTGTAACAAAAGAGCTTTGTGAGCCCTAATCCAATGTTGGTACTTACTTTTAAGAGTTTTCATTAATGTTAAATGATTATGTGATTTATTAATTGTAAGATTCCTTATTTCTTTTCTTAAAAGAGATTTTCTTGTTCTGACCTCAGGGTCATATTGATGTTTGTGACAGAAAACAGGTTTATTGCTTTTTGTTTTCACCTCAACAAATAGATGTAGTATAGATGTATAATCACAGTTTCTCGGACCGCACCTGTTTTTACCGGACCAGTGTGTTGCTAGGTTGTCATAGAAACTTTGTAATTTATCGTGATTCCAAATCAAACGATTTCGTCCACTATTAATGTGGATTTGTCCACTCATATTATCTGATGTTGGTAAGGTATGAGGTAGGTTCCAATACCAAGACATAATAAGCTGCTCATGGTCACTTTGATTTTGCTTCCGAATGTTGAAGCTCTTCACGCATGTAAACATGTTATGATCTACATATATATAGTCCAAAGTTGCATGTTGGGTTTGTCTTCGCCAAGTTGGCTGAGCGGGTACATCACCTTCTACTGAACCATTGAGAAGTAACATTTGCCTATCTTCCATGAATTCAACCCATCTACGTTCCGTCTCATTATACAAAGACTTTGGGCCTCATTACGACACAGGCGTTAAGGGTTAACGCTGTCGTTAACCCTTAACGCCTATTCTGATTTTAACGGCTGCTTTTAACAGCCGTTAAAATCCATGGCGCTAACCTGCCATGATGCTAATTACGCCACCGTAATTTACGGTGGCGTAATTAGCGCCTTCCCCACTCCCATTAGGCCCTATGGGGCAAAAATGGGAATGGGGAAGGGAAAATGGGAAATGGGGATTTACCGCCCCACTCACCTTGGAATGGGGCGGTAAATCCGCCATCCACCATGGTGTAAACATAGTTTAAACATAGTTTACACCATGGTGGTAAAGTCGGCGCAATTAGCGCCTGGGTTGTAATGACCCCCTTTGTGTTAGACAGATCATGTAAATTGAGATCACCCACAATAATAACAGATGTAATAGACATATCAGCCACAATCATGTCCATAGTTGCATACATTAGTTCAAAAAAAGTATCCTCACTCTTTGCCATATGATTCCAATATATATTCACCAGTGCCATGGTATAAAATGACACCACAATTTTGACCACTTGAATATATGGACTTGGAGTTGCCCAATTCGTCAAAGTTAAACCATTAGAATTTTTGACAGCCACAAGTAGTCCCGCCATTGGTCGACCTTTTGCAGGACTTATGGCTGGATTAATAACAATCGAGTGGTTATGCCATACGGGAGGCGTGCCTAACCATGTTTCCTGCAATGCAATTATATTAAAATCATCCAATCCACTCGAAGTGTTATTAAACAGATGGCTGTGACCTCGGTATTCCAAGATAGGAGAGATAAGGGTGTGATGGAATCAGTTCTTAATGGCTATGAGTTCTCAATACATCATTGATGTTGTGTATTCACACGGCTTTGGTAAGCTCTACTTGGTGTCTGTAAGTTATGTCTGTTGTTGGAATTTCTGGTCGAAAGTTGCAGGTTCGGTGTCAAAGTTCCTGCGAACTTATCCACTAAGCTGCTATAGTTTGCATAGGATTCATAAGTCAATGTGAAGCCCAAGCTATAGATGTCATCCTTAGCCTGCCATGTAAGATTTAGAATAGCTCCTGATCGTATCCATAATCTAGCACTCGTAAGATCATTTTCATGGAGAAATTCAACCCTATCTATGTCTGTGGTTGATACATCCTCCAAAGAGATGACATCAGTTAGAATGCTCAAAACAGAGGTCCTGTTGAGATCATATCTCTGGTTTATATCGGATATACACTGTATTATTAATGAGTGGGAAGGAGGAGGTTTTGAAAATTGCCGGCTATTTTGAATTGTTTTGGTGTTATGCTCAGAATGTCTTTTAGTGTTCTCACTTATGATGGGTGTAAGTAGATTTCTCTCCGACCCCTTAACATCTTGGAGATGTGTACCAGATTGCTTTTGTGAACCAGATATGATCGCATTATCTTTTGATTGATTAGCAGTTCCTGGACCAGAGAAAAAGTGCAGCATTAACCTTTCCATGTCAGCAAGCCTTTTTCCTGCATATTAGACATGTCAATAGCACACTGGTTGAGTGGCACTAGTGGTTGATTTAGAGCAAGGGTAGCACCTTTTTCAGTAAGATCTTTGCTTGTCGGGATCTCATTTGTTTTTATTGCCTCTAGAATTTCATCCAAAGGCTCTCGGGGTGCCAAGTCAGTGACTGGAGGCAAGGTATCATTTTTGGTTTTGTTTACTTTTTTCCTACTGATGTTCACATATTTCTTGCTGATGGCAGCACTTACATCTAGAATTTGTTTATTAGGTCGAGTTAAACTTTTAATAAATTATTTGGATCCGGTGCTAGTGGGCAATGAAGGATTCTTGTGATTCTTCGTCTTTTTGACGGGTATTACGACCTTATTTTGTTTCCGTGATGCGCTAGCAGTTTTAGAAAAAATACCAAAATTCACAACTGTACCTACTGAATTTAAAGGCGTAAAGGTTGATTCTTTGATAGTGGACATACAAACACTTGCATTATCATCCGAAATCAGATTGTCATTTACAGTTTGAGTACAGACACAAATCATTGAAGAGTCCGAGATCTCAACATGGGAGAATCGGGGGTTCACAGATTTCAGTGAATTCAGCTCTTTTCCTTTCAATTTAGGGCTTGCCAAAGTGGCGGGTGTCAATATCAATTTTTGGCTGTCCTCAAAGGTTTTTTGCAATGTTTGACGTTGTGTAAAGAGCTTATGTAGGGTTATGTTAGTCTCTAATTGTTCTTTAGCTATAGTGTGGAGTGTGGCTGTCTGTGAGTGTAACTTCGCATCAATGTGCTCATACAATTTGAACATCGTAGTAAGGGCCAGATTCATGGCCACTAATGTGGGCTGGAATGTAGCTTCCATTACTGACTTCATCACAGGGGATTTTTTTTTATCAGAGCCTCTCAGCGGTGAATGTTCGGAAAATGAGATTGACAACGGTGAAGTGATAGGAGCTGTAGCAGGGAATAAAATAGGAGATTGTGAGAGAGAGGAATAGTGAGATACGTTGATATCCCCAGTCCCTTCTTTAGGGATTCTCGCATTCACTGGGGTGTGGTTAGGGATAGATTCATTTTGTGATGCTGAAATGTTTTTTGTAGGACTGCTAGCCTCACTGTCAGCTAACATAATGGAACTTTTGTTTTGTGCTGAGGAATTATTCTCAGCTGAACAGTTCGTAACCAGATCAATGAGATCCGTAACCGAACTAGTGTTAGCGGTTTTTAGCAACAGTGCACTAGAACCTAGGCTTGCAGCCATCACCAATTGATCCGGTAGGGTATGAATGAGACTGGGGCTAAGTGTTTCCAACAAAGGGATGGAAGTCACTATGGCCTCCATTGTGGGTGCAGGAGTAACTCCCTTCAATGGACTACTTACATCTGTAGCAGCCACAGTTTCTATATTTGCATCAGCTATAAGGACAGTTCCTGCGCTCACTGGGTAGAAGGAGCGGATATCTGAGGACACTGCGGTCAAAGCTCCTCCCGCCAAACTTTTCAGTCTGGCACTATTTTGTTTCTCCTTAAGTGGCGTGTACTTTAGCCGCTGTACCAGTCTAAGGGTTTCCAATTGTGACGGCATATTAGACTTTAAAGTATATAGGTGATGCAGCATAAAATAATTATTACGTCAGACACAAGACAATAAGTTACCCCTCCAGTCCCCTCTGCACTTACTTCAAACAATAAGTCAGTGTTGGAGATATACTACCATGCACACTTTCAGCACTCACGATAATCGATCTAGGAAGCACTGTTAGTTTTAATACTTTGAATTCAACCCTATGTAAGCATAAGCATAGACTGCGCTACACCACCCAAGCAAGCTTTATCTCAAGAAACCTCTTAAGATGCACTATCTAATTAGAACTAGAATACATGCTCACCGTTCTCCGTTCTCAGTTAACAGCGAACAGCGTACTTTAAAGTACTTAAAGGTGCGTGCGCAGGTGCGCTGCACCCTGGGTATTTGTAGTTGCTGGGAGGGACTGTCAGGGGGCGGGTTCAATAACACCACACCAATCACTGACTCTCTAGGAATCAAAGAGAAAGGGAGACCGTGTTAGCACGGAAACGCACGTTACCAATAAAGTGTGTTAATTCAAGCTAATCAGTGCATTAACACAGCGTGATGGCGTGATGACATTTTACGTTTAAAACAGCTTGAACAGAGCCAAAAGCAATCACCTAGGTCAGGCAACTTCTGTGTCACAGAAAAGTACGTCCTCCTCCAGAAAGCAGTCCTCTGCAGCATGCAATGTCCGTGGAACTTCAAACAAAAGTCTTCCGAGGAAACAAACGATTTTCGAACGTGTTTGCAACGTGTGCCACAGCGAACAGCGTACTTTAAAGTGACATGTAGAAAATTAAGGATATCCTGGTTAAAAACCCATGAAATTCAGTGAAAAAACATTGTTAAAGAGATGTTATGGTTAAGTTGCACTAATAAAAACCCATGAAATTCAGTGAAAAAATGTTGTTAAAGGGACATTATGGTTAAGTTGCACTAATTAAAAGCTAGCAAATTCAGTGCCAAAACATTGTTAAAGGGATGTTACATGTAAAATGGAAAACCCCCAGAAATTCACCAGTTATGGTAAGGTATGCAACCATAACTCACGCCACCACTGTGCACTGCTAAGACTAACACCCAGGACATCATGGATGACATCACAATTTTCATTGATGACATCATACCTCTAGCAGACTTGCTTGTGGCTGACTTGACCACAAAAACATTATCCCACCCAGGGACACCCACATGCTAACCCCTCCACAGATCGCCATTGCATAGGGGCTTTCACACTTCCCAGGATGCATGCACCATTAAGAGACAGTCCCTGCAAGAGACTGAAAGGTGCAACGCAGACCTTGCAGGAAAGACTGACATGGGTATGGATAAGTGCACATGTAGAATGCCTTTTTCACAATCTGAACAGAAAGAGTTAGTTGTCACCAGAGAGTGTCACCTCGATACACACAAAACTGTCAATGTGCAGACAAAAGCAAAAATGATGGTGCAGATCTTTATTAGCCTGTGCTGCAGAGCAATGCAAGGCCAATTTGGGACAAACTGGAGCCACCAAGAAATTACAAATGCCTCAATCATGGTACAAATAGCATGATATACACACCAGAAGCTTTTTTGCCCCAGGTGAGGCAGGAGCAATACTTTTTTTATAAGAGGACGATCTTTACAGGATAGTGTTGCTATTTGGAAAAGGACTGTTATTAGAGAAAGCAGAAGCAACAAGACCAGAAGTTGGCAAGCAAAGGATGAGAGGAAACAAGGAGAGGAAAGTAGTCTATTGGAAAGAGGTGTAGGGTGGAAGGAGAGGAGAGAAGGAGGAGAAAAGACTGTTGGGAAGTGGAATATGGTGAAAGAAGATTATAGAAGGAATACCGCGAGGGGAAAGGAGTACAGTGAAAACAAAGGAGGTGAGGAGGAGCACCAGGAGGGGAAATAATGAGAGTTAGCGAAGATAGAAGAACAGGGGAGGGGAGAAGAGGGGGAGAGGAGGAACATCAGAGAGAGAGAGATAGGAGTTGGGCAGAGAAAATGGCACTTCTGACCCACAGCAAAACAAGGTGATAGAGTGGAACAGTCTGAAAAGGTGAGCCTGGGTCAGGTGGAGGAGCAGGCATGTTCTGAAGCACCACAAAGGTACACGGCAATGCCAAAGAGGGAGAAGAGAAGAAAGAGAACAGAAGTGGTGTCCATGCGCACAAGCAGAAAGCAAGGAATCAAGGGATGGGAATGCAGAGTGGATAGGTGGGCAGCAGGGCTAGGCTTCTCAGGCATGGAGATTGAAAGAGTCCTAATAAAATTTGAGGCAAAACTATGATGTTGTCTTCTATTTGCTCAAGTCTCTTGTGTCTTGGAACTGAGCCAGTCTTTCTCAACCGCCCTGTTCAGTCCCCGGTGACTATTAACACACAGCACCCAAACCCACTGAAGAAGGTTTACAAAATATGCTTAAGCTACAAAATACTGTTTCAAGAAAGCAGGAAGACCAAAAAAGACATGTTAATCAGAGACTGAGTGACCGGAGAAAGACCACAAGAATCAGAGAAGGGACTGTGGGAGACATCCTGAATTTTTAATTACAGTGCTTAAATTATCCTTTGGCCAACCTTGTACATATTTCCAATATGCCCTGTTTAAGAATAAGCATGGCCAATACCCTGTTCTTTTAGATGGCTCCCACTCAAGAGAGAGGCTGCAACCACGTTTAGCGTACTGTACCATTCACAAACTTTGATCCTGGTGTTGAACCTTTGATGGCATCCACTTGGCTAAATGAGAGTCCACAGATAGACGAGTGATGATATAGAAGCAATGAAGAATTTTCCAATGGGCCTTACAATAATAGCAAAAAGAGCTCCCCATTAAGCCTGATATGAAATCCTGGAGGCTCCGCCGCTAGACTGGGGAGCAGTGCTGGAGCCCATAAGGGAATCATGATGCCTAACATTTTCAGGTGAGATTGGGAAGCATATCGAGCGATTGGAGCTTAAGCAAGGATTTGACCAAAATCATGACGTTCATGTGGGATACAAGCTCTCTCGCAAGGTTTTGGGTGAGTTCACAAGCAGAAATGTATGTTTCTTTTGTGGGTTCAGTTTGTGTCAAGAGCCCCCAGTGAAATGGTTTATGAGTGGCTCCACGGCTGGGGACGAGCAGACTAATCCAGCATACAGCCTAAAAAGGGCCACATGACCTTCATTGTTCCAATTGCCTGGGGCTTGCTGCCATGCCAAAGACCTGCACTGCTGCATCTTGCTGCTTAACTCTTTGCAAAAGCCACATCTGGCATAGGGAGATGCTGCTACTTCCCATCATGTCCAATTCTCATCTACTCCATCCTGGGCCTTCAGTTTCTGTGGCTGTTGTTGAAACATGAGGCCAAGGAGTAGGATTTGGTACCAAACTTCTACGACCTCTCTTGATCTCAGCCTTTCAGGTGACAGCCATATTCAGGGTAGATCTGCCCCCTCCCTCATTTCCTCACTCACTGGCGTATGCAGCCACTGTTCTGTTTTGGCGTCTACTCCTACTTTGATCCACTCTCCATTGGCCTATGCTTGATGCCCTGTGAGGTCTACCTCATGCTTTACACATATTTCTATTAGAATCTATGTGCAAGCTTATGAGCCTGAGTGTATGTAGTTTCAGCAGGTCTTCTTGTCCTTACCTTGCTCCAGTACTTGCCTACCAGTACTTCTTCCAGAAGGTCACAACTTCAGTTCCTCTCTTACTAGGGACTTCCTGTGTCCATTTTCTGTTCCATCTGTTCCCTGTCTTTCCAGAAATCTAATTTGTGTTTCCTGGAAGGCCCTTCGTCCATAACCAGAAGACCAGTCAGCAGTAAACTGGCTCTGCTTTCAGTTAGTGGTGTTGCTGATCCAGGTAGGTTCTGATGTTTAGGGGTGCTTTTGGGTCCAGGGAGTAAGGAGGGATTTTTCAAATGTTAGGAACAGACCATAATAGTGTTCCCTTGCCTCCACAGCCTCATTAACTTGCTGACACTCGTCCTTTCCACTTGTGCACTTGCCTCTGCTGATAGCTGCCTGCCTTGTGTTCCATGGAAGTTCCTGTCAGCTGTTCCAGACATTGGGTAGGCTTGACCTTCTTGGTTTGTGAGTTGTGGTTCTTCAGGAGGGTATGGATTGCCTTAGCATTGATCTCCAGTCAACCTCTATTCATAACAGTTTTACTACAGGAAAATAAGAGAAGGCTGATGCAAACTGCAGTATTTGTAGTCCTGTCCGTTGTTTAGAACAGAGATTTTGTTTCAGGGCTGCAGGTGGACAAGGAACAGTTGTCCTTCCCCTCAAATCTGGGGGAGGCAAAGCAGAGGGCATATTTGCTATGATGAGGCATGTGATACGTTCCACCCCCATTCCCAAACGACTGAAGGCAATAAGGCAGACTGCTCACAGGACAATGATAAATGTTGTCACCATTAAAATAATTAAAATAATAAATAGCTTTTTTATATCACGCTTCATCCCGGAGTCCCGCCTCTAAGCACTGGACCAGGTATCACACCTGTGCTGTTCTGCATTGTGTTGTTTCCAAGACAAGGGCGTTGCCCCTGCACTATCCTCCCAGCCCATTGTAAGTAAAAGCATGTCCAAGTGAAAGAGTCTTGCTCCACAGCGACTGTTTCAGACCTAGGGCCTCATTACACGGTAGGCGGTAAGGGTTTACCGGTACCGGTATTTTACCGGTACCAGTAAACCCCTACCGCCTTACTACAAGGTCCCTTTGCGGGTTGGGGAATTTAACGCCTGCTTTTTGCAGGCGTTAAAAACCAACCCGCAAAGGGACCAGTGAGCTAATATTAGCGCCTTCCCCATTCCCATAGAGCCCTATGGGGCAAAAATGGGAATGGGGAAGGGCAATAGGGGAAGGGGGAATTACCGCCCCACCAACCTTGGAATAGGGCGGTAATTCACCTTTCCACCAAGGTGGTGCCGGTATTTTATCGGCATGGACCAAGGTGCTAATAGCCATCCGTGTAATGAGGCCCCTAGACACAAAAGGGCATATCCATTCAAAGATTCACCACAGTCTGTGTGAGTTGAGTCGGTGAACGAGAAAGCAGGAACATGAACAACATTTCCCAGTAGCTTGAGGTAAGCTGCCTAGTGTGTTGGCATTTTGCTAGCTGAAAATCGTTTTTGCACCAGACAAGTTTGGCTAGTGGGCTTCACCATTTATTGAAACACTACCCCAACTGCATTTGAAAATGTTGACAGCGTTGTTGTGGTGGCACCTGCAGCAAGAGACCACACCAATATGGTGCATTGGGTTTATAGAGTGGCTTTATTTATGTTGCTTTTAATTTCTCCTTTTACTTGTTCAATTTTTAACAAAATCAAAATCCAAAAATCTCATTATCCAAAAACAACCCTTGAACATAATTCAAATGGTCTTCTTACTTCTTACTTAAAAACATAAGGAACTGAAGATTAGTCAATACAATGTATTCGTTTTTACGGAATAAACATGTATCATGCTCTTCTGCATGTTTTCCAGACTGAAATTATGAAAAAATAAATGAAACAGCAATTACATCATTATCTCAATATGTGGACATCAATAGCAGATTGAAAAACCCAACATAAATCAATGTATACACCTAGCTTTTATGTTCTGAAAATGAATTAAGACTGATCTAAACTTCACATTCTTATCACTAAGCAAACACTATCCTAAAAATAAGACTTTTCTGTGGTATTAAAAAAATATAAAGCCTATATCTAACGCTAATGAATTAAGTCTAGTCAAAGCACATTCACACATCGGGCTTCATGACGAGTGTGCCGGTCCGGTAACAATAGTGCTGGTAAGCGTACCGGCACTGCTGTTACCGGACCGGCACACTCCGAATATTCACCAACTGTACTCATGGATGATTAAGATAATTTTCAGGCTGTGCTCAGAAGACTTACTGAGATTGGGCTGGTGCATATTAATGTCTCTACTAGTACAGTTTTGCATGCTGTTGGGAGCACTTTGCTTTGGGATTAACACAATTAATTCCGTGGTAACAGTTCAATAGTAGCATGATGCTGAGGGTTCACTGATGTGTGCGGTCTACTGCATATATAGTTCCCGTTCCTGTGCATACTGTTACAGCACATGGCCAAGCATAAATGAGGTACACAACTTGCTCCTTGGCGTCCCATGATACACGATTTTTGGCACATTGATTTGGTGGCAAGGTGCAGCCTTAACATCTGAACAAAAACATCCTACAAAAAACATATGCACTGAGGACCTGAAGAAGTAGTTGTCATGGGTTGTTGGGGAGTGTCAGACAGGGAACATGGTGTTCCACAAGCCGAACATTGTCAAAGTTGTCACTGCTGTGAAGGTCTGGTTGCTGGTGCCATTGCTTGACAATCATCTACCCTACTGACTCATTTGGGTCTTTGTGTAGCTGGTAAAAAAAAAGAGTGTAGACAGGATGTGTGTTTTGTAGAATATCTGAACTCTGAACACATGCATGTAATGTGTGACCTTTCAGAGTTTAATTGCTCCTCAAATCCCTGTGGCTCATAAAAGTGATTTTAAATGTGGCTCTCAGTCTTCCCTTATGAGAATAGGGGAATAGTCGCATCTCAGTCACCATCATCATTCTCGTCAGATTCATCATCACGCTGCTAATATCATATTAATTGGCCAAAGCAGTGGATGCGACTAGAGAGATGCAGTGGGCTCGCTGGGCTGCGAAACATTCTTCGCCTGCAACCTGGGCAATTCACCATGAGCCTAATCCAGTGCTTAACTTGTGCCAGTGTTTGGCGGTCCCCAACACCGGCACAATTTTTTCGCACTGGACCTCATGGCTCTCTGTGCAGCAGCACACGGGAATGGAGGCATTCATCAAAGAAAGTTCCACACTTAAAGTGTTAACTTTCTTTGATAATGCAATCCAGTATCTGTGTTGTCAGTTCCCCAGCCATCTGCCTCCGCCTGCATGGCACCAGGCAGGAGGCAGCCTGCCATGCTCTCTTTCAACAACAAATTGTGGGTGGGTGGGGGAGGGTTGGGAATAGGTGGGGAAGTGAGAGGGCCTGGCGCAATGAGTCTTCCGTGTTTTACAGGGCGAGGACGGCGCGTCCCTGCCTATACTGGGCACTTAGACTGCTTACCTGGCAGGGGAGACACCATGATCACTGAGTGGTCTCGTTCTCCCAAGAGGGAGCGGTGCCTCCTCCTGCCAGGGGGTGATCAATGAACTTTATGGCGGGCCATAAGCATTGCGAGGTGTCGTGGGTGAAAGAAACCGGGCCTCTGCTTTAGCTTTTAAATTCCGCCTGAAACGAGGCGGGGTGAAAGTGAAAGCCAAGGCGAAAAGCGAAGGCAAAACCTGACGTGGTGCAATCAGGTGGAGCTGGGCTTAGTAACCTGAGCTGAACTGGATCCCTCTCACCTTTCTTAAAAGCCTCTTATGGGAACAAATATAACTGGGGAAGTTCGAATCGGACGTGGTGAGGAAAAAAAAAAAAAAAAAACAAGGCACTCACGTCTTGAGCGCAGGACTGCGTCTCGAATTTGGGAAGGCAGAGTACAGAGATAGGACCCCCGGAAGACCCTGCTTAACCCGTGGACGCTCCCGGTTCACTGTGTGTGGAACAGGTGACCGCCGGACGTTTCTCCTGCCGAAGATGTCCCTTTTGCTGCTGCTGACTCTCTCCCTGATGCCAGCGACGAAGGCACAGAAACTCTTGGCTATCACGGTAAAATGCGTGTGTGAGTGAGTGCGGGGACAGATGGGGGGCGCTTTCATGCGGGTCTGAAGTGTTGTCTGCAGACTGCAGGGCAATCTGCCGTCTAAGCCCCTAGCGCCCCCTTCGATGCAATGGCCAGTGGTGGCTGGAATTCTGGGTGCTCGAGGGCATTCCCTCAGCCCTGCCTGTAACTGCTGCTCCGGCATTTCAGCTGCATGCTGGTAGGCCAGGCTAGGGGAGCGGGAAGCTCATGTTACAGTCTACAGGATTTCCTCTTGACACATGCTCATCTTTAAAAGTCAGGGCAACCTGCAAAGTTCTTGTGAGGGTGGGTGGCTGAGGACAGATAATGCGTGCAGCATGCCTTGACATGGGTGTCATGAAAGGGACAGCTGAGTTGGATTTTACATTTTTTCCCACACGTTTTTAATGGTCTGAAAGTCTCTCTCCATGTTGGGTTTTGTGCAGAGGTGTAGGGGACACGCTAGAACTCTTTGGTTACAGCTTGCTCGTTGGAGAATGTGCATATGGTTTACTCATGGCATCTAATAGTGCACAGATGTATGGGAGGCAATATATACTTATTGGATCAGAACGCGGCAGGGTGTTTGGACGAGCATGACAGGTTGGGATATGTTCATCTTAATAATGTCTGTGGACATGACGTGTGTACCATGGACCACCAGTAGTCCAGGCCAGCATGGTCCGGCCTTCCATTCCCTTGCTAGAGCAGACACAGGTCTGAGAAAAGCTGCATTATGTTGAATGGTACGCGACTAGTACGTGTCATAGTCTCAGCAGAGAGGCCAACAAATTTGCATTTTGTCTAAATTCGCCACTTGAGTGACTTGGCAGCCAGCGTTCATACGCAAACCGATTTGGCACTATAGGTTTATTCAACTATGAACTGAGATTTTGTGACCAGTTATAAGGGCCCTCTCTCCCGCACTGTTTTAATTGCGAGCTGTTAATGAGCTAGCAGCAGACACCAGTGCCATTAGTATTGAGGGCATGGATGATATCGATGATGCTTGCTAAAGTGTTGTGGCCTAGGCCACATATCCAGCCAGTAGCGTGTGTGTGTTTCACGTGTTTGTTTGGAGAGGGCCACATTGAAGTGCTTTGTTAGGTGGGGGTAAGTGGCGCACTGATGGGGAGTCGAGGTGCCCCGTGGGCAGGACAATGTTCCGAAATGGCAGGTCAGTCCCGCGAAGGTCCCGCTTTTACCTCGGGCTACCTGTGAGGGGGTCAGTAGACCCACCCTGTCATTTTGGCCTTTTCAGGGCTAACCCTTTCATGTGTAAATAGTTCTCTGGAAAGGAGAGCAGCTCTCCCAGGGACCTAACAGGTAGCTCTGTATCCACAGAGCATTACAATGGGAGCCTGGTGTGGGGGCTGGGGGGAGGAGGGCTATTAGCAGGGACTTTTCTCCCTTAAAACATGTGAAGGGGAGATCAGAGATGAGAAGGGTGTATATGCTGCGCGCTTTAAGAAATTATTACTATAACTTTCAAACTTTTAGGCTTTGTTAGGCTCACATTAATATGCATGATGCTATTGTGACTATGCATGTAGGATGGGGAGAATAAAACTAAAGCCGTACTGGTCAACATATTTCTGTGACAATGTATATAGTGTAAATTGAATTATGTAAAGTGGTTTGCTTCCAAGAAATGTAAAGTATTATTTAAGCACAAACATGGAACTGCAAAACCTTAACTAAACCTGGGATGTGTTCATTTGCTTAAATTGTCCACATCCCGGTTTCACTTTCATCTAAACTGTGTGATCCTGGGCAAATCATTTAATCACACTTGTCTTGTCTGCAGCTCCATAAGTGATTTACTTCATAGCTTATGTTAATATATCGTGCTATTATAAAAATAAATACTATAGAGTTGTTCAAAAGTGCAATTTAGATATTTTGCACCACAGTTATATTTACTCGTGGCAACTTATTCTAAAGTCACTTCCATGGTGCCTCCAAGTATCAAATGAGGTTTGCATGTATTTTGCTTAACAAGGTCTAGCACTGAGCCGGCACGGGCTGCCCGGCGCCCACTCTGCGGGCAGCCGCTGGCGCCAGAACCGGCATTAGGGGGCCAAGATATTTTGGGCACTGGCACTTATTCTTTTTACAAATTAAGTACTGGTCCTGACATACTACAAAGAGCTGCAACTCTAAACAATACTGAAGCACAAACCCCTCTTGAACAGATGCAGGGGGAAGCTCCTCTCATGACACAACAAAACGTGGATGTGTGCACTGGTCTGTTAGAACATGGGATAAATGTTCCCACTTCTGCCAACTCAGATGTTACGCGACGTGGCCTTTTGGCTGGCAACAGTGAAGTGCTAGACACAACTAAGCCAATGATAACATGTAGCCACCTCAACTAAAGTGTTAATGCTTGGTGTATGTATAGCCAAAGTGGTTGCTGCCCATACTTGCTTCCTAGTTCAGCACTATGCTGCCAACTACAAACTATTGCAGGCACAATCTGTTTCCTCCTTTCTGAAGTAAACCTTGTAAAATGTTGAAATGTTGCTTATTCATACACACAACTCAGGAACTGAGATTAACAGAACTAACATTTTAAAGTTAGGTACTGCTGTGCTGTGTGATCTTGGGCATGGGCTCGAACACTGAAGTGAGTTTCAATGCTTTAGAAATGTAGCTGCTGCACTGCAAATTCCTACTTCAAGACGGCAAGTGCCTTGCCGCTAATTCCAATTCCTGATCACCAACAACATCCAAACATTTTCAAAGCCTGGTCCAAGCACCGTTTCTCTTGCCTCGAAATGGTAGAAACATAAATAAATGTAGGTGCTTGTTCCAGATTTGAGCTACACTAATCCGTGTGGGAGCAATTGTTCAATCAAGCTGCCACATAACAAATTACTCCACCATACAGGCAAGTGAAGTGTCATTCACACACGCATTCACTCGGCCACTAATGCAATTGCTTATTTACCAACTCCATTCATATTTTCCCGGAACACCCTAAGCACATTTTCCCTTGCCTCAAAGTGGTAGAAATATATTGATATACATGTATGTGTTTGTATCAGCTTTTTTGCTACAACGATGTGTGTGTGTGAGGGTGTGTTCAATCATATCATGTTGGAATACATTTCTCCATAATGCAGATAATTGGTGATTTAGAACACCTAACTAATTTCCAGGCAACCAACGGATGCCTCTGCCTGATCACCAACACCATACAAACTATTTTTCATAGCATGTCCCAATATTTCGCTTATCTGAAAGTAGTGGTGATATAACGATATATATTCAAGTTCTTGTGTCAGTGTCTGTGCTACACTGGCCGATTCATGGAATAAATGTGCGCCGAAAATCCCGGCGCAGAGGGGCCAATACGTGCGCTGCGCCGAAAATCAGCGCAAAGCGCAGGGAAACCAGCGCACGTCGATTCATGGAAGTCCGTGCGCAAGAAAAGCAGAGGACGTGCGCCGAAAAAGCGCGCGGCGCAGGCCGGCGCACAGGTCAACCAACGTCGTGCGCCACGGCCACTGCGCCATCACTCCGAGCGCAGCGCACAGCTCTAAAGTAGGCGGAACACAGGGCGGGACACTCGGAATGGGGAATAAAATGGGGCACAACACTCGGAATGGGGAAGAATGTGGGCGGCACGGGGAAAGTTCAGGAGGCAAGTGCGCGGAACGCCCACACGCTCGCATACAACACGTATTCATGGAATAGAATAGGGCAAAAAAGCGCACGCTCAAAGCAGCGCACAGGCACAAACAGGCACAAACACGACCGCCACAAGAAAGCAGGCGGTAGCGTGTCTGCGCCTGCAAGAAATGTGCGCTAAAAGGCGCGCCAACAAATAGCACCTATATACAGACATGACCAATGTACAATACTGTTGCCCTCCTGGACAAATGACGTACAAAGGGGTACCCACAAACACAGACACGCGCAGAGAGAAAAAATAAACGTGTGCGTGCATACCGGGGTGCGCGGTAAGTTCCACACGCGATATGGGCTGGGCGGGTACGTGGATTGCAGGAGTGCGCGGGAAGTTGCACACGCGATATGGCAGGGAACGTGGATTCGAGGGGTGCGCGGGAAGTTGCACACGCGAAATGGCCGGGTACGTGGATTGCAGGAGTGCGCGGGAAGTTGCACACGCGATATGGCCGGGTACGTGGTTTTCAGGGGCGCGCGGGAAGTTCCACACGCGACATGGCCGGGTACGTGGATTTCTGGGGCGCGCGGGAAGTTCCACACGCGATATGGCAGGGAACGTGGATTCGAGGGGTGCGCGGGAAGTTGCACACGCGAAATGGCCGGGTACGTGGATTGCAGGAGTGCGCGGGAAGTTGCACACGCGATATGGCAGGGAACGTGGATTCGAGGGGTGCGCGGGAAGTTGCACACGCGGAATGGCCGGGTACGTGGCTTTCAGGGGCGCGCGGGAAGTCCCACACGCGATATGGCAGGGAACGTGGATTCGAGGGGTGCGCGGGAAGTTGCACACGCGAAATGGCCGGGTACGTGGATTGCAGGAGTGCGCGGGAAGTTGCACACGCGATATGGCCGGGTACGTGGTTTTCAGGGGCGCGCGGGAAGTTCCACACGCGAAATGGCCGGGTACGTGGATTCGAGGGGTGCGCGGGAAGTTGCACACGCGAAATGGCCGGGTACGTGGTTATCAGGGGCGCGCGGGAAGTCCCACACGCGATATGGCAGGGAACGTGGATTCGAGGGGTGCGCGGGAAGTTGCACACGCGAAATGGCCGGGTACGTGGATTGCAGGAGTGCGCGGGAAGTTGCACACGCGATATGGCCGGGTACGTGGTTTTCAGGGGCGCGCGGGAAGTTCCACACGCGACATGGCCGGGTACGTGGATTTCTGGGGCGCGCGGGAAGTTCCACACGCGATATGGCAGGGAACGTGGATTCGAGGGGTGCGCGGGAAGTTGCACACGCGAAATGGCCGGGTACGTGGATTGCAGGAGTGCGCGGGAAGTTGCACACGCGATATGGCAGGGAACGTGGATTCGAGGGGTGCGCGGGAAGTTGCACACGCGAAATGGCCGGGTACGTGGCTTTCAGGGGCGCGCGGGAAGTCCCACACGCGATATGGCAGGGAACGTGGATTCGAGGGGTGCGCGGGAAGTTGCACACGCGAAATGGCCGGGTACGTGGATTGCAGGAGTGCGCGGGAAGTTGCACACGCGATATGGCCGGGTACGTGGTTTTCAGGGGCGCGCGGGAAGTTCCACACGCGAAATGGCCGGGTACGTGGATTCGAGGGGTGCGCGGGAAGTTGCACACGCGAAATGGCCGGGTACGTGGATTGCAGGAGTGCGCGGGAAGTTCCACACGCGAAATGGCCGGGTACGTGGATTACTGGGGCGCGCGGGAAGTTCCACACGCGATATGGCAGGGAACGTGGATTTGAGGGGTGCGCGGGAAGTTGCACACGCGATTTGGCTGTGAGCTCCCAGGCATTACCTGTACACCCTCCACGGCCCCTGCAGGCAGCACACACCACAGGGAACTACCCTGCACACCTGCTCATGTCTCCCACCACCCCCACCCCCAGCACTGTGGGCAACCTGCCAGCAGGCCCCCACCCATGGCCAACCCATGTCTCCCACCACCCCCACCCCCAGCACTGTGGGGAACCTGCCAGCAGGCCCCCACCCATGGCCAACCCATGTCTCCCACCACCCCCACCCCCAGCACTGTGGGCAACCTGCCAGCAGGCCCCCACCCATGGCCAACCCATGTCTCCCACCACCCCCACCCCCAGCACTGTGGGGAACCTGCCAGCAGGCCCCCACCCATGGCCAACCCATGTCTCCCACCACCCCCACCCCCAGCACTGTGGGGAACCTGCCAGCAGGCCCCCACCCATGGCCAACCCATGTCTCCCACCACCCCCACCCCCAGCACTGTGGGGAGCCTGCCAGCAGGCCCCCACCCATGGCCAACCCATGTCTCCCACCACCCCCACCCCCAGCACTGTGGGCAACCAGCCAGCAGGCCCCCACCCATGGCCAACCCATGTCTCCCACCACCCCCACCCCCAGCACTGTGGGCAACCTGCCAGCAGGCCCCCACCCATGGCCAACCCATGTCTCCCACCACCCCCACCCCCAGCACTGTGGGCAACCTGCCAGCAGGCCCCCACCCATGGCCAACCCATGTCTCCCACCACCCCCACCCCCAGCACTGTGGGGAACCTGCCAGCAGGCCCCCACCCATGGCCAACCCATGTCTCCCACCACCCCCACCCCCAGCACTGTGGGGAACCTGCCAGCAGGCCCCCACCCATGGCCAACCCATGTCTCCCACCACCCCCACCCCCAGCACTGTGGGGAACCTGCCAGCAGGCCCCCACCCATGGCCAACCCATGTCTCCCACCACCCCCAACCCCCCATCCACCTGGGGCACCCTCCACCAGGCCCCCACCCATGTCCCCCTGGCCCCTGGTCCTGACGATACACAATAATGGCAGTAATGACCAGCATACCCAGCACAAACACCCAGGCAAGGATTGCATGCACCCACATAGTGAATGCAATCACATGACACAACCCCAAAGGCAAGTAAGCAAAAGAACACATGTCCGCCACACACACATACACAATGGGTGCAAGTCAATGTCAAAACCCATATCATGGCATGTAAGAAACCAAAGAAAAAATGACACAAGTGTAAGATAATATCAAAATGTATTAAAAATAAAAATAAAGTAAACTCTGACAACTATCTGGTAAAGCAAATAAAAGGTCCATGTCCGGGAACAAAAATTAGAAACCAAAAAACAAAGGATAGAAAAATGAATAGATTTTGTCCAAAGTAAACACATGTAGAATGAAATGAAAGATAAACCATTACGACATGGTGTGACCAATATGAAAGTTAAAAAATTATTCTCACAAAAAATAACTATATTTACAGGATTGTTCAAGGGTCCATGAGCCCAACACCACAAATTAAACCTAATACTAACTATTTAAAAAAATATGTACAAAGAAGTGGCCATTGTCCAAGCGGTCCAAAAAAAAAAAATTAAATAAAGGAAACCTAGCACTAACTAACTAAAAAACTATATACAAAGGCAGCGGGCTAGTCCTGCGGCTCACTTGGTGATGCTGGCCAGGGCATCCTCGAACTCCACGTCAATGTCCTGGAGGCGGGACTCAGTCCTGGCCCCGAGGTCTCGCAGGGACAACCCCATGTGCTCTCCAAATTCCCTGCGAGCCTCCTCGAGGCACTCAGCCCGCCTCAATGCCTGATGCATGGAGATCTCCGCCCTGGCCATGGCGAGCCGCTCCTCTTCCGCCCGCTGCCGCTCCGCACCTATCCGCTGGCCAAACTCCTCCCACACGGAACACACCGCCATGCCAGGGTTGCCCTGCCCTCCGGCCGATGCCTGCCCCTCCGATCTTGATGGCCCTGAGCCATGATGCCTCCCACGTCGAGCCCGCTGCTGCCTGCGACGCCACTGCCTCTGCCAGCACGACGGCATCCAGGCTGATGGTAACCACCGACGCCGTCGTGCACGTGCCCTGCCCGATGATGCCGGCACATCTTCCATCTGCTGGGGTCCACTTGCTGTGTCGTCCACCCCTGCTGGACCTCCGACTCCCAACTGTGGCAGGGATGGGATCCCCACCGAGCTGGCTGCATTGGTCGGGGCAGGTCCACAGGGGGCCATGGTGGCATCTGGGCCGGAAGACGGCAAGGAGAACGACTGGTGGATAGCCTGCACAGAGGAGGAGAGGGCCGTCAGATTGGCCAACACATGCAGGAACCCCCCGAACATGGCCGATCCCAATTGGGCCACGTCGGCACGGTGCACTTCGTGATGACGTGCGTGCTCCTCCCGGGAAGCACGCACGGCATCACGAATCACAGCCGTGCGCATCGCGACCCCAATCAGGACCTGCTCCACGCGGCCAGGGGTTCCCACGGCCGCAGGTGGAGGGGAGTCAGTTGACATGGACATCCCCTCTACCTGCGGACGGGCCTGGGACGGGGCATCCCTGCTGGTGCATGGTGGTGCACTCACAGGGTCAGGGACAGCGACATGCACAGGCCCCTCCACGGTGACCTGTGCTGCCTCCTGCCCCTGGCCCTGGACTGCACCACTTGCACCAGCAGGGATGCTCCCACCAGGGCCCATGTGTGCACCAGTGTCGGCCTCCTCCTCCTCTGTGCAAACCACCAACCTGGATGGCTCCTCACCGTCTCCCGCCGTAGCAGGCCCCTGTGGGGGCTCACCCACCCCTTCCGCTGCAGCCGTGGGGGCATCCCCGCCGCCTTGCTCCACAGCGCCGTCTCCGCCCTCTTCTTCACTAGCCGCTGCGTAGAGGGAGACAAAGAACACAAGCATCAGGCTACTGTACAATGGTCCCCTAGACAGGAAGCAATAGCAGATGAGCACCCCTGTCAAAGTACACTTCCATCATGTCCCTCCACAACACATGGGTCAGTCCTGGCAAAACACACACAGTAACAGGCATGGTGCATGCCATGCACATTTCCATGCATGTCCAATTGACTCTTGAAACATTCAATGAAATGTAACTCACATGCATCATGGCTCATGCATATCACATGCACACACTACACCTCAGTCACATCCATCTGGCCACAATCACACCAAACACAGGCAAAACAAGGGTAAGGTGGGTGCGTCACTGAATCTGTGCATTGTCACACACATGAGTCATGCATCCATGGCATGCACAAGTCACAGACATGCAGGTCAGGCACACAGACATGGCTACCATATATGTACCTGGCATCAGCACCCATCCTCACCCCCATCCATGTCCAGGTACAGAGACTGGCATGCTCTCATGTCCCAAATCTGCATAGTGCTCCCCATGCCGCATTTCTACACATGCAACAACCATGTGGGTCACACATCACTGGTCGCACATGCATTACCATGATGTCCCAGCACACATACATGCATACATGGCACATGGCACACATACAGGCAAGTATCATAGAACCAGCACACCGCAACATGCCCTGTCTCACACAGTGATGCTTGGACACTTACCGCTCAACTCCAGACGGGTCTCCCTCTCAAGGATCTGGGCGTGGAGCGCTGGGCGTACGCGTTCCAGGACCCTCTTCTGGATGGAACTCATGTGGCCCCGGCCCCCCTCCACGAGGCGCCGGGCCTTCACAAGGGTCCTGGACCTCAAGTCCTCCCAGCGCTTCTTGATCTTCAAGACGTTGCGGGTTGCCACCCCCTCCGCGTTGATGGCAACCACACAGTCGGCCCAGATCCTCTCCCGTCCTTCCTTGCTGGCGCGGGACGATCCAAAGAGGGCATCATACTGCCCCAGGACATGCTCCACCAGGACACCAACTTCGGTGGCAGTGAAGCTGGTGCCCCTCTGCCCCTCTGGCCTGGGGTTGCCACTGGTGCCAGATGTAGAAGTGCCCGACATGGCAACCCCAGAGGCAGGTGTGGGTGGGCAACTGGGTCCTGGGGCTGGGCTGTGGAGCGATGTAATCCCAGTTGGGAGTCTTCAGTTCCAGCAGGGGTGGACACAGCAACTGGACCCCTGCAGATGGCTGATGTGCAGGCACCAAATGGCAGGGCACGGTGGCAGCAGGCAGGCAGGCAGGCAGGCAGCAGCAGATAGCACGTGGGAGGCTGCTCAGGGCACTTGGGGGGCAGTAACTCGGCCTTCGGGGCAGGAGCGTGGTGTTCCGTGTGTTTTCGGGTGGCCAGCTTGATACGGAGTGATTTGGCACGTGAAATTCCTGCACGTCAGCGTGAAATCCGAGGAAAGGCCCTTAGCGCGTAAGTGCGTCAGCACGCATACGCGATTCTATTGGACCAGAGTCCCTCATCGCGTAAGCGCGTCTGACGTGATCCGCACGGGCGTTCCCCACTCAGCACGTGAAGACGAGCACACGTGGAAATCCTGCACGTCAGAGTGTCATCGCGTGTAATTGGCCAAAAGTGCGCGTACACGCCATTGGCCTATGTACGTGTATTTCATCGCGTGTAATTGGCCAAAAGTGCGCTTACACGCCATTGGCCTATATACGTGTATTTCAGGGGCGCGCGGCCACTTACACAGCCAAGTACGTCAGCGCACCTGTATGCCTGCAGCCTGGGAATTTCCACACGCGATTGGAGTGGGAACCCGATTCCAGGGGTGCGAGGCTCACACGCTGCCTACTACACGCGCAAGGCATTAATTTGCGCACTTTTCAATAAACAAGCCAGATGCCAGGATGAACATACCGTTCCTAGCAGCAGTGGCAGTGGGCTACCAAAGGAGGATGAGGAGGAGAGTCAGGGCCAGAATATTCACACCCAGAACCAGCCTATTCGGGATGCCTGATGACCAGGTGTATGGGAGGTACAGGTTTCCAGCACACATCATACTGGACCTGGTCAGTGAGTGGGAGGATGACCTCACATCACCCACCCTGTGCTCCCAAGCACTCAGCCCCCTGCAGAAGGTCCTGAATGTACTGCACTTCTTGGCCACTGGATCCTTTCAGCGGACAAGTGCCATAGTGGGTGGTGTGTCACAGGCCACGCAGTCACGCTGCCTACACCAGGTCTTGAACATCATCACTGCACGGCCTTCAGTCCGCAGGCACATATATCTCCCCAGGACTCATGCAGAAAGGCGGACGTGCATCCAGGAATTCTATGGTGTGGCTCAATTCCCCAAAGTGCTTGGTGCAATTGACTGCACACATGTGGCTCTACGTCCACCCAGGGCAACAGAGCACATCTATAGAAACCGCAAGCACTGGCATTCCATCAACGTCCAAGTTGTATGCAATGCCAAGGGAATCATCACATCAGTATATGCCAACTATCCAGGGTCCACCCACGACAGCTTCATCTACAGAATGTCTACCCTATGCCGGGACCTAGAGGCTGGCCAGCATGGAGATACATGGCTGCTTGGTGAGCATGAATGCCACTCCACATGCATGCATGTCAGATACTGGGTCATGACACAACACCACTAATGATACCCATCACCACCTCCGCAGGGGACAGTGCCTACCCTATCAGCCCCCACATGATGACCCCAATCCGGAACCCCACCACGCCACCCAAGGTAAGGTACAACACAGCCCACATTGCTACACGGGGCATAGTGGAGCGCACATTCGGAGTGCTCAAGTCACGCTTTCGCTCCCTTGACCGTTCTGGCGGGCAGCTGTTATATGCTCCCCGAATAGTGTGCAGGATCATAGTGGCAGCATGTGTCCTGCACAACGTTGCAACACGCCGGGGCCTGCCCGTGGACATGGTGGTGCCCCCACATCCACAACCACATGCACGCCCGCTGCGCATGGGAGGGGAAAGGGCACGGGGGGAGGCAGCCCGTACGCAACTGGTGGCCAACTTCTTCACCTAGGAATCACAGTGCTGGCTAGTGCACACTGCTCTGGCACATACCATCTGACAATCAATGATGACTCTACCTGACAATGTCTGAAAAGTACTTGACAATGAACTGTCAGATACACATCAGCCTGAGATTGTTAACATGGAAGTGTCAATATGTGTGCACCCCTAGCTACACATACACCAGCTATGCATCACAACGCAAAGACACAACTCCATCATTCTAAAATGCATTGCCACAGGCGATTCACTACATGACAACATTGCCATGTCACCCACTCCCTTCACAGTCCCGCCACTGAGGACACCATGTCATGGTATGTGACAGCAAACAAACTGGCCATCACAACATGACACCAGTGTCACAAATAGCAGTGCCCCAAATGGAACATAGCCGCACTTGAGCAGCTAACCGCCCTGGAGCCACTACTACACACCTGTGTAAGAGTAATTTCTATCAAATTACACACCAACCCACCCTGAAGCCCACCCAAACAAGACACATTGCATGTAATCAATGGTAGTCTCATTACCTGATTCAGCTGGTATGTCCTCACCGTCCAGATGTACAGTGATGGCGCCATGCAAAAGTGTCAGTGCACATCTACCGACATGTAGTGTGACTCCAGAGAGTATGCCCTTGTGAAGATCTGTGTGAAATACCTGCAAAACATGAGCAACATATGTAAGTAGAGGCACATATCATACCATCATGCATAGTTAGGTGCAACAACAATGAACACTATGAATGTCTACACAGTATTGACTATGGACTGGCCAACAGCTCATGGGAGTCCAATGTCACCGTGTAATTTGCTGTCACTTGGGCACACCCTTTGCAAGCCCATGGAAAGGGAAGCAGGAGGGGTGTGGATGTCTGCTACCCAAGCATCGAAACCAAACTCAGGACAAGCCTGCATGTGCCCAGCCACAATACAGTGTATGCCCAGGTACCCACACAAGGCAACACTCTTGCAAAATAAAAATGAAAAGGAGAAAAAATGGCCATGAAAGGGCCGGCGGGGGGGGGGGGCCACCTATGAGGTCCGAGGACAGGATGCACGCCACAATCCACCTGTGTGGATCATGGGAAAGGAAAACACCCCATAGGCTCGTGGCCCACACGGCTACTCTGTTGTGGGAGATGAGTCGCTATGGCTCTGCCCAGACCCTGCAGCTGACTCTGGAGGTGGGGGAGCTGCCTCAGAAGATGGTGTGACAATGGGAGGCAGCCCACGCAAAGCACGAGTTTGCTCCTCCATGGCTGCAAGCAGGCGGGTCTGGTAGTTCTGGTTCTGGGTCATAATCATGCGGAGGTCCCCATGCAGTAACTCCCGGGATGACCTGACCTCCGCACGAGTTGCCTGCATCTCGGCCGAGAGCGTCCGTGTCAGACGCTCCAGCTGCTCCTCTGTCCTTCTATGGGATGAAGCCTCAAGCTCTAACAGGGTCGACCTGAGGTGACGGAGTTCTTCCCTCAGGGCTTCCCTGTGGCGCTGGGACTCCATGGAAAGTGATTCCCCCAGAGTCGCCAGTGCCGCCCGCCTGTCCATGTTGGACGCCAACATATCCTCCCTGTGTGCCTGGCAGATGGACTCTGTAGCCTGCTCCAGTCGCTCCATCAGCCTTTCTGGGGGGACAATGGAAGTGGCCACCCTATCCATGGCCTGTGCAATCATCTCGGATGATGCTGCCTGTTGGGTGGCCATACCGTAGATGGATTGCTCCCATACGGTATTGCCAGGTGGCATACGGCCACCACGTTGACGGGCACCACACCTGCCTGGGGCAAGGCGGACTGCGCCTTGCTGTGCCGGCAAGGCCTCAGGCTGCAGGACTGCATTCCCTCTCTGATCTGCAGCCCCAGGAACAGGATCAGAGATTGGGTGGTGTGGCCCTGCATCCGTAACCACCTGAGGCTGATCTGCCGACACTGACATCCCCATTGAGGCCAATGGCCTGGCTGCAGGTGGGTCGGACAGAGGAGATTCTCTCCCAAGAACACTCACCTGCGACTGCACATAGGTGTCATCCTCCGAGTCTACACCTGAATACTGCTCGGGGGAGGAACCCCCAGAGACACCCCTCGACAGCACGGCCTGCAGCACTTGTGGGTTTTCACCCACAAACACACCACGTCCCTCACTTGTGGTAGGTCGGCCCGGGTTGCCCTCCTGGGACGGCTCCACCACCACATCCCCAGCATCAACAAGTGCTTCGTCCCCTGCAAAGACATGAAAGAGAAAAATGGAAACAGGCATTAGCACCATGGCATGCAACAAGGGCTGATGAACAACATAGGCAGTAGTCCTACGACACATGTCCTACATGACTGGGAGTCCTCCTATGCATTCACCATCACTGGGTCTGTAGGGGAGGCTCAGGGCATACTATGTACTGATTGGAGAGCAACGCCTGCTCACCTTGATGCCTAGCACTGCCATCACACATTGGGCGGTGATTGCCATGTCAAAGGCACATGCCATCACACACATGGCATGTGACATAGCCACCAAGTGAAGAGGGAGAGGAGGGCTACTTTTTTGGATTTCTACCACTCTGGTCCTGACATTGCATCGTCACATCAATTAGTATACATGTTGTACATGGATCTGCTAGTCCAAATTGGCAACGATGCACAGTGCCTTGTCTAGATCAACATAATGCAGTAAACTTTGTGATTCCACCTCCCCAACACCTGTAACGGAATAATTTTGCATTCGTGAAGCACCGGTCAAGTAATGTTTGTAGGTGCAGCGGAGCACTGAGGGGTGGTGGGGCAGAAGGGGATGCCAGTCAACAATACTACTGGTGCTGGTGTCATTCATGTCACGCAAGTGCAGGGGTGGGTGGCACAATGAAGTGCAAGGGGGAGTGGCGGCTGGAAGTGCTGTACAAGGTAAGTAGGACTTGACGTCAAGGGCAGATGGTGTTAGGCGCAGACAAGTGCTGGGGGGGTGGCCTATAGGGGTACAGAGACAATCATGCTGTGCTGTGGGCTCGGAGGGGACAGGGGAGGTACACACTGCCTCTGGCTCGGCAAGGTCCTTTCAGATTTCTATGTGTCCTGCAGAGTTGTCACATGCCGCAGATATGTGCCCTTGGATTGGGGATCTCATCTTGGTGAGAAGGGTGAGGCGCTATTGCCTTTGGAGCATGTGGCAGGCCAGTTTGCCAGAGGATGGCCATGATGCAGGACATTCCCTCTCTGCCACCCGGCACCTGTGGTTTGGGTTCCCAAGATCCGAGTCATGCCAGGACTCTGCATTGGCATGGGGCTTCAGACAGGTGGTCATGACCGTGGCTAAGACATCCAGTGTACCTGACATGGAGTGGAGCATGGAGTGGGCCCTGTCAGGATGGGAGTGAGCCTAAGGGGGAGCTGGATGGGGGGGACATTTTGGCAGCATGAGCCTCGACTGACACACACTTCATGGGTCGGAATACCAAGAAGGTGTGTGACAGTGGTGAGGGTGGCTTTGCCTGTGGGGTGTTGAGGGTGAGCTGGGAGGAGAGGAGAATGTGATCACTCCAGGAGAGAGGAGTGCAGAGATGGACGGAGAGGGGAAAGTCAGATGAGATCAGAGCATCAAGAGTGTGCCCTGCAGAATGAGTAGGGACAGACGGGAGTCTAGAGGGTGAGAGGGAGTTGCTGAGGTCACAGAAAGGTCACGTGGGGGCGTCAACAGGCATGCAGGTGGATGCGTACCGCACCAAGGATGAGGAATTCTGTGTCTGGGGACATGAGTGAGGAGGAGAGGTGAGGACACTCAGAAAGGAAGTAGTACATTTGACCAGTTTTCCCAGACACAGTACGCACTGTTTGGAATGTCAAGGTGTGGTGGACAGAAACCTCACACAAGCCATTCCAGAGTGGAGTAGGTCTAAGTAGGTGTGACAGTGGCAGGAATACCCTCAGGGAAGCCAAGGGCACACCCCCCCTGCACAGTAGTGGCGGGCCAAGGAGAGGGTCAAGGATGCAGACAGAGCTGGCCGTCAGACATGTTTCCATGAGACCAAGGATGTCAAGGTGCATAACCTCATGTAAGTGACAGTTATCGGAGGAATGCCTGATGCAGCCGCAGTGAAAGGAGTGTAATTGTGGAGGAGGTTGACAGCCTTGTAGGACTTACGGGGAGTGCTAGAGATCAGAGGTGCCGCATGTGTAGGAGTTGGAGTGGGAGGCGGAGAAGGTTCATGGGAGGGTGCAGGGAGGCAGTGCAGGATTGATGAGGAGAGAGGAGGGGGGACAGCAGGAGAGGTAAGGAAGTTGATGAGATGTGGGTAGCATTTCTCAAGGAGATTGAGGTTGGCCTAAGGGCCTTGGACTGAGACGCTCCCATTACCATGCACATCATTAGTGGTATCTGAGGATTGGAAGGAGGCCAGGAGTACACCCCAACGGGTCCCACCTATGATGGTGGAAGAGGAGCAAGGAGAGAGGACAGGGACCATGTGAAGGGTCTATGGGACAGGCAAAGGCATGTATGAGCAGATGTCAGTGAGAGTTAGCTTAGAGTAGGCTCAGATGCACTGGTCAGCAATAGGGTGGGTCGCATTGGAGGGCAGGCTGCCCTCATTTGACTTTTGGCAAGCAGGTGTCGTGCGTAGGGCACGATGGTCTGAACTGTAGAAGTCATGGAAGATAGACCATGAAGAGCAGCATGGAGTGTGAGGGAATGGGGCTCGAAACCAGACGGTACCAAAGGACCCAGGAAGGAGGTGGATGTCAAGGCTACATCCACATTATGACTGCATGTTGGTAGGCATTAATATACAGAGGACGCATTAGCATGTGGTATCATTGCATGTCAGGCATGTGAAGATGAAACTTTAATGGCTGGGGGAAAGGAGAGGAATGGTATGTAAGACATCAGATGAATAGACAGGGGAGTATGAGCAACAATGTAGTGACAAAATTACTAATCAAGGGCAACTTCCATGGTGTTGGCCCATATGTGCACTGTTGCCAGTAGGGATAGTGCTGTGGCCAGATGGTGTTGCACTGAACATACTGGATGAGGCACATGGGTGCCACTGTCAACTCTGCCACACACCCCCTTGACAGGCACCCAACATGAATGCTTCACACACACACCATGCACATGGATGATACACACATGCATGTGCACTCACCGGATGATGCCTCGTAATCAGGGAGGTCTCCCACACCTTGGAGTTGTCCCTCGGTGACGTAGGATCCAGCTACGGACTCGTGTGGTGTGAGTTCTATTTCCTGTGCTGGGGACCCACCTCCAGTCACCAAGGTTGCGGCATGACTTGAGGCCAGCTTATCCTTTGCCCTGCGCTTAAGGTCATTCCAGCGCTTCTGGCAATCACTAGCTGTGCGCCTCACTACTCCAAGGGCACTTATTCTGTCAGCAATGGTCTGCCAGTGTGCCTGGCGTCTGGCATGTGTGGTCTTGGACCCTGCAACGATGACCATTTCCCTATCATGATCTGACACATACTGAACAAGTGCATTAAGTTCGGCGTCTGTGAAGCTTGGCTTCCTTGATGGGCCGGACTGTGCAGCCGTGTCTGGGGCATCAGCCTGTGCCGGACGTGCACTCTTCCTCTTGCGCTTGGAAGGGGGTGGGGATCCAGAGTGTCCTACGCCGCTGTGGACACTAGGGGCAGGAGCCGTGGTGGACTCTGTACTGGGTGTGTGTGATTGCCCACTCAGCATGGGAGTAGGTGCAGGCATTGGGGGTAGTGGGATGGGGTCAGGCCTGATCTGAGGTGCATGAACTAGGACCGACACAGTCTTGGCAGGGTGTATGAGAGGTGGGGTGGATTGAGCCACACCCTGGCTACGGGGGCCAGCAGATGACCTATCTGGCATAGATGCGCGTGCCCTGATGACACCAATGTGCACCGGTGCACGTACAGTGGACCTGCTGACCTGGATGTCAGCGATGGAATCACCCTCGGACAGGTCTGGTGCCACAATGGCCTGGTCCGACATGGGCTGATCAGGGTTGGTATCAGCCACATGACTCTCAACTGGGGGGGGGGGGGGGGGCATGGGTGTCCCTGACTGTTCCTCCAGACTGGGGGGAACAGGGGCGCCCTGCAAGTCACAACCACGTCCCCTGTTGGATCCTCCACGGCCACCACGTGTGGCTCGGCCACCTTTGCCACCCTTACGGCTTGCACGCCTCCCAACCATGGCACTGATGGTATTGTGCGTATGGGAGTGGGTGTGCACAATTGTCCTGGGCAATTGGGTGTCAAAGGGGTTGGGTACCAGATGGTATTCGTACCCTAGTGCAGTGGCAAGGCTATATGACACCCCTGGGGAAAGATGACGGGTCACGCAACGCACAGGCACCCCAAAAAAGTTAAGGAACGTGCACAATACCCCTCCTAGACCACGTGTGCTGATGGAAAACCCTGCACTACGCTGTGGCATCCAGTAACACAATGAACGTATGCGTGTCACACGCGGCCTAGATTGACCTCTGAAGGGGTAGGCTACACACGGGGCAAGCACAGATGTTAGATACGTGCGTGACTCACCGTCTGCCAGGTAAAAGAGCGTGAAAAAATAGCACTTTTGGTTGGCAACACCCCCGCCAAAAGAAGAGGTGTACGCTGTCTGAGGAGACAGGACAACTGTAGAAGGGGACACTGTTTGAGGGAACAGGCCCAGGAAAACCAGTACAAGAGGAAAAAGAGAAAAGAGCTGTCAGAGGTAACAGGGAGTACGAACTGGAAACGCCGTGAAGTAAATCGCGTGTGAAACGACAAGAAGTACCGAATTCACCCACTCGCTCGCCACGAAAAGCACGTACAAGGAAATTGTGTTCAACACTACCTTTTATACAGGCCCACACGTACATCGTCACTTACGGCGTGTACGTGCTTGGCCCATTTTCACCAATCACACGCTTTGGCACTCCTGCGTGTAGGTATCTTTTCACCAATCACACGCTTTGTCACTCCTGCATGTGGATCCTTTTTCACCAATCACGCGCTTCGACACTCCTGCGTGTAGCTCACTTTTCACCAATCACACGCTTTGTCACTCCTGCATGTGGATCCTTTTTCACCAATCACGCGCTTCGACACTCCTGCGTGTCGCTCACTTTTCACCAATCACACGCTTTGACACTGCACGTGCAGGTAACTATTGACGCACATATGCTGGTGACGGGTTTTCGCGCGATGCGGGTTTTCGCGCGATGAGTGTGGGGTTTTCTGGTGCAAAATCACTCCCTATCAGGCTGTCCACGCGTTCTAACACGAAAGACCACGCTCCTGGCCAGGAGGCCGAATTTAAGTCCCCAAGAACCCTGAGCACGCTCCCACCTGCCATCGGCTTCTGCCTGACTGCCTGCTGGCCACGTGCCCCACAGTGCTGGTGGGTGGGGGTGGTGGGAGACATGGGTGGGGGCCTGGTGGAGGGTGCCCCTGGTGGATGGGGGTTGGGGTGGTGGGAGACATGGCTGGGGGCCTGATGGCAGGTGCCCCTGCACTGCTGGGGGGTGGGGGTGGTGGGAGACATGGGTGGGGGCCTGGTGGAGGGTGCCCCGGGTGGATGGGGGTGCAGGGGGACATGATCAGGTGTGCAGGGTAGTCCACTGTTTTGTGGGCTGCCTGCAGGGGCCGGGGAGGGTGTACAGGGTACACCTGTGGGGGCCCACCCAGCCTATTCGCATGTGATAATTCCCACGCACCCCTGTGATACACGTACCCTGGCCAATCGCGTGTTGAACTTCCCGCTACCCCTGTAATACACGCACCCTGCCTGTTCGCGTGTGATGATTCCCGCGTACCCCTGTAATACACGTTCCCTGGCCTATCGCGTGTTCTACTTCACGCGTCCCCCTGTAATACACGTTCCCTGGCCCATCGCGTGTTGAACTTCCCGCTACCCCTGTAATACACGCATCCTGGCTGTTCGCGTGTGATGATTCCCGCGTACCCCTGTGATGCACGTTCCCTGGCCTATCGCGTGTTCTACTTCACGCGTCCCCCTGTAATACACGTTCCCTGGCCCATCGCGTGTTGGACTTCCCGCTACCCCTGTAATACACGCACCCTGGCTGTTCGCGTGTGATGATTCCCGCGTACCCCTGTGATTCACGTTCCCTGCCTAGTCGCGTGTAGTACTTCCCGCGTACTCCTGATTTGGAGATTGCCCGCTTTGCTTTCCTTGTTTGCCTGCCCTGTGAAGTGGTCCGGGGTTAGCGCAGCCCTTAGCGATGATTTAGCGCTTTTGATGGCTTTTCCGTGCGCGAGGGCGTTCTTGGGGGCGTTACTGGCGCTGCTGCAGGCTCGCTGCGATTCTCTGCGCCACGGCTGTTTTGGGAGCTTGAAATCCATGAATACGCTGTGCGCGGAAATCTGTTTTAGCGCACGTGCCTGGCGCAGACTATCGCAGGCGCACGCTGTGCGCCAGCCGCGTGCGCTACTTGTGCGCTGGATTAAGTTGTGCATTAGCAGACATTCAGTCAACCAGCCCAGCGCACATTCCTCCTTCATGCAGCCAGGTGATGATCACAACACCATGCAATACAATTTTCAAAGCATGCCTGAAAAACGGATTTTTCTGCCTCAAAGTGGTGCTAACAACATAAAATATATTCACATGTTTATTTCAGCCATTGCGTGCACCAAGGTATGTATAAGCGACATTCAATCAAGCTATGCCAGTGCAAATTGCTTCTCTGTCCAATCAGATGGTGTGTTGCATCACAAGCCTATTCACCCTGCCCCACTAATGTCACTGCCTGATCAACATACTAGAAACAAATTCCCAGCTTTCCATAGACATGTTCTCTCTTCCCTCAAAGTGGTGGTGATATGGTGATAGGATGAAATTAAATCTGAAGCCACTTTCTTATATGAACAGGCGGATCTTGATCCTGACAATCGATTAACCAAATACCTAGAAGTGTTTGAGAACTTCTGAAGAACGCAAAATCAGTGGACATTTTGGTGATTTGGGATTTGACTGAATTTATTTGCCCCCCAGGATTACTCACTGCAGAGTAAACCTATATTGGCAAGGACAGAGACATTTGAAATGTGAGCCATGGATTATTTACCTACAAAGAGAGGTGGGGTGTATCCCTAGCTTTGATGGCCAATGGCATCATTAAAACACTCATTTAACCTTTCCACTAACCAAACCTAATTTTCATCTGGATTTTAACTTAAGGCTGGAGACATTTTTAAAGCCTGAAAGGAAGTTACTACTCTTTAGATTTGCTTATGGGTTGCAACCATTTTTAAATAGGACTGGGTGAAATTTCCAACAGATGAGTGAAACAGGCAGATTATGTAGCAGTTGGCCAGTTGGTTGCCTCTGTCAATGACATCTACTTGGCTGACTTGGGCACCCACCAACCATGGCTGCTACTACTACTATGCTGCACTTGTACTGCTGCTGCACCTCATTCCATTGGTTATCCTGGGTAAATTACCTGGTGTAATTATCTTTGTTTATCTGTCATGCATTTGGGTGGTGGGTCCAACTTCTGTATGTCTCATGCATTTGGGGTGCAGGGTCAACTTGTGCATCTCTCAGGCATTTGCAGTGTGGGGTCAACTTGTGTATACTTAAAGGATAGTTCCGGGACTTTTTTTTTATTGTCCCTACGGGTCGGCCATGTGTTTGTAAGCATAAATCGGTAGATCGTAGGAAACTTTCCTATGGACCTTACCCGACTTTTCGCCCATTATCGCACTCGAAATCAGCCTCCATTTTGTGATAATCCTATCATTCCGCCGCATCGACCTGGCTCACCTGCCTTTGCGGCACTAAATCAAATCCCCCGCCCCTGAGCCTGACATCAGCAGACGCGTACTGCCCATTTCAAGCACGTCTCGTGTCAACAATCGCTGCGCCTCAGCTATTGACGTGTTGCCATGGAAATGGCAGGACGCCTCTTTCCCCAATAAGTATAAACAGACCGTTTCACAACACACAGCAGCAGATTTTCGATTCCATTCCTCTCTCTGTGTTACTTTGAGTATTCTGTGACTCGTTTCAGTGCTCTGGTCAGCTACCTTCGCCGCTTGTAGCCCGTGTGAACACCTGTACCATCTCTGTAAATTATTTTACTATCTTTACCGCACAATGGCCACAATAATGCCGTATATGTACGAGCCCGAGTACACCGAGGAAGAACTACTGGAAAGTCAAGCACGCGAAAACGATGGGGATTCGGACGGCAGTTGGGAGGACCAGTCAACGGATGAAGAGCCTGGACCATGTCGCATGGACGGCGTCTCCACCTGGTGCACGTGCAATCGGTGCGAGCTAATGCCAACTGAGGAGGAGAACTGCTGCTGCCGTGAAAATTCCGGGTGCTTGGCCTACATTTCGGAAAGCGAGCAAAGTATGCAGGAAGGCGAGCAAAGTCCGCAATGCATCACCGAGCTGCCAGAGTTCAGGGAAGCCTGCCTCTCACGGACCGTGTTGAGGATGATGATGGTGCTTATGCACGAACTTCGCGGCACTGTTCGTCCGCGTAATCCGAGTAACGAGTAAGTATACTCTGTTTGTGATGTCAGTGATGCCACCACTATTTCATGGTCGTCTCCCACATATAAAATTACATTTACATATCATTCGAACGCATGTAAATTTGTTCCATATAGTGCATTTTCTAGATATAATTTTTTTCTAAGAAAAATGACATGTGTTACCTGAATCGACATTGATAAGAAAGTTTGGTCAGTTTAATACAGTTTGCATCTTTTTTTTTCACAGGTGGTACAGGCTGGTGGCCTATCGTTGCTTCACTTGGTGGCTTCACGGGAGGCTCGGACACCGCGTTCGGAGAGTAATACCTGCCTGTGCGGTACTTGCCATTAGACAACATTTCCCCAGTGACAGTGGACAATACCGCGGATTTTCCCTCGATGTGCTGCAACCTCAACTTTACAATGTGTAATGTTTATTATTTATGTTTAATTAAAATCTAAAATAAAGCCCAACATATATTTTAACAATGGTTGTTTTGATTTTTTAAATGAATCTAGTGTATATTCTCCTGGGAGGGTGAGGTATTTATAAACTCACCCCCCTGCATTCCATGTAGTAGATCCTGCAGCCATCCTCTTACATTCAGTTAGATGGTCTCTCCTTGGTGAGGCCCTGCGGCAAACTGGTCTTGTCTGCACGACCACCGCCCCGATCCACCCCCCGCCCTATCAAAGGCAGTTCGCACCGGGGTACTTGTGCTGGCAAGTGGAGCTGTCAGGGAGCGATAAAGGCCAAGAGGTGCCAAAGACCATGTACACTTCAAAGTGGTCTATAGAGCATGGGTTGTTGTTCCCATGTCTACCTACAGACCCCGTGTCTCCTGCCAAGCATCCCCCCTCACGCTGGACGGCCCCCTGCAATCCACATAAGTGTGTCTCCATTCACGAGTCTTCCTGTGTCTTGTCTGCACGACCACCGCCCCGATCCACCCCCCGCCCTATCAAAGGCAGTTCGCACCGGGGTACTTGTGCTGGCAAGTGGAGCTGTCAGGGAGCGATAAAGGCCAAGAGGTGCCAAAGACCATGTACACTTCAAAGTGGTCTATAGAGCATGGGTTGTTGTTCCCATGTCTACCTACAGACCCCGTGTCTCCTGCCAAGCATCCCCCCTCACGCTGGACGGCCCCCTGCAATCCACATAAGTGTGTCTCCATTCACGAGTCTTCCTGTGTCTTGTCTGCACGACCACCGCCCCGATCCACCCCCCGCCCTATCAAAGGCAGTTCGCACCGGGGTACTTGTGCTGGCAAGTGGAGCTGTCAGGGAGCGATAAAGGCCAAGAGGTGCCAAAGACCATGTACACTTCAAAGTGGTCTATAGAGCATGGGTTGTTGTTCCCATGTCTACCTACAGACCCCGTGTCTCCTGCCAAGCATCCCCCCTCACGCTGGACGGCCCCCTGCAGACCGCATAATGCCACGACATATACACGTCATTCATTCACAAACACACCCCTGTTTCGAATTCTTTATAACCCACTTCATATTTCTAATGAGAACTTCTTTGCGCTTTGCTAGTCAACCCGTGAAGGTGCTGGTTATCTGCTCTTCGTCTCTGTGAACTTCCGTGACCACTTTGAGCAAACTCGTCAGTTTGCAACCTGTGAACTGCTCCCTGTTCTACGACAAGAAACTACTCTGATCCCTGCATCTAACTGTTTGTTCGTCAAGGTAAGTCCATGTACCATAATCATTTTGCGTCCAATTTTTTAATTTATATCTATTTGCTAGTAGTCATCAAATTGCATCCATGTTTTCTTTTCGTTCACGACAGTACATGCAAGGAACTAGTCACATGTTCTGAGTTTAGTCAAATTACTTTTTCTATTTTTTGAAAGTTATTGAAATACTTATCCGCATGTGAATAACGTGTATAGTTCCAAGAACCAAAACGGACCTTGCATTGAACCTTTTATTTGTCATTTAATGTTTTAACACATTGGTATTCATAGAGAATTGTTGATCTTTACTTTTCAGAACTTTCCATAATGCCTGCCTGTTCCATTGGCGGTTGCCCTTCGAAGACCCATAACAAATCTGAAGGTACTATAATGCATGTTTTCCCTAAGACAATAGATCAGATAAGAGAATGGGTCCGATATTGCGGATATCCAGCCTCTGAGATAGAAAGTAGAGTCCTAGAAGTCTTTGCGGACAAGAGGGGTGATCGATACCGCATCTGCAGCAGGCACTTTAGCCCAGACATGTACTCCACATCATTGCTAATAAGGACGAAAACACCGCGAGCGAGGCGAAAATTGCTCTCAACCGCTATTCCCACTCTATTCGTCCACATCCCTCCACTGGTGAGTCAAGTTTACGTATTTATCTCTCGGCATTGCGGTAGTGTGTAGCATTAGCTAACAATAATTTCCCCATTTATGTATCCACTCAATATGAAGGCTGAAGATTCTCCATCCGTGTCGTTATTGCAGTCATCAGCCACTTCAAGCGCCTATCGGGTAATCTTACTTAGCTATTCTGACACTGACTTGTTTTAGGCATGTAAATCAATAGTTTTAATTGATCGTGTAATTATTTTACCTAATGGTACACCACAGTACTCGTCCTCTAGTCTTTGTTTTCAGTTATAATTATTGTTATCCAAAATAATGCAAGTACTGTCTTTCAGGGAGATGCTGAGGAGTCCAACGCATTGACGACAACCGTAGATGTCACTCAGATGCTCGAGGTACGTTTCCGGACAGTTCCATCGATGGAGATCATCAGATCTTGCATTCTTGTAGCGTGATTGTTACACACAATGTTTCTTTCGTTTTTAGCCATTGGTATGTCCTTCTGTCGTCGCCCTCCTATGTGTCTTCTTTTTTCAATATTGTGTTCATTACTAATGAAAGTCCTATGTTTCAGGGAGTCGATGGAGCATTAGTCCAAGAGGAAGGGGGAGCATGCAGTTACGGGTCGGCGCAACAGCTTGCAGAAGTGTGCACCGCAGTTACAGCGTCCCTTGATGTTCTTATGCATTTCGAGGTATGGATACTGACAGATCAATCATGCGAGATCAAATGACGTGATTACATCCGCTATACTTCCTTCTTTATTAACGCAAGTACTATGTTTCAGGGAGCTGACGGAGCTTCTTCAACAAGAACATCACCCCTAGTAGTTGATGCAGATCTCTGGGTGGTGACACTTCCAACGATGGAGCAAATCGAATCATATTTGGATATCCATTATTTATTTTAGACAACTGATCATTTGTGCAGGTCTATTTAGATGAGCCGTTGACGCCTGCAGAAAGTTTATGTTCTTTTAAACAAAATAGAAAACCATACTAATGCAATTACTGTGTTTCAGGGAGTTGCTGAAGCGTCATCTTCAATAATATCATCAATGGAAGTCTATGCGGAGCCCGAGGTATGGATCTTGACAGTTCAATCTAACTAGATCAACAATGCGTGAACTATTGTCGTTTGAATGTTCTACACAATGCGTTCATTCGTGTTTTGCTATTGAGATGTACGTATGGGTATTGGTCCCCAAGTACATTTTGTGTTTTCAATATTATTATACATACTAATGAAAGTTCTATGTTTCAGCGAGTCGATGGAGCCTCAGTGAGTGATGGATGTGCTTATCATGAAAGTATAGTCGTTGCAGCGCGAGAGGAAGTGGAGACATGCACACACGAGTCGGAGCAACAGCGTCCAGATGTTGAAGTTCGAGGAAAGAAAGTTTCAAAGAAAAGAAAGCAAAAGAAGGTTAGTGTCCTGTTCACTATATTATGTTGTCTTTCACTGTCAATAGTTCAATACTGTAAGTTGTGTTTAAACTGAACATCCCTTTTCTAATCTGTCCTCTAGTTGCGAGTGGGTGTAAGAACTAGATCTACACAGACAGTGAAGCGAACGAGAGATGTTGCTTGTCAAACCTTTTGGCAGGGACTTGAGACTGGAGATGCATCGTGCCAATGGGAAGAATATGAAGTGATTGACAACGGAGCTATACCACCACCAGCCATTGATAGTGAATGTCCTCCTGGTAGTTTGGATGCAGTCGTAGATCAATTCACAGAATCCACACCCGCAAAAAATAAGAGCACGCGAAAGTTGAAGACATTGTTTTTTTCTCCCATCTCCGGACAAGGAACAGATGTTGCAATGGAAGAGAATGAAGTGGACGACAATGAAACACCATCAATATCACTCAGCATAGCGGAAGACGATATCAGAGATTGTACCTTTCATGCGAGTGACATGTCCTCAACGTTACAGGCCGAACCAGCTGGGATGCAGAGTGACAGTATAAGGAAAGAGGCCAAATTCATTGTATTCGATAGCTGTTTGATGGATATTATTATGATGATGAAATGTGGGCATTGGGTTGGTGGGGAAGTATGTGGGGAGCCATTGATTAATGTGACTCGTGCAATTCGAGGCACTAACCTTAAAATACATGCCACCTGTACACAATATCATCCGTTCGCATGGTCTGCACAACCCATGCTGGGGCAACTGCCAGCAGGCAATCTACTTTGTGCAGCGGCCGCACTTTTTAGTGGTTCAAGTTTTAAAAAGTTACAGTATTTCTTTCAGTTTGTGGGAATCCATTTCATTGCGAAAAGTCAGTTCTACAAATACCAAACCGATTATCTATTTCCAGCCATCAGCGAAGCTTGGAGAATGGAAAAAATGTCAATGGAAAGTACATTCGCGGGCAAACGCTTCAGGCTAGCCGGTGATGGACAATGCGACAGTCCAGGATTTTCAGCCAAGTACTGCACCTACCACTTTCAGGACATGGAAAGTAAGAAAATTGTGAGTTCGGTGGTCGTGCAGGTGTCACAAAGTACATCCTCAGTGGCCATGGAGAAAGTTGGCTTTGTAGCATCATTGCAAGAACTACAATCGCGGGGAATGGTGATCGACCTGATAGCCACGGACAGACACGTTTCAATTGCCAAGACAATGAGAGAACAGTACAAAAATATAAATCACCAATTTGACGTTTGGCATCTTGCAAAATCAATCAATAAAAAATTGTCGGCTGCAGGAAAAAAAAAAGATATGCAAGGTATTTCACAGTGGTCCAAAAACATGTGAAGGGTCGTTGGAAATTCTACTGGAAAAATGGCGGTCAGTAATGTTGCACTGTAGCAACGTACATCGATGGTCGACAAATGAGCATTTCCACAAATGTGAACATGGCCATTTGTCCACAGAGGAGGCACGGAAGAAGAAGTGGTTGATTCCTTCATCACCCACTCACAAGGCCATTGAAAAGATTGTATTTGATAAAACTATAACAAGAGATTTGAGGGGACTCACGGAATTCTGCCACACAGGAGATTTGGAGGTGTTCCACAATATGTGCCTAAAGTACAGGCCCAAAAGATTGCATTTTGGCATGGAAGGCATGATAAATCGGACTCTTCTAGCGGTCTTGGCACATAACCATAATGTTGGCCGTCAACAAAGTAGGACGACCGGAACTTTAGGGACGCTTCGCTACAATAAGGCCTTCACTAAAAGAAGTAAACAATGGGTGATCAAACCAGTGTTTGAGGATATGCAATATGAGTTTATTGAGAGACTTATCGTAGATGTCCTCGATAGGCACATACATGGAGTGGTGAACGAACCTATGCAGGGGACAACTGCATTGCCACCCAACATTGCCTCTGTTCCATGTCCACCTAAAGCAGAGCTCATTGAGAAATACACATCACGGTTTAAATGATTGTAATTCGATTGTCTGTTCTCTCGAGTCTCCTCATGTTGCAGGCCCATTGCAATTAAACCAAACAGTAATATAAATCATTTTTACAAAAATTATAGAATGTTTCCGTATTACAAACACATGGCCGACCCATAGGGACAATAAAAAAAAAGGCACGCAGACAAGATGCCCTTACACTAACTGGAGCTAACTAGAAATGTGTGCTCGCTCAAAGTGAAGGTCAGCTGCTTTGATGTTTTGCTCGGGTGGCGGAACGGCCCACGACCCAATATAAGGTTCTATTGTGATTTGACCTTGACAGGCCGGGACCATCCTGAAAGACTAAGAAAAGATAATGAATAAAATTTCAGAAACGAAACGATGAGCCACGTTCATTAGAAGAAGTAACGTCGGCAAAGAAGGAGTGGTGTTTCGGGTCTGCCCTACACAGAGACACAATGGAAAATGCAAATATAATGTAAGTAACTTTTGATGAGTTTATACCGCAATTTCATTACTATACAGTGGCTTTAAAGACGGGTTCAGTTGTACTTGTTCGTTCTATGTGGCATAGTGTTTTCTACCGCGCACTATCTGGAGGAGAAACATCTGCTTTTACTGAAGCACCTCAAAACCTTCCTCTTTGCTTCTGCTTTCTCTCTCCCTCTCCCCTGCTACAACTGGTCCACTGTCTGCGACCTCGGTCCTGGGCCCTTCCACTCTCCACCTGCACTGCCTCCCTGTCAACCCCTGCACTGGGGGACTGTCTCAGTATCCTACAGCCCCCCCTTCCCAGCACTTGTTCTGCACTTACCTTGCACTTGCCACCAGCTGGCCCTATTTATTTATTATTTTATGCTACTTACCTTGTACTCCACTCCCCCCCCCCCATGCCTCGCCACGCCTTTAAACACTTGTGTACACCCAGTAGCGCTGTCCTCGCTATGAAATGAATAATTTTAATAAGGATCTGATGGTGAGACTAATTTCATTTTTTATGTTTTTAGGTACATCATTCACTACTGTCTGTGTCACGAGTACCAGACACCGGCGGACGGCTTCTACAGCCGCCAGTTGCTTCTCCGCGTGAACAACGTTACCACCCTGACCATTTTATGGGACGATCGCCAAGTACAAGTATGCCCTTACGCGGTACTAACGGTTAGATGCAACATACCTACCGTTGTGGTGGCCTAGTGCCTCGTTGTTGGAACAGCCATGCGATTATCAGTGCGACAGAAGAGCTTATTTTTATCGTAAACCAACACCCTGTGTACTGCACACGAACATCGCTTCCCTCAAGACGAACTAATTTGGATCGAGAGCAAAGAAAAATGCAAATCGCTGAATATTCTCTAAACATTTGATGTCCAATAAACGTACTTTGCCAAATGTACAATCTTGCCGTTTGCTTTTAAACCACGGTTTCACATTCCGAATTGTGGTGCTGTATTGTGAGATGCTCTAAGACCCTGTGTACAGCAAAGGACCATCGCGTTCCTCAATACGAACTTTTTGGAACATGAGCAAATAAAAATGCAAATCGCTGAATATTCTCTAAACATTTGATGTCAAATAAATGTACTTTACCACATTTACAATCTTGCGGTTTGATTTCAAAGTACAGTTTCATATTCCGAATTGTGGTGCGCTGTATTGTGAGCTGATCTGTGTTGATTTCCGGGGTCTGTGTGGAGTCGCGTAGAAGACGCCTGGGCGCGTTTGCCTACGCAGCTCAGTCACGTCACGGATAGAGGCGGGGAATATGAATGTTTTGATAAAGTCTGTTTCAGGGGCGGGGGATTTGATTTAGTGCCGCAAAGGCAGGTGAGCCAGGTCGATGCGGCGGAATGATAGGATTATCACAAAATGGAGGCTGATTTCGAGTGCGATAATGGGCGAAAAGTCGGGTAAGGTCCATAGGAAAGTTTCCTACGATCTACCGATTTATGCTTACAAACACATGGCCGACCCGTAGGGACAATAAAAAAAAAGTCCCGGAACTATCCTTTAATGCATTGGGGGGGGCATCTTGTCCTTGAGTTCTATTGTGTTGTGCATCCACATTGCCCTTCCCTTTTTTCCATTGACGTGTGTGTAGGGTGGCAGAGAAAACTTGTGTAGCCCTCATGCATTTGTGCAGCTGTGCCAACTTGTGTATCTTTCATGCATTTGAGGTGCAGGTCAACTTGTGTATCTCATGCATTTGGGTGGTGGGGCCAGCTAGTGTATCTTTCATGAATTTGGGGGGGGACGGATTGTTCTTGATTTGTATTGTACAATGCTTCCAAATGGCCCTTTCCCTACTTTCATTGAAATGTGTTTAAGGTGGCAAGGCCAACGTGAATATCTCTTGTGCATTTGGGCGGCAGCATATTCTTGAGTTGTGTGGTGTAATGCATCAACATCCCTTTCCTCACTTTTATTGAAATGTGTGTTGGGTGGAAGGGCCAGGTTGGTGTACCTTTCATGTATTTGGGATGCAGGGTCACCTTGTGTATATCTCATGCATTTGGGGGCTTGATATTAATTTGTATTGTGTCGTGTTTTAACATGGTACTTCCCCCTCTTTCATTTCAATCAGCTCATTGGAGTTTAAGCAGACAATAAGTAGTCCTTCAGATGAGAGTGAAACTGAGAGAAATTATGCAGAGAATGAAGAGGAAGAGGAAGTGTTTTAAATGCTTAGGTATCAACAAAGTAAAAAAGAACGAAAGCACGATTGGGCACATGGAAGGGGACATAGTTAGGAGGAACTGCGACTGCAACCGAATGGGAACAATGTGGAGAGTATATGGAAAATAAAGAAGAGAGATAGTGAGAGGACTCATGGCATAAAGGCTTTTAAACACCAAATACATAAAATTAAATATTAAGCAAGATTTGAAGAACAGACAGCAAAGTGATAATAAGGCTTCTGCAATAGAATCGCAAGGATGTAGGCCAAAGAGAAGACTAATAGAAGAGTTATGGATAAAGCAAAGAGGTACTTGTTGATAAGCTGGGAGACCAATAGGGAGACTGTAGTGATAGAAGAGGGAAGAAAAAATAAGAAAGGACAACAATAGTTTGATGGAGTGGAATGAAAGAGTCTGGCAACTGTGACGAGCTAGGAATGAGACGCAGACACAGAGGAGTCATGTTTGTGGTTAAACATATCACTATCCCTAATCTAGGAGGAGATTACCTACCTCAACCAAAACTAATGGGTCTATCCAGTGTGAAGATGCCCAACAAAAAGTATGTCTTGTGTTCGCAATCCTATTCCGGCCCTCAGACTATAACTACACTCTAAAGTGTAAAGGATATTGCCTCTTGATTTTCAAAAGTGCCCAAATATTCAAGTTCAACACAAAAGTTAAAATCCAACGAAAAGGGTTCCAATGAACAATGTTCAAACTCTCAGAGAATAACTTCCTTCCCCAAATTCCTTGTTCCAATACTATAAATTCAAAAAGAATAATCAGGCTCCTAAGGATTACTCTCTCCGCTTGGTATCTTTGCTTTCTTGTGGAACAGTTCCATTACCCAGGTTTATTTTCACCTTCTTTAACTCTTTACAAATCTTGAGGGTACGTCTCTACCTAAGGACTTTCCTTTCCTTAAATACTTTTACAACAGTTCATAATCTTAAGTGCAGGACCCTTCTTGGGAATCTTTATTATGAATTTCTCTATTAATCTTCACCTGCTATCTACTCTTAATAGGTCTTGTTACACAAACACTTAACTTCACCTGGTACACCTTCCCACCAGGAGTTTATTACACAAATACTTAACTACACCTGGTAAACTTTCCTGCCAGGACTTTATCAAATATATTTCTTTCTTTTTAAGGTTGGGTTTCACTAACCCATTCATGACTTCTTTACAAATACTTGTATTTCTATAATGGTTTTGGCATGGGCCTCTCGTTACCTTTTCCAGAAGCTACTAACTTTATTAGGCCATCTAGTAACTGTGAGGGATCAGTAATGCGAGGCGGACAACTGTTTGTAGTTTTCTCAGTAGTTGACATTTTATTTTAAACAGAAAATGCAAAGAAAACCTAACTAAGCCTACTCTACCAGGGAATTCCCTACCCAGTCTAGGATCTAAGGGAATCTAAGGGAACAAAACTGGCCCTCACTCTAAACAACAAAACAGTCAAAACAAAGCATAAACAACATAAAGAAAACAATTACCAAATAACCAATGTCTTGGATAACTTCTACTTGTCCTGGGTAGATCACATTTCCCCAGGAATGTCCAAAGTCAATTTCTCCCAAAGAAAAGTAACAGTTTAAATCAGTTCCTGCAAAAGTTCCAAGGAGACAAAAGTTCACCCAAACAAAAATCCACCTTCTTCGTTTGTTGAAATCGTCCCCTTCTAATTTTCACAAAGAAAACAGCATCAATGGTAATCCTGGATAACCTCCTTCCAGGATAGAATTGATACAATTCAAACAAAAGTACCAATTATGCTTCAACAATTGTCCTTTTTATAACCTCTGCAGCGCCTTTGATAATTTGTGTCAGGATGCTTCTTCTAAGGGGGTTGGTTTCTCCTTGACAACACCCTTCTACAAATAGTACTGTGAAAGCAGGTTCCTTTGCTTCACAGTCTACTACTGCTTCAACTAAATTTGATATAAAGTGTTCAGACAATATTATAGACAGCCAAAGTTTTATTGGATCTTCTGCAATTTGCAATTTTAAGAATATATCAGGCAAGTTAGACCAGGCTCTTCGGCTTCTACAGGTAGGCAAGGCACTCTTCTTTCCTAAGCCATAAGAAAGGGCAGCCTCTTTGCCACTTCTGTCTGTCTTAACCCTACCACTAGAATCTATCTTGGTTTCTTGACAGCTTCTGTCTCTCATCTTTAACAGTCTCAGCTTCACAGATTGTTGATCATTTCTTTTAACAAACATGCAGCTCCTGTCCCCAGCTTTATGCACACCTTCTTGTTTCCAGTAGTTACTCCAAAGCTGCATTGCCACTCTTCCAGCCTTGGATAACCTTGTCACCCTTGTATCAGTGGACTCTGGATTTAAAATAGCTTCAACAACTTCACTACATCAGTGTTTATGTATTAATAGGGCTGGTTTCACCTTAGAAAGGATCGGTCTACTCGCTTGGTTAATGAAAGCTCTTCTCGTGACTTTAGCAACTTCTGCAAACACAAAGTATTTGTTCTGAATGTTACACGAGTCAGGTTTCAATAGAGAAACAAAAGTAGGTACATGTGCCCACTCTTTGACTATGAATTTCAATTTACAGGCTTGCATTCCCTTTTATTCATAGAGCGTTCTGCTTCAGCGTAGATTGGGAATCACAATTACTTACACACAGCCTTTCTTTGATGTAAACTTGCTTGTAACAATTCAGGAAAGTCAACTGCTACTTCTCGAATGATTACTGTTAATGTGCTCCCTCTTAATAGGAGACATGCAACCACTCTGGTAATGGTTTTAGTAGTAGAATAGAAATAAAAAGGCTTTACTTCTACACAAGTACTTTAACTTGTGTTAAATATGTGCAGGATACAATTCCTTTGTTGTGAAGTCTTCCTGCAGCAAAACACAACTTTTGTGCGCTCCCACTTCTATGCAAGTGGTAAATTCAGCTGGTTACAATTACTGGCAAGGAATTTCTTATGAATTGGAATACGGAGCTTCACTCACCAGCTCCAAAGTCAAAGCAGTTGCGGGCTGCTTCCTTTTCCCGACTTTCTTTCTGCTACTACTGCTTCAGGTACTCTTGGGACTCACACCCCTCTGCAGTACGGGTGTCTCCGATCTGGCCTCTACCTCAGAGAGTCTCCTTCTCTCCTGCTTCCCACGACTTGCTTCTGCACAACCTCAGCGCTGCATTCACAGAAAATAGGGGCACCTGGAAAGTCTGTTAACTTATTCCAGTCCCTTCCAATGCAGTCACAGCCAAACAGGGTTTGTGAGCACAGGACCAACTCAGAACCAGCAGGTGAAATCTGCTCTTCTCTCACTCTAGCATCCATTCAGTGATCACACTTCCTTGTGAACTGAGAGCCTCATGCTATGCTTCATCTTCTGCTACTAACGCCGACCTTCCAGCTTCTGTTCCAGCTTCTGCGCCAGCTTCTTTCTGCCTCTCCTTCTGCTGCAGCCTTTATGCCTCTCAGGTGGGGCAATTGGCTTCAGGTACAGGGCTTTACTGTTAATTGCCTGACCCTGGCAAAAGTGTGAAGGATTCTAATTGGGCATACCGGACCGGACACTTGGTCTTAGCCTGGTATGTGGCGCTCAATAGGAATGCTTTTTCTTTCATTTCTATTAATTCAAATTGAGCCAATACACGACCCGTCTGACACCCCCTTTTAAAAAATACCCTGGGTCACAATGGACTATGAACCAGGCCGGTGTGTGGTAACACAATATTTATTTATTTTAATTTTAAAGGTAATCACACAGGTAATCACACAGTTTTTATAAGGGTAGCAATTACTAATAGGGTGATAATTACAATGAAAACTACTGAAATACACTTGGGTAACCTTCTACAAGAACATATCCAAAGCGCAATTGAATAGGAGCACTTTTTCAATTAGGATATATAGCACCAGAGTTAAGATTCCCCCCTGCAATGTTCCCTCAACCCACAATTAATCTAATTCCGAGTGGATAGAAAGAAGCAGCATGTAGTCAGGGATATGAGGCAGCAAACAGAATCAAAATTCCCTCACAAAATAAGAGGTAAACCCTTTGCAAAGGCCTAAAATGACACTAGGATTTTAACAAATAATTAATTATATGTGTGTTTAAATAATGATGTACATATGTGTTATTACAGTATCAGGGATGTTATACCACTAGGAACTATAAGGTAAGGTATCAAAAAGGCATACAGTTCACAAGGCAGGTTGAAATTGAAAACACAGTGCAGTTAAATCACACACTTTTTTCAGTTTTAAATGTCTTTTTAAAAATAAAAAAAAATGGGTGAAAGAAACTGAATTGGAATGTGGTTTTTGGGCTGGGGATAGATGCACATCACAGGGACAATATAGAAGTAAAAGAGTGAGTATAGCTGAAGAATTGAATGAGATTTTCAAGGTAGAATGAGGTTCAATTTTAGGAAAATAAAGCAGTTAAAAGAGAAAATCGGTTTGGAAAGAAAGGAAATGTTTCACTTACACTAGATTTAATGACTAGAAAAGAGGAACACCACCCGTGAATATAAAAGTTACACTGAGGTTGTAACTAATCACGCAGTATACCCCTTTTCTTTATGGAAAAATTAATGTATTTAATCAAAACATTGCTAAGGAGTTACAAGATGGGGTGAATGAAAGAATGGTGCTAACACTAATAAATCAAGGATAAGATGCACAGAGAATTAGAACAGTTTTAGACATGTTATCAGGGTAGGGATAGGATTACTTAGAACATAGGGCAAAGACAAAGGGGTCAAGATGGGGTATGCTATGCATTGCTATGGGGAAATACTCACAATCAGCACTTGGGTTTGGAATTTTGGACAGCCAACCGGGTTCTGGGATCAAAAGGTTCTGGTCACCGGATAGCGGACTCTCCTGGCAAAAGACTGCTGGACAAAGTTCTGGTCACAGCACCGCAACGCCTCATCTGGATGGAGCAGGTAAGCAGGGCAATCAGACGGCACTGGAGAATCCCAAAGCAAGCTCAGTCACCTTTCCCCTTTCTCACTGAAGTTATTGGGATTTTGTTATGGGGTTTTAGTGCTGAAGGGTGGTTCTGCCTGGATAGGAAGGCCTCGATCAACTATCCCTTTTCTGGCAGTGGGGTCTGGAATCTTGCAGAGTGAAGGTGGAATATCTGGATAAGTAGGCACTGGAAAATTCAGAAGAGAGAGTCTAGAGTTATTTATAAGGCATGGTGACATCATGGGATGATGTGGAGGCGCAGGCTTAGCGGGCACACCTCTAAACAACTGGATTGGTATGGGATGATTGTTACTGCCTTGCTGTCAGCTGGTTGGACTTTTAGAGACATGACATCAGCTTTATGATGTGGGTTTACTATGTCCAGAACCTCCCACAGTTAATTTTGGGTGCGTTATCTATGCACATGCCTTTACCAGATTGCGCAATGGGGACCGTCATAATATTAAGCCATGATAGCTTACCTAATAGATAGTAGGTCTAGGCGTTTAGGTGGCAGCACGTTTAAAATAAAGACTTCGGAGGCGCATCCATGCGCAAACAGGGGCAAACAGGATGGCCTTATTCGGCCTTCGTCGGCCGCCGGCTTTCCGCCTGCCGGCGGAATTAAGTTGAAGATATTGCATTGCATTGCTTAGCAACAGAGAGGCCTCCAAGCCTCGCTCTGACGCCGAGCAGCGCCCGGCATTTTGTTTCTGTATCTGGATATGCAGACCAGCTGATCTCAGTGCTCGGTGCTGCAGAGTCCAGTCAGGTGCAGGTGGGGCATGAAACAAAGTGAAGTTGAGGCAGTTGTTATTGTGATGTCCCACACGGTCGGGGATGGCTGGAATCAGCTGTTCTCAGCCTTCGTGAAGCGGACGGGTTACGCTGCAGTCTGCAGCCTCGTGGTCCTGCAGGAGGTTGGTGGGGGCTCCTGCCCTCACCACCTGGACGCCGATGCTCCCCCATAGGACACCTCCCCCCAGATGGACCTACCTAATATAGCCGCCCCCAGGGTCAGAATCAGGTAGCGGATGCCATCCCCTGGACACAAAGAGGGAGGCTATCTCAGGGAAAGGAGTGATGACACTATTGGATTAATCACACTACCTTTGCAGCACTCAGCAGCAACAAGCCTATACCCCAATGCCACCAGCACCAACCACACACCCACAAAATGATTGTAGCAGCACCCCATTTCACAGAACATGAGCAGTGGGGGCTTACTTCAATTCTGGCAAAGCAGAAGCAGCATTGCAGTTTGTTCCTTATGCAAAAAGGTGCCGAGGAGGGGCAATGCAGGGGTCACATTGTCAGGATATCGGGTCAGATAGCCTTAATAAAAAAAACACTACAAGTCATTATGGAGCCAAGCAGGCAGGAAGAGGAGTAGTACCTGTGGGCTGATAGCATCAGATCAACCAATATGGGGATGAAGTGCAAAGACAACAAAAATGCACTCTGCAGGCAACATGCACCAGCCTACACTTAGTGAAGCTTTGGAGTAACAAACACCTTAGAATCACAAACATCCCATTACCCAGTGACTCGAGTAACTCACAGCAAACATGCTTGCTGTTGATCTTCTCCCCTTCTTCTTTTTTGAGAACCAGGGCTTCCAAGAACTCATGCCATGCGCCTTTCAGAATTGGACGTTTCTGAGTTGCCATTAATTCTCAAGGGTTTCAGTCCCACCTCTTTATATATAGGTGGTGGAACAGCTGCACAATATACAGCAAGAGGCAGAGAAGTTGTACCTCGCCATGGACATGTGGACTAGTGCACTGAGCACTGTCTATATTACTATTATGGTGCATTGGGTTGCCTATTGTAAGCCACACTCTGGGCTGGCAACAAGTTCACTGATGGATCCCAGAGCATACTGTGCACTTCTTCAAACACCCATCACCAACACGCAATACTCTACTTGCAGAGCTTTGACCAGATGCCACACAAGGCATCAGACATTAGAGCAAAACCTTAATTGGGTATGATTTGATATCCTGTGGCATTTATAACGCTCCTGTACACAAGTGTTTCTAGGAATGACAAGACAAGGAGGGGGAAACAAGGGAGGACAAAGAACGATCTTACTATGCATTGTGTCATTCAGATCGTGCAAGTGCAGTGAAGATGGAAGGGGAGAAGTGCTAGTGGGGAATTTAGGGGGAAATGCAGTTAACTCACAAGTGTAGCCAGTGGGTGGCTCATAAGTGCAGAAAGAAGGGACTGTAGGGCTGAAGATACAGACCCTTAAGTGCTAGGGAGCCCGGAGGCAGTACATTGGCAACTGGACATGCAGGAGCCTGGGCCGTGTTGAGAGGGTGACCAGGTAACCAGTATGAGGAGCAGTGAGGTGCATCAGCAGGGGAGAGGAAGAGAGAAAGTGGAAGCGAAAAGGAAGGTCTTGAGTTGCTTCCAGATTCGAGTTTGAGAGAGGCAGGGAGGCTGTTCCAGAGAGAGGGCCCAGCTGAGGAGATAGATCTGCCCCCAACTCTCTGCTTGGAGAAGCATCTGACCCTCAGAGAGTTGGAGGTGGATGAGCTGAGAGCTCGAGAACGAAGATGTTTTGGAAAAGAAAGTTGGAGGTAGAGAGGTCTCAGGCCCCAGAAAGCCTTGTGGACAGTGCAGAGGGACTTGAGGTGCATCCTTGCAGCCACAGGAAGCCAGTGAAGAGATTTCAGAGCTGGAGAGATACGATCCCTGGGCTTGAGGCCAAGGACAAGTCTCACAGTCCTGTTCTGGATAAGTTGTAAAGGTCGAAGAGTAGAGACAGGAAGATTTAGAAAGAGGCTGTTACAATAATCCAGCATAAAGAGGACCAGAGCTCTGGAGACAGTGAGCTGCTCGGCAAAAGTGAGAAAAGGAAGAATACCTCTGAGGAGGTGCAGCTGATAGTTTAACTTCTTAGAGATGTCAGAGATGTGATGAGAGAAGGAGAGGGTGGAGTCGAAGATGACACCAAGGTTCTTAGCCTCACAGGAAGGAACAGGAAGAGGGGCCAGAGTGGGCAGCCAGAGAGAGGGAGGAAGGAGGGAGCGGATGCCCCAATGAGGAGGATCTCAGTCTTACTGGCATTAAAGCAGAGATCATTGACAGCACAACATTCATGAATTGCGGCCAGACAGTCTGGTATGAGAGAAGAAGCAGAGGTGGCTGATGGGAGCCTGAAAGAGAGCTGACTGTCATCCGAATAACATTGAACATTGCAGCAGAAAGTATCAATGCAGTGGGCAAGAGGTGCCAGGTAGTGGTTGAAGAGCCAGAGAGAGGTTAGACCCCTGGGGAACAACACAAGTAGAGAGAGAGTTAGAAGAGAGGAAAGACCCCAGTTGGACCTGAGAGGGTCAGTCGGTGAGAAAGAAGGTCAACAAGTCCAGGGAATAATCAGTAATACAAGATTGTCCCGGAGATGATTGAGCAGGATGGTATGGTTGACTGTGTCAAAAGCAGAGGGTACATCAAGGAGAATGAGGACAGAAGGGAGATTAGCGTCAAGATTAGAGAACAAGTATTCGCAGGTGTTCAGGAGAGCAGTGTCCATGCTTCTGGTAGCTCTGAAGCCAGACTGGTGGTCATGAAGGCAACCAACAGATTCAGTATGTAGATTAAGCTGGTAGATGGCCAGCTTTTCCAAGAGTTTTCTGAGGAAAGGAGTGATAGAGACCAGGCGATAGTTAGCCAGAGAGGAAGGTTCAGCTGAGGGCTTATTTAGAACTTTAGAAGGGGGTGCACAAGAGCGTGCTTAAGGGGAGGGGACATTTCCAGTAGCAAATGAGTGATTGCTGAAATCGGTCAAGGCTGGGGCAAGGGTGTCAATGTGGTCTTTGATTGCTCTGGATGAGCAGGGGAGAACCTGCTTTGACAAGACTTTCATAAATCGGACTTGCCTAGAAACATTGTCCGGGGTGAACAGGGGAAAGCAGGCGAAAGGACTGGGAGAGACGGCCTCAGATAGGCCAGGAGTGGTAGAGGAGGAGGACGAGAAGGAAGAGGAGGGTATTGCAGAATGGCTGGTTCACCATCTCAAAGCTGGCTCTGTCACTCTGGACAATGGTAGCATTACTGTGTCAGTGCTAAACCAGTCAAAGATAATCCATATTCCATGTTTTGTTCATCTGAACAATCTTGATGTGATATGGCTCGTAACTGATCCCACCCTTGCATAAATGCTACCGTGTGCTAGCAAGGTATATGCACACTTCATCCGCTCCTTTCCTGTTCGTAGTCATTGGACAGCTTCAGGACACAAACCGTCTTCCACACCACCAGATCAAGTTGGATGTTGGAATTCCACACTCTATTTGTTAAAATGCCTCCTTAAAAACACATTGCCATAATCAATTAGTGCATGGCACCTCGACAAGCCAAGGCATTATTTGGCACTGCTCTGTCAACAAGCCAAGGACACTTTATTTGCCTGTTTTCCAAGGTACTGTGCAAGAGGATGCAGAGGGGTGAAAAACTGAGGATACTGTACATGAAAATGCTGATGTGCTGGTGGGCAGACCCATAAAAAATAAAAATACTGACTTATACCATAATGGCACTTTTCTGGACCCACTGTGCCAGGAGCGTGTGTCTGTTCTTTTGCCTGAGCAGCCTGCCTCCATACTTGTCAGGTGCACAAAAACATGTGAAGACAAATTACATGAAGTCTTCCCTTGCATAGTCAGGGGGCCCGCCTTGGCTGTTGAGGGAGATGCAAGGTCTCATGTGTGGGGTGACTGCAGTAATCTGTCTTTGCCTCCTACGAAGTATCAGACTCTTTGCGGATTCATCTCATGTACATTTTTCATACTTTTGTCATTTGGTTTGAAACATATAAACCTTAATACATCCACATAAAACGAAACAACGACATTCACTTCATAAGAAATACACGTTAGATTAAAAATAAATGATTCTCAGATTCCAAAATTACATATACAAACTTTAGAAATGCACTAATTTCATAGCAGAAAGAAAGCGATATTTTGCAAATAGCATTGAGGTAGACAATGATCCATACAAAATCTCTCCCATAAAAATTCCCATGGAGCTATTCTCAAACCTAAAATATTGGTATAAAAATGTAATACAAAGATTCAACGTAGCATTGTATTCTACTAACAAATGATATGGAGACTCTGATTTAGCAGTATCAAATCCACCTTCAGGGCCCTTTATCCCTGAATCTTTCCACATGTAGTGATGTGCTGCTGTCAGAAGGGCATTAAAACAGAACCTTAATATTGCTCTTGAATACTTGCACAAAGGATATTTGACTAAGTAAGGGGCTGACAAGCCTATTCGATGCGTGCCTATACCAAAGTCCTTGTGCCTTTTGTACTTGTTCCCTTTTTCTACAGTGTTGCACTAGTCTTGTTTAAAAATGTATTTCTTACATCTGGGAGAATTGTTGCATAACTCATCCCTGTTCATACCCATCTTATTCCATTGGTCATCAGGTATCTTGACCAGTAGTTTTGCAATGTTTGCCTTAGACATCTTAAAATCTTTATACAAAGGGCATCATTACGATTTGGGCAGTAAACCAGCGGTATTACTGCCGGTTTACTTCCCGCGCTAATAGCGTTACCGCCAACCAGTCTGGCGATGTTAGCGCTAGATCGTGCGCTAACGCTGAGGCGCTAATTGCGCCAGATATTGGACTTTTATCAGCGCATTTACCTCCAGCTTGGAACTGGTGGTAAATGCTGCCAGACTCATGATTGGGTGAACCCTTAAATTCAGCCGGAATAGTGTTACCGCCGCTTTTAAGGTTTACCACCCAATTCGTGATGACCCTGAAAGAGCATGAAGGGGGTTGAGACATGTATCATATTGTTGAATTTTCTTTCAGAAGATTTTTACTTTAAGGGAGACTAATCCTAGTTCATGTCTTATGATAGTCATAAGGACCACTTGTGGTGGGCCAGGATTCCCTCTCCACAAGGTACCCTCACAACCATCATAATCCAAGTTGTTAGGCAGAATCACATGCAGTACCCTTTGGTACACTACACACAATTAAGACTACAAGTGTCAGTGCAATTTCACCTTTGGTACAGGACTGTACTATACAGTAATGTGGTAGCAGTTTCTGAGCAGCCAGACTTATCTCAAGAGTAAAGTGAGCAGTACAAGAGGTTACACAAAGGACTAGCAATAACAGTTATTCAAACAAACACTTGCTCAAGGTTTCTTGGTAAAAAGAATACACAATTATTTACACAGTCAGTTGGAAAACATTCCACTAGCAAGAGCAGCTCAATCTCACAATCTAATATACTACAATGCACAACCAATCAGTTTCTGAACAAGTTCAGCTCCCCTGAATGGGGAGCAAAATGGCACTTCAGTTACTTTAGAAAGGGGTAAAAAGACGAGGTTAAAATAATCAGAAGCACAAATACTTTCAGAGGTAGAGCAAATAGTTTCAGTTCACTACATCCAGCAATTCAATTCAATGGGCCTGGGCCAAAGTCAATGGTTCAGAGTCTTGGATGGGATAGCACAGTTCTGGTAGTAAACGGTTAAGTCTTTGCCACGATTTTTAGAAGTAGTTGGTTAGACGAAAAGTTAGATCTTGCTTTAGGGAAGGACAAGCCTTCGAAGTTGGGAAAGTTTCACAAACATTCACCACGGATGAACAGAGTTCTTGACCGCACTTGCACAGTACCTTTTAAAAGAAGAAGAGCTGTAGCTGAGGCAGTTGTTCCTGGCAGTTCCTGCAGATCTCGCTGTTCCTGAGCTTCAGTCGTGGGGACAAGAAGGAGGATGTCGGGAGGATGTCCAGAGGTTCCTGCACTGCCCAGGGAAGAGGCCACAAGCTTGGCAAAACGTCAGTTTAAGGTGTGAGTGCCTTAAAGACCACAAACTGGTATCCTTCCCACTGGCTATCCGATTTTGAACAGCACTCTGAAGAAAATTCGACCAGTATAGCGACAGTGTCCAGGTGATTTGCGAGTTGGTTGTTCCCACCAAACTCAAGGGGAGAAGTTAACCTTGAAGGGCTTCTCTGTTGATGGCGTTTCAGGCAATTTGGAGCTGGAGCAGGGCTTCACCGGTGGACCAGGAGTTGGTAGCAGTCGTCTTCCTTCAGGTCGTCTTCGGTTCTTTCGTTCCAGGGGATCGACTCTGCTTTGCAAGTCCCAGAGGCCTGCTTTTAAACAGTTTTCCCCCATTCATTCCAGCCTGGCTGTCACTCACACAGCAGGGTTGCTGTCCTTGCCAGACAGCCAGCCGGCCAATCATGCCAGAGTGCATTCAGGTGTCCTAGGAAACTAAGCACAGGGAGTTTCGGGTACCTCCCTCACATGCTGTCCACCTCAGACACTCAGGCAGAGGAGGGCTTCAGCACTGAAGCCCGCCAAAGGCCAACGAACAAAGGGACCAAACCTGTCTTGGGCGAAATATTGAAAAACATGGCTGACCTGATTTTTTGCTACCGGTTTTCGCAGTCGGGAAAAATCATGGTAGTTTGTTAAAAACCACTGCCACCAGCCATTTCAAGTACAAAAGGGTAACATTTGACTGTTACATGAGTGTTTAGACTAAGGGGATACTATGCAACCACTCCTGCACTCTAGAGGAAGATAGTGTGTGCTGTGTCTGTAAATTTAAAAAGACTAGTTGTTTTAAAACTCCATAGCCAAAGAACACAAAAGTAAAACACACATCAAAATACATGAAAGCGTGGGAAAAAAAGGCTCACACTCTTTCCATATAAATTAAAATCCTAGAAATCCAGCAAAGTTGCCTGGGGGTCTTAAAAGTTGAGGGAAATTAGCACATTCCTGAGAATTCTCCCTAACACCAAGTCACTTAGCTGATGATATATTTCTAATAAATAAGACAAAGTGGGTAAGCTCTTAGTCTCGTAAAATGTTATCACTGCTCTTAAAGAAAATGTATCAAAGTGTTTTATTTGCCTAAAGAATAGAGGAAATTAGTTTTCAAATTCTTAGCCATTCGTGTATAGATTTGGAAGCCTAGATATTTCAATTCAGATGTGTCATCTAGTCATTGATCACCCAAATTCCATATTTCACGGGGGCGCTGTTGCGCACTGCAGAGATGGCTGCCTGATTAGTAAACTCCAGCTCCAGCCAGAAATCCTGGAATAACATATCCTGTTCGGAGTCGCCAAACGTTCTATAAATTGCGGTGCAGACGGACCAAACACTCGTCCTCATTGTCAGAAAATTTGGGTGAGCCACGACTGGCAACACAGGAGCTGTGGCGACTTGACCCCCGGCCGGCTCACGCTGAAGGTGCGATCTGCCATGGAGAACCGCAAGGAGACTGAGAGAGGCTGTGGATCTGATTGTGGGGAGGGCCGCAGAGGGGCGGGGCCTAAGATCGCGGCCTACACCCGACTTGCTCCCGTGATGTGAGGCCGGGACCTGAGACCCAGATCCGCTGGGGAGAGGCAACAGATTCTGAGCTCTCTCCCCACACCAGCCTCTGAACCCCCTGGGCGCATCACATCCTGCAGTGTACCCAACACAATGACAAGTAAGGTGATCTGGGAAGAGGCGGCAGGGGGGAAGTGTCCAGCGGGCGTCCCCTGCCTACTGCTCAGCGTCCACCTCCACGCAAGTTAGCATGCCTGTGGGTCCCCCTGGGGGGCGCGGGCCCGGCCCAATGTGAGCGGTGCCCGCCACGGCCCCCAGCCTAGCACAACAACAGGGGGGGCCCGTGGGATTTCAACAACCCTTATTGCCGGCTCTGTGCAGCTAGTGGCCCGAGACACTTTGAAGTCTACACACGGGTCTAAACTGTTGGCTGGCCCGTGCGCGAGGACTGGCCTGCAGCCCGCATCCTACATGCGTCGCGATGCACACGGGTCCCCCGGCCGGGCTGTGCTGTCCTGGCTGGACTGGACACTGAGTACTACCTGAAAGGGCTGGCGCATAGCACCAGAGGGACACGCCGAGCCTTTGATTGAACTTGCAGGGATCCAGCCTTGCCGAAACGTCTGGCCCTGTGCATGTGACAGCCTTGTGAGGCCTTGCAGGGTTGTGCCGCCACAGGCCACCATAAATTATAACACCTGCTGACAGAATACGTGGGAGAACACAGACCATGGTCAGTGCACGACCCATATGCCCTAATACCTTGCTGCATATACCGCACTGAAACACTACAAATAATCTAAAGACACGGGCGAACAAGCTCCAAGTGGCCAGTCAACGAAAGACACAACGACAGTGGAGTGCAGGTCGACACCTTGATGCATACACCGCTCTGAAACATCACAAGTAATCTGAAAGACACAGGCGAGCAAGCACTCAGCGGCCAACCAACGAGGGCCACAAAAATAGAGGAATGCGGGTCGACATCATGGGTGAACCTCAAAAAACAGGGACAGGAGGCAAGACCCCTGGCAATAAGAAAGGCCCTATAGGTGCATATACTGACACCCAAGCGCAAACCACCACTGCAGAGGAACACAGTAATGCAAATGAAACCCCAAATGCAGAGATTGGCGATAAAGAGCACAAGCTTACACTAATTGTGCAAAATGGATTCCATTTAGTGAACCTGAAGCTAGACGATATAGTGTCCACCATAGGCTCGTTAAAAGCCAGGGTCGAACAAGAGAGTGCACACTTCACAGAAACAGAAAACAGAATAAGCACTAACGAGGACACCATAGCACACCACAGCTGCGACATCTCCCAGCTCAAAGAGGCCATGTCCAAAATGCAGAACAAATTTGAAGACCTTGAATCTAGATCGAGATGAAATAACATTTGTCTGGTGGGCGTGTTGGAAAAGGCCACATGGAAAAACAACTTAAACTACTTAAAACATTATTCAATCAGGAAGCATTCTCTGAGCATTTCAGAGAATGCTCAGAGAATGCTAGCTAGAGAGGCTGGTACACTTCAATACGAGGGATACCGGATACACATATACCCGGATTTTTCGGCCGGGGTTCAAGCCAACAGAAGATTGTATGAACTGGTCAAAAGACTCCTTCGGGAACGCCAAATCACTTACACCCTGATGTTCCCAGCCAAGATGAGGATTCAACATGCGGGAAGGGCGCATTTTTTCAAGTCTCCGGCTGAAGCCACACAATTTATTGAGACTTCCATACCTCTGCCTCCCTGGGTGGTAAACCGGCACAAAATAATAGACCCAGACCGGAGGACTAAGGTATACGGGTAGTCAGACCACGTCCTACCGTACTGTACCATAAGGGCCGCGGTACTAATAATTTGATGATCAAGGCGACTCCATACAACACGATTATCGGAGACAAGGAGACAATCTGGCAGTCATGTGTAGCAACATGGCCACCCCTGGATGGTTCCACGAGCTAATTTGGGTACATCGTCAAGTTGGGGGTGATCATGAGTGCGGGAGAGTAGGACGCAGAGCTTGGGAGTTTGGGGTGTTACTATGGTGATGACCAAATAAAGGTTAATGGAGCGGATTGTTGCTGCGAGAGGGCGATAAACCCAATGGAACAGCTCATTAGAAGGGGAAGTTCTGGTCACAGGAAGAAGTTTGACACAGGTGGTAGTTTGGCTAGGGCCAATTGTTTGTTTAATGTTAAAATGGTGGTTGCATTTAGACTGAAGCTGATCTGCTTGTACCGAAGGCACATTTTTAAGGGTCATGTATATGGGAAGTTTCTTTACTGTCAAGCACTGGTGACGGGATGAGAATAAAACTTCTTACATGGAATGTAAGGGGACTAAATAACCAAATGTCCTCACAACTGTCATTGATGGATGCCTGGCGGGAGATGCACCCTGAGAACAGGAGATATACATATTACTCTTCAGTTCATGATTCCGAGTCAAGGATCGATTACTGGTTTGTTGCATCGGGCATGTCCGTTACACTGCAGAAATGTGAAATCCTGCCACGCACCTTCTCAGATCACTCCCCAGTGATACTAGAATTAAAGATTCTAGATGCCCCCTGTCCCGCGAAAAGATGGAGAATGCCGAGTGGGATGTTGGGAGACCCAGGGGTGGTGGAGATGCTGAATACTGAGATAGCAGAATTTTTCACCAATAATGTGTGAACGGTGGACAAATACTCCACTGTGTGGAAATCTTTTAAGGTAGGGATCAGAGGAGTGCTGCTGTCTCGGTCTGTAGGTATGCTAAAAAGCGTGCGCGCTGAATTAACAGGCATCGAGAACAAATTGAATGAATTAGAGGAAAATTATACCCGTACATAGACTAGGGAACCATTGGCGGACATACACACGAATCTGCAGCAATTTGACAAATTAGCCGCCAGCGAAGTACGCTAGGTGGCGGCTCCCATGTGCGCACGCAGATACGGGGAGGGTAACAAGGCTGGCAGAACACTATATAATCTACTCAAACATGATAAACAACCCAACCAAATCACCAGTATACAAACACCACAAGGGGAAGTACTCTTGAGGGAGGAGAGATAAATAAGGAATTTGTCAAATTTTATAAAAAAACTATACTCTAATCAAGATAAAAAATCACTTGTAGATATTAAAACCTACCTCAAGGCTGTTGCCCTTTCCAAGTTCCCGGAGGTGGATCGCCTTGCAATTGATCAGCCAGTAACAGCTGAGGAAATCACAGAAGCAATCAAAACATTATCATCAGGTAAGGCACCTGGGTCAGACGGGATAGGGGCAGAATTCTATAAAGAATTCCGAGAAGAGCTTGTGCAGATACTTATGCTGGTATGGGAGGAAACCCTTGAATACAATATACTGCCCCCAACCATGAGAGAGGCTGTGATCACGGTACTCCCCAAGCTACGGAGACCACCTCAGGATGTGTCTTCCTACAGGCCCCTGTCATTAATAAATACCAACGCCAAAATATTCACAAAGGTAATGGCCAATAGACTCCTACCGGTGGTTCCGAGACTAGTTCACCCTAATCATAATGGGTTTATCCCTACGAGGTCCACAGCTCTAAACCTCCGAAGGATTTTTGGCATAATGGCACAAATGGACCCGAAGAGGAGTGCAGCAGCCATTTCCTTGGGCATCGAGAAAGCCTTCGATTCGGTTTCCAGGCCCTACCTCCTGGCAGTGCTGGAGGCATTCGGGTTGGGACCCAACTTCATTAGATATGTAAAACTGTTATACACTGAACCGGGGGCCAGGGTGTTAACCAATAGATCCACCTCTGAACTATTTTTGCTGGGTAGGGGCACTGGGCAAGGGTGTCCGTTCTCGCCCCTGGTATTTGCGCTGACTATAGAGCCGATGGCAGCGGCGGTGAGATTGAGACATGCTGATAGAGGCATAAAAATGAAGGGGTCCATTCAATTGATATCACTAAACGCCGATGACACGTTGTTATATATCCGTGAACCGGAGGAAAATATAGCACCCATAATGGCAGAAATACAAGACTTAGCAACTTATTCAGGGTATACAGTGAACAGAGCCAAATCTGAAATGTTCCCACTCACACAGGCCACCAAATGCCCGACAGACTAAACAGAGCCAAATGGTCAGAACACCATATTAGATATCTGGGGATACTGGTATCTAGGGACAGGCATACATTATACTCAGACAACTACGAGGCCACATTGCAGACCATAACTACAAAACTTCAGATGTGGGGGCGTCTTCCGATATCTCTATACAGCAGGGTCGCTGTCCTTAAAATGATAATCCTACCCAAGCTACTCTACTTCTTCGTTAACATTCCTATATGGCGGGGCAGGTCTTTCTTCACTAAACTCCGATCCATAGTTGTGACATTCCTATGGAATGGGAGGACAGCTAGGATAAGCTGGGAAAAGATGACTGAATCATACTCAACTGGCGGTATAGCGGCCCCTGATTTCGAGCTATATTACTATGTGGCACAAGCCCAATTTGCAAAATGTTGGTATAACACAACACACGAGACACCCCATGTATGGATAGAAGAATACACCACGCACCCCACAGATATACAATCAGTCATCTTCGACACTCAATACAAAGACACGTGCAAGTACAATCCGGTCAGTTGTGCGGTTAAAGCATGGGAGGCCATATACAAGAGACTGAAGGTGACGACTCCCTACAATCCAGAGATTCCATTATGGAATTATCCGGCTATACCCCCCACACATGACAGTACAATACAGGAATCATAGGACCCTGATTACGAAATGAAAATAGGGGACATGTATATTGATGGTAAATTTGTGACCGTGGGGAAACTGGTGAGAGCTTTGGGAGGCGGGCCACTTAGAACTCTTCAATACTACCGTATGAGGTCGGCATTTCAGAAAAAATGGCAGCTATTCCCAGACGAACCCCAGCCACACCCGTGCTTACAGCTTGTGACCGCCACTGAGGGCCTGGGAATTTCTAGACTATACACTGCAGTGCAGGCCCACGCCCCCACTGTTAACCAAATCAAAGAGAAATGGGAGAGGGACCTACAGACACCCAGTGATGAAGAGAAATGGACCAGATACTGTTCACTCACTAAGAAGGTTTCCCTAAATTCTGGTCTGTGGCTAATTCAATTAAAAATGCTGAATAGACTGCCCTACACACCGACTTAAATAGCAAAATTTACCCCGGAGGCCTCAGATACACGCCCCAAGTGCAATATGCCACAGGCAGGACACCTACATATGTACTGGGAATGTCGGGTGGTGGCGGGCTTCTGGAATGAGGTGGCAGTGATGTTGGAGGAAATTACACAGATCCCCCCGGTTTTGACACCCCAAAAATATCTATTTGGGGACATAGGCAAATGCTCAGAGAAAACTAGAGGACTATTTAACATCACTTGCGCAGTAGCCAAAAAATGCATCCTTCAAAAATGGAAAAATGCAGCCCCATCTAGCATGAACCAATTTCTTTGTGAGCTCACGTATGTAAATGAAACTGAAGAACAATATGTCCTGACCCAACCTCCGACCTGCAGGCCCAAAGACATATGGGGCCCATTTTGAGTTTATTTATGTGATAGTACTGATGGTGATGGTGATGAATCTATGTAATGGTACATGACTACATTGACTGTAAAATATATGTATCTTGATTGTATAGGGTGCAAGGTGGAAAGGTGTGATGTATCTCTATGTAACCACTAATAAACAAAGTTTAAAAAAAATAAAAAAAAATCCAGATTTCATTCTGCAACCTCCTCCCTGGTTTAAATACTAGCATTTACGACTTTCTTGCATTCATAAAATGTAATCATTTCTCAAAAACCTCTTAAAAGTTGGTTTATTCCCACTCTGGTAGAATCAAAAATGTAAATATCATCTGTGTAGGTGATCCAAGGTATTTTTTGTGCATAGACTACTGGTGAAATAAAAGAAGAATCAGCCAAGGCTTCTCCCACATCTGCCAGGTACAAATTGAACAAAAGAAGGGCAAGTACAGATCATTAGGTTACGCCATTAAAGGTGTTTATTGCATGCATAGTATTCCCTAATTAGCTCAGTCTAACATTTTGTGAGTTATTGCTGTGAAAGTGTAAAAGAATACTCAACAGGTGCTCAGGCACACCCTGTTTTTTCAACTTTTGCTATAGCAAATTACGGTTAACCTTGCTGAATGTTAAAGACAAGTTTATGCTCATGGCATAAATCACTGGAAAAACCAACGTCCATGCTTCCAACTGGTGAATAGAAAAGACCACTATCCCTGCAGTCACCGTGCCCACGCTATCTCAAAAAACAACAAAATGGTAGGGAATAAAGATACCACATTAATTTGCCCTTAACTTTAGCTCCTTTAATACTAGAAGGCAAATATTTTCAAGACCTCACATAACAAAGTGATGGGCTGGTAATTGCCTGGGTTACATGTGTTACCCTTTTTGTAAATTGGGACAATATTTGCTGTTGACCATGTAGGGGGTGTTTTCTGTTCACAGATGATCTTATTGAACAAATCAAATAAGACCAATGCCCAAACTTTGTGATCAGCCTTAAGCACCAAATTACACAGTTCATTTGGACCTGGTGCTCTCAATCAACTGCATTTATTAATAAGCAATTCAATGTCGTTATGGTCAAACTGCAGGTTCCAACTTATATTAACCTATTGAAAGTAATCAAACTGTTTTGAAGGAGCATAAAGCTGCTCGAATTACACTATCCATAATTTTTCAAGTAAAGTATTCTCCTGGGACAACTGCTGAAATGTTCCTCCTGAATTGAACAATTTCCAATACCTCAAGTCAGAATTGTGTATCAAATGGTGGAGCATAGCCTCTGCCTCTAATTGGTGCGTAAAACGATGTTGGGTCTTTACCTTCTTCTTGTACTTCTGCCTCACTTGATAATGTCTCATTTAAATTCTTAATTAGACAAATATTATCTCTCATTTCCAGTTTCAATTCATGTATTTCCAAATTAAACTCTCCCACATTGTGTGATTTAGAGTGTACAGATAAAGCATTGTGACTCAAACAACCCTTCCCAAAAAAATGGTGTTGGTTGTTGCTGTGCCAGTTGTTGTGTTGGTCAACATGGTCATTGTCATGGAAGTGGTGGATGCAATGCCTGTGATCATCAGTGGTGCTAGGCCCTTGACACCTCTGGAGATCTTGTGATGTTTTTCTAGATGCAGAGACATGGCCAAAGTGCTAAGTGGAAATTTGCCAGAAAGACTCCCCTTTGGACTTCTTGGCTGCAATGGAGCCAGATGACAATAGACATACTCTAGGCGGAAGGGCAAACTGACTCCAGGTCCATGATGTGCCTCTGGGGGTGGTGGCGGCAACTGCTGGTCTGGAAAATGCTGGCCTGGCAGTGGTGGTGGTGGCTACTGGTCTGGCATTGGTGGTGGGAGCTGGTGGTCCAATGGTTGTGGCAGCAGCTGCTTGTCTATGGGTGGTATCAGTGGCTACTGGTCCATCAGTGTTGATGGGAGCTGATGGTCCAGCAGCTACCAGTTTAGCAGTGGTGACAGCGGCTGCTAGTCCAGTGGTGCTGGTGGAAGCTGATGGCCCATTGGTGCTGTAAGTGGTCAGGCATATGGTTGTCCAATAGTGCTGGTATCAGTGGATCCAGTGCTAAGGGTGCTGGTCCGATGGAGCTGGTGGTGGCTGCTGGTTCTGTGGTGCTTGCAGTGGCTATTGGGTGTGTGGCTGTTGGCCCTGTGATTGTTGCTGCCCTTGGTTATGTACCGGCAGTGGCACAGGCAGGTACTCCTCTCCCTCCTCCTGATCACTGTTAGTGATGCAGACTCTGTTGACAGGCCTCTTGAATGGAGATGGAAGGTAACCATTCAAGTATGCATCCTCTTCCTCATCAATCTCCTGGCTGAATAAATTGGCTTCCTCTGAGTATGATTTGGTGGTGGTGCTGGTGGTGGCAGTTGCTGGTCCAGCAGTGGTGGTAGGAGCTGCTGGTCCAGTAGTTGCAGCAGTGGCTGCTAGTCAAGTGGTGATGGCAGCGGCCCTGTGTCCGGGGGTGGTGACTGTGGCTACTGGTCCAGTGGTGATGGTGGGAGGTGATGGTCCAGCAACTACTGGTCTAGCAGTGGTGGCAGTAGCTGTTGGTTTGGTGGTGCTGGAGGTGGCTGATGGTCGAGTGTTGCTGGTAGAAGCTGATTGTCCGGTGGTGCTTGTAGCAGCAGCTGGTCTGGCAGATGCTTGTCCGTAGTGCTGGCAGCTGTCAGTCCAGTGGTGCTGGTGGCAGCTTCTGGTCCTGTGGTGCTGGCAGTGGCTATTTGGCATGTGGCTGCTGGCCCAGTGGTGGTTGCTTCTCGTCTCCGCTTCTGTGCTGGTGGTTGGCATTGGTAGCTACTCCTCTTCCTCCTCCTCCTCACTATAAGAGATGCAGACTTTGCTGACAGGCCCCTTGACTAGTGTTGGAAGGTCAAACCCTTCAAAGTATGCATCCTCTTACTTGTCAACCTCCTGTTTGAAGATAGTGGCTCCTGCTGAGTATGATTCAGTGGTCGCGCTGTGCACTAGTCCAGCATTGAGGGTAGCAGCTGTTGGTCTGGCAGTGGTGATGGCCTCTGCCGGTCAGGACTTGAGTATGCTCCTTTCCTCTTCTGCTTCTGTACTGGTGGCAGTGATGAGCACTTCTCCTTTTCCAGACCATTGATTGGCAATGGAAGAACAAGCACTGCAAAGTACAACATTAAAGGAGGGTCGCACTGAAATTGCTCCTTCTCCTCCTCCTCTTCATCTTGCTGGCTGATGATGGTGGCTTCCTCAGAATCAGATTTGAGTTGATGGGGCAGTATGCAGGCGGCACCTACTGGGCTGATGAACATGCCCACGCTGAAACCGACATTGCACATTTGGAAGCTGAGACCTGTATCTGCTTCTGGTGTGGCTCCGTTTGGAGGGAGCATCAGGTCTTGCTCCTCCTCTGGTTGCAGTGTGTTGCTCCGGCTGCTGGCTATGTAGGGTGGGGAATCTGCTCCTGCTGCCATCTGGATATGGTGCCTGATGATGGTGATCCTCCTACTGCTGCTCCCAAACGGAAAATGTGTGGTGGAGATTGGAGGTAAGAAACATTTACATATCCAGGACCAAAGAGAAGGAAGCTTATCACTATTTTGCATGTGTTTCCGTTTTGCGCACAGAGAATTGTATATTTCTCACCCCGATGCAAAACATGGTGTGTGTGCCTGCATGTGGTACGCATGGTTAGCATCACAGAGAATGACGTGTGACGTACGAAAACAGAAACGTACAATTCACATCACCTAACGCCTGCCAGTTTACGCATTCCACCCACCTTTTTCAGAGAGTGGACTCCATCCCTTAGCTAAACTAAGACACATTCAATGTCCACTTTGAATTAAAGCCAACCTCTGGGATCGAAAGGTTGGCAGGACAAACACTTTATCGCTACACTATATAACCTGATGAAAGCAACCAGACAACTAACAGTGACATTTCCATTTCGGTACTGCAAGTTCCAAGGAATACATTTGTATTGGTTCTTGGAGTTTAAAACATGCACACCTTACAACGTTTTTATAAACTCTATTGAAAGAAAATATCCTCTCTTGGTGTTGTGTGTGTGTTGATTTTATGAAAGGCAAATGCCATTTGTCCTGTTAAATGTAGATGGTTATGCAAAGCCAATTTAATGAAATGTGCATATTTCACCTTGATAGGCTAATTTCTGGTGACATCACGTCCCATTGTCTTTGTTGATGAGTGCCCCCACTTTAACATTTAGGACTTCACCCCTGGCGTCTGTGCAGCAACAAGAAACATTTGTTTCACGTGAAGAAAAAAACAAATTTTACCGTTCCATTGCATGTGCTTGATAAAGAACTGCAAACTTGACATGAAGCAAGTCAAAAGCCCCTTGCATGGAAAAAAAAAATTGAATCATCAGATGCAAAAGTGGAGATCAAGACATGACTGCAGTGGAGAAAAGCGTTGCACGACGAATGATCACAGACTTTTCACAGAAAGAGGAACAATCGGGCACGAAAGCAGCACACTTCATAGTTCGTGACTAGTCGGTTGAAAGTGAAAATTCAATCATATTCGAGGGGTCGGGGTTTGGGATACCCATGTGTCGACCCACCTCAATTATGTCCATATCGGCAAGGTTTTGTAGTTCTTGTTTTACCCACGCCCTCAGGTGAAACGGGATACAACGATGTTTCAGGGCAGTCGGTCTCATCGATTCATCAATATGTAGACATATGGGGTCTCCCCGCAATCTGCCTACACCTTTGAACAAGTCGGCATATTGCTCTGTGATGTTGTGGATGTCGGACAGGTATACGGACATGGCAAAATGCACAATGTTCAAGGCTTCGGACGCCGCACAGCTTAACAGAGAGTGTGGACTGATGTCAGTTACAAAAAACTTGGCTTTGATGGAGTGTTGGCCTTGGGTGACTGACATTGTAAATGCTCCTTCTAGTGGGAGAGGTGTGCTACCTCTGAATGTATATATCCTGGCCTCGTAGTGTCTGGTAGCCATGAAGCACACAGAGGCTCCTGTGTCTATGAGCACGGGTGTTGACCCTGCGGGTGGGTTGTCATCTCTTCCTTGAGCCGGAGTCAATGTTTGAGATGAAGAAGACTTCTTCGTCCTCCTCTTCTTCCTCTAGCTCTTGCATCCCTTGTTCAAATGCGGCTACACTCTTTTGCTTACGTGGGCCACTACTGCTAACTCTCGCTGGGCCCCATGATATAGCCACTGGGTTGGCTGCCCTGCATAATCTGGCAAAGTGCCCAGTCGCACCACAGCATTCACACACCCTTGACTTTGCCGGGCAGTCTCCAGCATGCGGAAGGTCATAGCTGCAATTTTGACAGATTCGGGGCTGATCAGGCTTTTGAAGCTGCGCAGGTCTCCTTTGGGCCCATCGTGGCCTTTGGAATGTGTTCATCGGAGAGCGTCCAACGGCATAGCCCTCCTCACTTTTACCTGGGTGGACAGCTGTGTCCATCCTGGTACCTCTGCTTTCCGCAAGCTCATATGCCCTGCCCATGTCCAGAAACTGAGCAAGCGTCAAGCCTGGTTCTCGGAGCAGCTGGCGTTTGAGCATCCCTGAGTTACACCCTTGAATGAGCTGATTGCACACCATTCCATCTTCATTTTCCCATCTGCACCACTGGCTAGATGGCACAGCCTCCCGCAGAAGTGATTTGCATTTATATTTGTATTTATCATTGTTTAATATAGTGCCTTAATCCAAGGCGCTTTACAGTTAACAACAAAACACATCAAACACAGAACAGTAGAAGCAGTAACAGTAAACATGAATCAAGCCATAACATCGGTATGTAGAACAATTTGCATATGAGAGACAGGAGAGTAGGGAGGTGGAGAAGGAAAGAATAATGAGTGACGTGAGCTAAAAAGAGAGGGGAGAGCTTAGGAGAGATGGGAAAAAGTAAAGAGAAAGAGAACAGGGAGAAGGGAACTAGAAGGGTGATAGGAGAGAGGGGGAAGTGTCAAGGAGGGGAGTTAAGAAGAAGTGCTTTCAGTGAGGAGCGGAAGGAGGGATAGGTGGAGGAGGAGCAGCTAGAAAGAGGTAGGGAGTTTCAGTGTAAGGGGGCAAGGAGCTGAAAGGAGCGGAAACGAGAGGAAGCACAAGGTGGTGGGAGAACAGAAAGTAAGAAGAGATCAGCAGATCGAAGGGAGCGAGAGGGGGTATAGAGTGAGAGGAGAGTGTAACGCTCACCTGGTATCCATGGGGACGTCACTCAACCTGTTCTGACCTCTTATGACCTCGAATCCTTCCCTGGAGTCTACTCGACTGGAGACTGGGCCTGAAACACAGGATTGGTAGAGTTTAACTCCCTATTGTCTCTGTGTGCTTGAACCCCTTCTTCCCCGGGGTCCAACCCTTCCCTTTGATCCACAGCTCACCTTGTTTTCTTGGAAAGTGTGCTCTCTGTCCTGCTTTCACCGCAGGGGCGCGTTGATTGATGCGGGCTCGTTGCTGCCTAGTTACTTCACTGGCAAGAGTCCGACAGGTAAGTATAATGAGTCTTTTGAACAGTTCTCTAACTTCGTTCCTTTCCTTCGTTAGATGATGGCCGGCGTCCGGGGATGCCGTCATGCTGCTGAGATGAGTAGTGCTGAAGGTGAGTGAGAGCGCGATGCGCGATGCGACCCTTTCGTATTTGTATTGAACTAAGTTATTTTTCTGTGTCTTTTAGATGCTGTGACGTTTTCAGCGTGGATGCCGGTTATGAAGAAGAAATGCAGTGAGTAAGCACGGTATGCGGCGCCTGTGGATGTTTCCACGCTAACCGGAGTGTCTTTTCCCTCTTGCAGATGGATGAGAAGTTCCGGAGACAGAGTTCCCCCAGAGCAGCTGGGATTCAGATAAGTGTTTGAAGCTCGTACAGTCTTGAAAAATAAGCAAAGATTTGCTGAATGCTTACTAATGCCTTTTTTCTGTTCTTTTCCCTTTTCCTTAGGTGCCAGGATGGGAATGACACCGCCGAAGATGCCCGCAGAACAGAAGGAGTGATGAATGATGGGCAGAAGTGCCGCAAGGTAAGGCTGTTCCTAACGGTGTTCTTGCTCTTGCAGGAGCTGAGCGCAGAAGAAAGATGCAGGCCTACTGGAGACTGATCCGAACACAGTGAGTGTCACGCTGCAGGTGAAGAAAACACAAAGCATGTTTCTCAGCCTGGGCGTGGCTTAAATAGTCTCTGGGTATCCCAGGTGTCTCTGGGCTGAACCACACCCAAAAGACTAAACTGCACATGCAGTTCTGGGAACCGAAATATGTGGGGGCATCAATCTTGTCCCCATCAATGCACTACAAGTACAATCCCCAATGTTACCCTGTGGGAGTGAGTGAGTCTGGTGCCACAAGCGCCAGTCTTTGGAGGTATGGAGAGGCCCTTGAGGGCCATGTAGGTGATCGTGGCCTGGCTCCAGCCTGACATCTTGGAGGGCTGGGGACATGAGGGGCAGGAATCATGACAGGAGAGAGGAGAGGTAAGGAGTGGCAAGGTCATGAAGGGATTTAAAGACAAAACAAAGGAAATTAAATTTAAGTTGGGAGTGGAAAGGGAGCCATCCTAGGTAAGAGAGTGAGTTGGAGATGGAGTCATGGGGAGAGAGTAGACAGCACAATGATCCAATGTTTCCTCACCAGACTGTCTCTCGCTGCACATCGCAAACCTGTCAAAGTCCTGGTTAGCAAGGGGTAAAAAGTGTTCTTTGAGGGTGTTTTTGACATCCATATACGTGGTTGCCTGAGAGTTCAGTGACTCAAATAGGCGGTGGACTTCCGAACCAGCTGCATACAATAGTGTCGCTATCTTGGCATCGTCTTCTGTCTCTCCGGTGGTCTAAATAACATTTCTAGCTTTTTGACCCATAGGAGCCACATGGGCCCTAGTTTGGACGGGGGCCCAGACAGGTCAAACTCAAGCATGGGTGCTAAAGTACCTTGTTATCTCTGTGGTGGCTGTACTTGTGCACCAGCATCTTCCTGGTCCCCCACCATGGTGTCAGACCACACAAGAACCTCCTCCTGTTGTAGAGGCTGCAAGTCTGCTCCACATGAGGATGATGCACTGCTTCAGGCTGAGAACACCACAAAGAATTGGCCCCCTGGGGTGGGCAGCGCAGTCCAGTGAGTCTTTGGTGAGATGAAGAAATGCACGATATGCTGTGTGCCCTTCCTTGGGCTGAAAGAATGTTCAACTGATCAGTGTACAGCCATTGAACACCTGGCCACAGCCATCTGGAGAAAGGCAGATGTGGGGTGTCCAAAGATTATCTTTTTTGTCAAAACGACCGGCGCATGAGCACCCCGTGAGGGTCCGCAACCGTCGGAATGCAAGATGGCGGCTCACGTGTGCCGTGTAGGAACCAGTGTCTAGTGGGCGCTGTGCACATATCACTGATGGCACGGATATGCTGCTCAGGATGATTCCACCCCCACTCAGGGCCGTTCTCGTCGCCAATATTAGACTATATCTGGGCCCTGGGGCTTCCCAATAGCGTAAGTACGGTACCTGAACAAACATCACATGGCCACGTCTTACTGCTTCGGGATCCCGGCGGCTACTGCATCACACGGGCTCCCCTTTATTATCTGTGCATGTGCGAGCCGGAATGAGGCCCACGCATGCGTGCTAGGATGTGTTTAGCTCTGTAATAAGGGGGTTGGAGGGTGGGGGGGTGCATCGGACAGCCCAGCAAAATGAAAAAGTCTGGGGGCACTCACAGCGGAGTTGGGCCATTTCGCCAGCCCTATGTACAACGACAGGCATTCAAAGTTGTTAAAACTTAAAACTTTATATTTTCAATGCAACACACTATGTGTAGGTGCTTTGGTTTTAAATGCAGTTTCGTAAATCTCCTATCTCAAAATATGAATACCCAAATATGTTTTGTTCTGCATATTGTACCATGTGTGCCAGAAAACAAAAGCTGTCCATGCGTGATATCCACTAGCGCAACATATGCCGTATGAACACGGAACCGCCTAATTTAAGGGCACTTAATAGCACTGCACCAGAAGGCGTCAGGGGGCGCAGCAAAACAGTGGTTATTATTGCAAAATCAAGATATAGTCCAACAGTATAACACGTTCATTAATAGCATGCACTGTCCACGCCTGGAAGACCAAAGATAAATTATAGCAGTGACCTTTCACAAATAGGAGTCTTCCATCCTGATGAAACCAACTTGCCATCAATTTAACAGAGCCTCGGGCTCGGAAAACACAATCAGAGGTACTTCTCTCATGCTGAAATGGCCCGTCTGTCAATTTTCCCAACCTTCCCTCACTAAAGTACCATAAAGCCTTTCATTCGTTATGCCTTCCACACTGCTATGCACTATTAAAAACTATAGTTTTTTTTTGTTATTATACACAGTTTAGTACATAAAGTGCCCCTGTACGAGCCTGCTTTTCCAGTGAACCACGTCTTTCAATTTACAAAGATCATGTCAATGTTTAAACATCTATTGTTAACGTAAAGCAGAGGGGGCAGAGTGAATGAAATCAGAAAACAGACACAGTCTGTCCATGTCCTTGATTAATAGCTAATATTTGTTTTTATTTAAAAAAAAAGAAAAAATATAGCTAATATTATCAATCTGTTATGATCTTGACCACCAAGACCACAGCATGCCGTGTTAGGCAATAGGTTGCCCTCATTACTCTATCAAAATGGTAATCATTTGACTACATGAGCTGAGGAAATGTAGGCTCAGATGACAGCCAAACACATTTGCTTGTTTCTCATCTGTCTACTATATTGTGTGTGTTCTGCTACCTAGCCTGCCCTCTGGCAATGCACATGAGAAGGCAGTTGCCACACACAGAGATGGCAAACCTAGATGCACCCACCCCTTCTGTTAGTGTGTTCACTGACTGTCAGTTTGTATTTCCAAAAAGAAACCAACCCAACAATTGCATCAACATTGATGCATCCTCTTGCCAACGCCTGGTGTGGTCACTCTAGAACTCTGCATGCACACAACTGGGGATGGTGGTTGCTACAAGAAGAGTAAGGACTACCTTGTTGTCCGATACATCGAAGCTCACATGTTTGCACCAATGCTTATACTGCCCCAAAGTGACCAAATGTGTAAAGACTAAGTGTGCCATAACAGCAAATCACTGTCAATACCAGTGTCAATAGTCAATTGATCTTCCTCTGCTGAAAAGGTAGTCAGTGTAGACAGGAGGGGACCACACCTCCGCTTACACTGAGCCATGAGGAGGAGCCATTGGGGCACGAGGCATGCAGCACAAGAAATGGAAAAGGGCACGAGGGAGGGCAAATCAGTGGTGCCAAGGTAGCTGGTGGCGATTGGCATGGGTGTGGGTGAAGAGAAGGCAGGGACTGTGACAGTGTGAGATGGGGAGAATAAGGTGAGTGTGCAAGGGTAGAGGAGAATGTACAGAAGGTGGCCATTCAAAGGTGGGGTGGGTGAGGAAAAGATTAGAGAACAAGGGTGTGACAGGCGAGGAGAAATCTTGTGGTACAAAGGTAATGACAGGTTAAGAAAAGGCATAGGGTGCAAGTATGGTGGCAGGTGAGGAGAATCCATGATCACCCTCCTGAACCTCCTCTACAATTTCTATTCTAAAAGGGAAAGCAGACACCCCCACTGTTGGAGGTGACTGGCGCCCCCCGCGCGCTTCGCCGCAAGCCCCAGCACCAAGGACTGAGGCACACACGTCCGTCTTGGTTCGGGCTTCCCGGTCGCTCTAACGTGGCCGGGAAACGCCCCGTTTATTTGTACGGCACGCGACGGCATGCAACGTCACACCGCCGCGTGCACGCCCGTCATCGGGCAGCGCCACACTCCTCCTTTTTCGGGGAGAACCAACGATCACAATTCAACTATACACTGCAAACCAAACAACACTGCAAATAGAACAAGTCACAAACCCCGATGCCATGAACACCCCTTTATTAGCATCCACCCGGGTCCCCTTAGTTAACAGTTCTCACCCCTCGGATCATCAGCCAACTGTCCCAGCACGTAATCGGTGAGACGAGCAGGTTTCCCTCGCCCAGCCCTCTGGGGTACCTCCGGCTCGCCTCCGGCACGGGTGATCTGTCCACCGACGGGCCCCGGGCTGGGGACTCTGGCATGCAGGGTGGGTCTCCCTCGTCCTCTGGAACTCCTCCCAGGTCCGGATCAGGAGGTGGGTAAGTTCTGGGATCCCTAAGCTTTTTGAAGAAGCTTACATTGTGAGTTAGTTCCGACCGGCCATCTGACGCAGTTACCATGGAGCCCCGGACTGCCACGACGTCCAGTGGCTCAGGCTCGTACGGCAGGGAGAGCTTCCCATGCGGATGCCGATTTCAAATGAGGACCTCATCGCCCGGCTCGAGCTGTTGTCGGCGAAGCCCCCTCCGCACGTTCTCTTGCTCAATTCTCACTCGCCGGTCCATTTCGACTCGTTGATCATCGATCACCACAGGCTCTCATTCTCCGACCTCTGGCAACAATCCTCGAGGACACCTCCTGAACATCGCCTCCGCCGGGGCCACCCCCGTGGACGCATGGGGCGTGGTGCGGTATACCCTCAAGAATTGGTAAAGGGCTCTCTGTAGGGACTGCCCCTGTCCTTGGGCGATCCTAAAGGTCTTATTGAGAGTCCTCATCAAACGCTTTGCTTCCCCATTTGCTCGAGGCCAGAGAGGCGTGATCTTCCTGTGCACCACCCCACAGCTCACCATTAGTTCTGCAAACCGTTCACCCTGGAATGGCGCACCATTGTCCGAGCACAGCGTGTGTGGAAACCCATGATCCGCAAGCAATTTTTCCACAGCCACAACCACGTGCTCAAACGCCACAGCCTCCACGAACTCCACCTCGGGGTACCTAGAGTACTCGTCAACCAGGACCAGGAAGTGGGTGCCCATGGTGGTGGACCCGAAATCGGCAAGAACCACCTCCCACGGATGGGTCCCCCTCGGCATTACCTCGATGACTGGCTCCCGCTGTACAGGCGATGCTGCCTGGCACCAGAAACAAGCAGCCACAAAGTCATCCACCTTGCGTTCCAGCTCGGGGAACCACACCTTCATCCGGAGGCGGGCCTTGGTCTTGGCGGCCCCTTGATGACCGCGGTGCGCCAGTGCAATCACCTCGCCCACCTTTGACTGGGGAACTACAATCCGATCACCCCGAGGTAACAGGCCCGATGTTGAGAAGGACAGTTCTTCGCGGACCTTCCATAGTTGCTCCAACCCAGTCCGGGCCTCCTGAGTGCGCCCTGCCAGGGCCTCGAGCGCTGACTTTCAGGAGCCTTGCTGCATGGACTGCCTCAGCACCTTGAAACACTCATCCTGTGCCGCCGCAGCCTCCAGCTCCAGAAGAGGCATGGCATTCGGCGTGGCTGCTTCCGCCACGACTCGGACATGCTCCTCAGCTTCTTCTTCACAGGTGTCTCGGTCCCCTCCTCCAGGCACCCCGGGGTGTCTGGAGAGGTAGTCAGCTGCGTTATTTGCCCCCGGTCAGTATACCAGAGTCACCCCATACTCCAAAAGAGCCAGCATCCACCTCTCAATGCGTGCTGGCGGCTTGGATGATGACCCTGCTAGGATGGGCAGCAGTGGTTTGTGGTCAGTTACCACCATCACCGGGCGTCCGAGTACATAGAGCCCGAAGTGGCGGCATCCCCACAGCACTGCCAGCGCCTCGCGCTCAATCTGCGAGTATCGTTGTTCGGCGTCTGACAGTGCTTTGCTGGCATACGCAACTGGCCGGACGCCGCCGTCATGGTCAATCTGTGTCAATACAGCACCCAGGCCAAATGGGCTGGCGTTGACGATGATCTCCGACGGTAATGCAGGATCAAAGTACGACATAGTGTCCTCGGCCGTAAGGGCACTTCTAATGTCATCAAAAGCTGCCTGCTCCAGTGGGCCCCAATTCCAGATGGTGTCTTTTCTTGTCAGGGCCCTGGGAGGCTCAGACCTGGATACCAGGTTCTTGATGAACCGCCCACAGTAAGTGACCATGCCCAAGAAGCTTCGCACCTCCGATACAGACTCCGGTGGTTGTGCCTTCTGTATGTCCAGTACCATCTTGGGGTCAGGAGACACCCCCCCTCCTTGAACACAAACCCAAAGAACTCCAGGGAGGGGCGTAGAAACTCGCACTTCTCCTTATGGAGGGTGAGTCCCAACAACCGCAGCCTCACGAATGTCTTCGCCAAGTGCCTCAGATGGTCCACCTCCGTCCTTGCAAACACCAGAATGTCATCGCTTATGTTCAGGACGCCCTCGAGGTCAGCTAGGGCACCCCGAATGATGTTCTGAAATACTTCAGCCACCGAGGACACCCCAAAGCTCAGCCTCTTATAGCGATATAACCCCCGGTGTGTGGTGAAGGTGGTAATATACCTTGACTCGGGGTGGAGGACAACCTGGTGATAGCCGGCCCGGAGGTCGAGTTTCGAGAAGAACCGAGCGCCCTGCACCTCCGCAATGATGTCATCCAGCGTCGGGGTGAGGTGCCTCGTTGGGGATCCTCATGTCCACACAGATCCTGACTGCGCCCTGTTGTTTGAGTTTCCTTGCCACCACTATAGGGGACACAATGTCTAGATCGACGAGGCTGTCCAGTTCTTTGTCGACCTGCTCACGGAGGTGGAATGATACCCTCCGATGTTTCAGGGCGATCGGCTGTACCGACTCATCGATGTGCAGCCGCACCGGCTCCCCGGACATCCACCCGATCCCCTTGAACAGAGCATCATACTTCTCCAGTAAGTCATTAATGTCTTCAGGTAGACGGAGTACGCGAAGCTGACGATGCCGAGAGCTTCTGCCGCTGCACAACTTAACAAAGTATTCGTACTCACTGGGGTCACGTAGAAGCGTGCTGTGATGTGAGAGCCATCGTGTTCTACTTTTGCTACGAATGCCCCGTCCAGAGGGATGGGCTCCACACCACCGAATGCAAACATGAGGGCCTTGGGTGTGACCAGCCTGGGCGGCTGATCCATGGCGTTGTAATGTTCACGGGCCATGACGTTTACCGACGCCCCTGTGTCCACGAGGAAAGGGACTGGAGACTGGTTCACTTCAACCATGCACCTTGGTTGTCGTCGGTTCCTGCTTCTTAGAACCCCCACACTTGAGACAAAGAATATGTTCTGTTCGTCTTCTTCCTCCGCCTCTTCCACCTGGGCCTCCTCCTCGCTCTGGTCCACTTGAGCGACGTTGGACGGCCGACCTTGGCGAGTGGAACTAGTTCGGCCTTGGCCCTTTGGCACCAATACGGGCATAGTCGCCCTACACACCCTTGAGAAGTGGTCCGGCAACCCGCACCGTCCACAGGTCTTTCCAGCTGCAGGGCATTCTGATTGGTGGGGCAGGTCATACCCGCATTTTTGGCAAATTTCGCCTGCCCTCCCAGCTCTGTCTCGGGTGCTGCCACCAAACCTCCTGGCACCCCTTCCCCCTTGCCACATCACGCAGATCTCTTCAGTTTTGATAGGGCGCGACCCGGCCTCCATTCTTGCGGCTCTCGCCTCCGACACCTCGTGGCACCTTCCTAGCTCAAGGATGTGCTGGAGCGTTATCCCGGGCTCCCTCGGCACCTGGCGCCTGAGCTTGCCTGATGAGCACGCCTGGATAAGCATGTTCCTGATCATATCCTCTGCATCACCCCAGGCACAGGCGAGCGACAGACGCCTCAGGCACCCATAAAAAGTGTCCAAGGTCTCGTCATCTTTTTGTTTGGCAGAGAGCATCACGAACCGCTCATAGTCCGCGTTGGCAAGGGGCAGAAATTACGCTTGTAGGGCGGCCTTTGCTTGATCATAAGTTCCATTCTCTCTTGGCAGAGATTCAAAAGTCTCCTGGACAGAGGGCCCTTCCGAGTATAACATCGTAGCCAGCCTGGTGTCGTCATCAACCACCTGTGCAGCCCTGACGTACATGTCCAGGCGGTCCACCCACCTTCTCCATCTGGGCCCCAAGCTGGAGGGCGGGCCTGACACATCGAATTCGGGGATGGGCTGCAGAGCAGCATGTGCATGTACCTGGGCCATGACAGGTGCGGCTTGTTGAACACCAGGTGCTGCAGCTGGTTGTATTGGGGGTTGAAGAGCCGGAACCGCTGCCTGACCACCTGCTGGTGCTGCTGGTTGCTGCATTGGAGGCCGTCGACCCTGCGGGGGCACTGGCGCACGAGGATGTAGCTGCGCAACTGCACCGTGTGCTCCGTCCTGGTCCTCGGTGTCACTCATGAGTTTGAGCGCACAGGCACCCCCAGAATGTTGACCAGGAGCCGCAACTCAAACACCCAGTCCAAAATGACCCCCAGCATGGACCACCCCTGGATACAGTCACTTGCAACACACCTCTGTGATGATGAAGAGGATGAAGGCTGGTGAGGCCACCAGGATGATGATGAAGGGGATGAAAAAGGCACTCTGCCTTTAGCTGTTCCAAAAATTGTGCCAAAGGACAAATGGGTTATGCAGGCCCAGCCAAGATGGGCCTTCTCCTGGCTTCCACTCGACGTAGAAAACCCAAAACTGAGTTGATGCACTATTCGGGCATAACCTCGTGTAGATGTAGCTGTCAGCTACCAGGATTTCCAAAAATTAGGCCTGGGGTTGCTTCAGGGCTCAAACCAGAGCCTCCTGAAGTCCCACAGCCTGTTGCACAAAATGGCCGCCAGCCGCGTGGGCAACGCAACTACCCGTGGCGTGAAACGAAGTCTTTACTCCGACCTCATTTCGGTGAAAAATTGTTCCGATGATCACCGCCGGGCCCGGGCATCGTTTCCCCCACTCGTCGCCACTGTTGGAGGTGACTGGCGCCCCCCACGCGCATCGCCGCAAGCCCCGGCACCAAGGACTGAGGCACACACGTCCGTCTTGGTTCGGGCTTCCCGGTCGCTCTAACACGGCCGGGAAACGCCCCGTTTATTTGTAATGCACGCTACGGCGTGCAACGTCACGCCGCCGCGTGCGCGTCCGTCATCGGGCAGCGCACACCCATGTTGTGCTCCAACAGCATGCCCAAATGTTTAATAATGTGCATCCCATGGACAAGATGGTGCACAAGGCTCTTGTGTACCTCCAATACTGAGCACTAGGTGTAGGGAGTCTGGGTGGGTGGGGGTGCAAAGTCACAGCTCTGGCCCTCTGTGCCGTTTGTGTCAGTCCATGGTGCAATGTAGTGCCTCCTTCTGTGCCACCTTCTCGAACTGTAGAGCTTGTTGGGTTGTTCGTGGGGGGTTCTGTTGAGTAAAGTAATATATTCGAATATTAAAGCACATCGACACATATAATAGGAGAACAATTACTGTACCACACTGAGGGAAAAAGAGAGAGAGACAATGTGATTGGCATCATGACTGGTGTAGTGTTCGACTGTACAGTAAAATACAGTAACATAACGTAATGAACCCAGTTTGTAAGCAAAAAAGCATTGCATTACTGTAAGTGACGGAAGAAAAAGAGGGAGAGGATCAGAGACAAACAATAGAGACAGAGAAAGCGAGAAACGTACTGTTTAAATCACAGGAGTATGCTATGCAGTGCTAAAACATAACGAGGCAGAACATACCGAACAATTTGCAATGTCTTTAAGAGGAAGAGTGCAACCAATTAGTTTTCTCTCCGGGCAAGTGAACACCAACTATTGGAAGGCCTCTTTTATTGTTTCTTTCTGTTCCTCTCCCTTAAGGAAAATCGTATTATGATAGTACACAGAACAAACAGAAGCAGAACACAATCTGACCCAGAATGCACTGCACTTAGCTAGAAAGAGGGAGATAGAGAATGGCTTGTGATTGTCAGTGGTCTGCAGTATACACTAAACAGTAAGATGTAGTTGCATAACATAATGACCCCATGTTGAATGCAGAAAAATATTGCATTGCTGTAAATGTAAGAAGAAACAGGTGAGAGAGATAGACAGAGAGAGAGAGAGAGAGAGAGAGAGAGAGGGGGAAAGAGACCCAGAATATATGTGGGGACAAGCATGTATGGTATAAACTGCAGTTGCATTCCCCACATTAGTACCCGGTGTGGATTATTTTGCTCCAAACAAATCAAGCCTTACCTCATGCTAAGCCTGCTCATGTCCGTTCCTCGTTGTTTTTTTTTTCTTTCAGGCCACCATGGAAAGGGAGAAGGGACCACACGTAGTCCCTTCTCCCTGTTCCATGGTGTGCATTTTTTCTGTTCACTTTTTTTTAATGTCCGTGAATGGCCACCATGGAAAGGGAGAAGGGATTATGCGTGGTTCCTTCTCCCTTTCGATGGCGGCCATTTTCTGTGTTTACTATGGCTGCCGTGGAAAGAGAAAAAGGACTGCGAGTACCCCAGTCTTCCAAACTCGCCTGATCCAAGTGGAGGTTGTGTGGCAGAAAGTAAATCTTGTAAAAGTTCTTTGGTTTCATGGTCGGCATGACAAATCAACTTCCGGGGCACCAGTGGTCCAGGGATGAATATCGGTTTCTAAGCCATTACTGAAATCTGCACCTCTAGTATACCAGAAGGGATCCGAACAGATTGGAATACAAGTGAATTATAAGAACTCCTTGTCCAATTTTCGGTAACATGGACGGAATGGAAGGCTTATCTCTACAAGTGCGTGGATCGTTGGTTAGTTGCAACACAGCGAAAATACGATTATTATCCAATGATAAAAGGGACTGTCCAGTCAAGGTTGTATAAAAATATCTACTTTATTATTTCTACAATAGACAGTTCTAGCAGACTATAAAATAAAACCCACCCTGTAAAGGAACACAGAGGACAGACAGTTTCACGAAGGAAAGGGATGCACTCTGGATACTGACCGGGGGGAGTTGGTAAAGTAATTAGTCTTACTGTTCAAGGTTATTTGGTTCCAGCACCAAGGGGGGAAAGGGTCATAACTGTCTCTAGGAGAATTCAGAGAAGGACCAGGGAAGCAGAACCACAATGTTTCTGGTGTTGAAGAAGTCCTTGGTGCTCGACAGCGTTGAGGCAGTTCCAGGGCGCTTTGAAGCCCTTGAGACAGAGTTAGTGGCGGAAGACAGCTGCGGGTACGATGCAGCTGGCAGTTTGGCAAGCGAGGCTGGACGGACGTCGGCAGGCTGTCCGGTGCAGTGGCTTGGGGCCAGGAATCATTGTCTCCGGTTTAGGGGATGGATCTTGCTTCCCTCTTGGAACACCTGGCCTTCCTTCATTGGCAGAAGATGTAAGGTAAACTGTACCTTCTGCCCGGGTCCAAATGAGTCCTTCTTCTTACTCCTTTCAAAGTCATCAGATGATCTGCTAAGTGAGGGGTTCAGCCCTCTTTTAAAGCCAAAGGACCCCAGTGATTGGTACAGGCTAAGCCCTCCTTAATGAACCAATCCTGGGTCCCCACCAAAAATGTTCTGTTATTCATGAAGTCAGGACCAGAGTGATCTGCAACATGACGGACAAGGGGTGACAACATATACCACCTAAGTCCCACCCATCTTCCTGCCTGTTGTAGATCAAAGTGTCTCTCTGGTTAACTCATGATTATTGCACAGGTTTCCCTTGAAGTATGTGGTGAAAGCAGACTTCTTGTCTCTGGCAAATCACATGCTTCTCCCCTCTGAAAAAGGTCTGCTCTGCAGGGACACTTGCGGTAACTGGTGGACCCAGACAGGCCATTCACTGCCTTTCATACAGAGAGGTGGGAACTAGCTTCAAATTGGCACATTTCATACCAAAGTGGTGTTAGCCACGCCCTTCCTGTTGTCTGTCTGGCAACCAAGCCCCTTCAGGCTTACCTCAATTATCTTGTTAGTATGCACTGCCAGCAGCCGGATTAGAAAAAGGGAAAGCAGATCCATGGGGCCTTTGATATTTCAATTAGGCTGCCCATGGCTGGAGGAAGGTGTGACTTCCTTCTTCTTGACATGCATTGATGTACCCACGGCTGTCACATTCCAGCTGAATATGACAGGGGACGACGGCGCCAATAGGCTCTGTCTTTCAGATGCACTTGTGTACATGTGACTATGTGACTATGCATTTGAAATGGGTATGGAATGGGTGTGGAATGGCCGCACACATTTCTCTGAGGTTGGTCTCCCATCATTCATTTTCATTATTAAAAATCAAAAAAGCCCAGGCGAGCACACTCTCCTCGTATGGATGGTCGAATTGCTCTCAGTCGGGGAGTAGTCTGAAACCAAACGCAACAGTGATACCACGGAATATTGACTGGGATTTCAAACACACTCTGGCATTCATGCAGGCCATGGAGAAATGTGTATGCTAATAAACGCATCTCCCGTAGGTGGGCAAAGCCAAATGTGAGGACTGAGCAGATGGGGGTTGGGACCAATTAAGGAATGCCCGCATGATACTCATTATTTTTCTTTGTTTGGCGGGGTGAGTGAAAACAGGGCTGTGTGTTCTTATAGTATCTGTTCTGTTCCTTGTCATGTGGGAGTAAAGGAGGCATTGCACAGCGTTAAAAAGAACAGGCATGCCCCCAGTACGAGAAAACTGCTTGTATCCTTCAGCAATCTTCCTTAAAAATAGACAAAATAAGTACATTTTCTAAGATTTAAATCAGCACCATGTTAGGCTTGGAGGGTCCTATTTGAAATAGCAGCATGCAGGCAGGTCACAGGGCAATAAAGTAGCTATGTTTACAGTATGAGAGACAGGATATGCTGAAATGCACTTTTCCCTGATCATTATAGAAATGCTGTGTGCATAACTTTGCATTTGCGGATCCCACCTCAGGTATCCCAAAATGGGTACAGAGTGTCAAAGACCAGGGATGGAAGACCTATATTGAGACCTTCCACTTAGTACACGTAGCACCATCGTGATAAAAGTGGAGATCTTCAAGATGTTTTGGACTACAATTCCCATAAACCTTCATTATTGACCATGTTGGCTAGGGCTGATGGCATCTCTAGTCACAAACGTCTGGAGATCCACATTTTGTAGCTCAATGATTGATCCCGTAGCATCGAAGCCTGTCCCTTATGCTATGGTATGCTTTTGATGATTCCAGGTATCTGTTCCATTATCTTACTGCGGTTACCTGACAACTCAAAGTAGCCGCATATTCCACTATGAAAAAGCATATATCTTCCATTGGGAGCCCCCATGTTCATCATATTCTTTGATGCAATAGCTGATATCTGGGGTGAATGTGTTGCCAGTAGTAGGAACCTAGTACACTATACTATACCCGAATAGGGAGTGCATAGATGCATGTAGCATCAGTTTGTAGATAAAAGCATTGAGACATATATGATATGATATGATATGATATGATATGATATGATATGGCATTAATAATGTGCCTATACACAGGTGTTTCAAGGCGTGACGAGGCAAGGGAGGGGAACAGAGGGAAGACAGACAGCGATCCTACTAGGCCAGGTGTCAATCAGATCACGCAAGTGCATTTGAAGGGGAGGGAGGAGAAGTGCGGGGGAAGGGGGTGAGGACAGTGCAGTATATGGGATAAGAAAATAAATAAACAATAAGTAAAGTACGGCCAGCAGGTGGCAAGTGCAAGGGTAAGTGCAGACATCAGGTGTCAAGTGCTGGTAGTGGGACTGTAGGGATACAGAAAACAGTCCTCAAGTGCGGGGTTGCAAGGAGGGCAGTGCAGGAGTGCGACTGGCGGAGGAGGGGAGCTGGGCCCGAGATTAGAGGGTGACTAGCGAACCAGTGCAATATCAGTGTCAGCCAGGAAGTCAGCAAGGGAGAGGAGGAGAAAAAGCAGAAGCAAAGAGAAAGGTTTTGAGGTACTTCCGGAACTAAAGATGATTCTCCTCGAGTTTCAGGGAGGCAGGGAGGCTGTTCCAGAGGGAGGCCCCAGCCAAAGAAAGAGATCTACCACCAACTTGTTGCTTGGAGAAACGACTGACCCTGAGGGAGTTTGAGGCAGATGAGCGAAGAGCTCGAGAAGGAAGGTATTTAGGAAGAGAGAGTTGAAGGGATTGAGGCCCTAGGCCCCAGAAGGCCTTGTGGACGATGCAGAGGGTTTTGAACTTAATCCTCACAGCCCCAGGGAGCCAGTGCAGAGATTTCAGTCCTGGAGAGATACGATCCCTGGGCTTGAGGCCAAGGACAAGGCTTGCAGTCCTGTTCTGGATAAATTGCAGAGGGCGGAGAGTAGAAGCAGGCATATTTAGAAAGAGGCTGTTGCAATAGTCTAGCCTAGAAAGAACCAGAGCTTTGGAGACAGTGAGCGTCTTGGGGAAGGAGAGGAAAGGAAGAATACTTCTGAGGAGGTGCAGTTGTTAGTGTGACTTCTTAGACACATCAGACATGTGAGGAGATAAGGAGAGTGTAGAGTCGAAGATGACACCGAGGTTTTTAGCCTCACAGGTTGGAGCAGAAAGAGGGCCAAGAGAGGCCAGCCAGAGAGCTACAGGAAAGGAGGGAGCAGGTGTGCCAATCAGGAGAATCTCAGTCTTACTGGCATTAAGGCAGAGGTCATTGGTGGCACACCACTCCTGGATAGTAGACAGTCAGAGATGAGGGAAGTAGAGGAGGAGGCCGAGGGTAGCCTGAAGATGAGCTGGGTGTCATCCGCATAACACTGAAAGTTGGAGCAGAGAGCGGCGATGCGGTGGGCCAGGAGTGCCATGTATTGGTTGAACAGCCAAGGAGAGAGGTTAGATCCCTGGGGGACACCAGAGGTAGAGAAAGAGATAGCGGAGAGGAAGAACCCAAGTTGGACCTGAGAGGGTTGGTCGCAGAGGAAAGAAGTCAGCCGCGCCAGAGCCTGACTGATGATACTCAGGTTATCACGGAGACTGTTGAGCAGGATGGCATGGTTGACAGTGTCTAAGGCAGAAGAGAGATCAAGCAGGACGAGGACGCAACAGGTGTTAGAGTCAAGATTGGAGAGCAGGTCTTCACGGATATAGGGATGGGTTGCAGCTCATTTATGCTTCTTCAGGATTCATTGTCACTGCGATAGTTGTGAAGCAAATAGACCATTCATCTCCAAGGGCAAGAATCTGTGTTCAATTCCCACCTGCTCCAACACAGTCTTAAATTGCCCCTTTTAAGAAATGTATTTTGTTTTTGTTTTCATGTCAGCAATTACAATGCAAAGAAACAATATCAAACTAGTAATCCTTATAGTAGGAGAATATATGAAGCACATTAAAAAGAAGTGGGTAAATCAAAAACTAAAATCAGATACATATGTTCCATAAATGCGGCAGGAGCAAAGTGCATCAATGAATGCATTCAAGTAACACTAGGGCAGATCGAATAATGGAAACCAGTTGACTAGGGGCCATTCAACTGAGGAGGTATTAGGCCCAGTTGATGAGGCTCACACCAGGTGTGAGAGAATTCTTGTCCCCAGGGTTACCAGGTAGACTTCCATTTCCATCTCCACCACCGCTGCAGAGAGCAACGGGCTTCTTAATGTCCATGTACTTGAAAGGATACCTATGTTACACTCTCCTCCCACTTCCAGCCGACCTGTTGCTAGGGCCAGCACAAGGAAGAGTGTCTGATCCCTGTCCTTTTGAATGCCAAGTGGTGAAATAATAAATAGCTTCTGGCAAGTGTCAAAGATAGATTTGCAATATCTCTGAGTCAAGATATGTGGCAATGTGGCTGATTTGTCTCATTAAAAAGTGATATGTAATTTGTAGAAAACTTGCTCACAGGTATTGTAGCGAAAAGCTCTAAAGCAAAGCACACGAAAGCACTGCACAGTTGTATCATAGTGGCACAAACAATATGGAATAAAAATTGATAAGAATAAAAGGAAGAAAGGAAACAAAACATTATTTTGAAAAAGTAGTGAGAAGATGGGCTTTAAGGTCAGTGTGGAAAAGATTCAGTGAAGGAGTAGAGCGAATAGTTAGAGAGAAGCGTTCCAGAGTTTAGGTGACAGGAGTGAGAAAGAGCAGAAATGTGAACAGCAAGGAGGAATTAGGATTGCGACAACGTGATGAAGTTGGTGGTGTAGAGAGAAAGAAGAGATGAGTGGTAGGGAGGACCTAGAGAATGGAAGCACTTAAAGATGATAACAGGGAAGTGACACAAGAGGCAAAAGTCAAAGGAAATTAACGAGACAGAAGGAATGAGGTGATAGGCATATATGGACGAAGAAGAAAGAGATGTCAAATAGCAGAATTATGAGCAGAGCAGAGGGAAATAAGATGAGAGTTAGGAAGGCTGACTTAGAGGGCAGCGCAATAGACATTGCAGGAGAAAATAAGGGAAACAATAAGACGTTTGATAGCAGAGAAGGATAAAATGGAGCGAGCGAGATGGAGATTATATAGATGAAAGTAACAGATCCGAGCAGTGTTCGACATGTGAGGAGAGAACGAGTGGGAGGGTTCGAAGATGAGAGCTAGATTTGTGGCAGAAGGCGTGAAAGCAAGAGGGATAGGAGGGCAGAGCAGAGAAAGTGAGCGGTCGTTCAAGAGTGGATAGAAGAGGAGCAGCTAGAAACAGTAGAATGGTCGGCGAAAGATGAAAATGAGAAGAACATGTTAGTGTTAACACAGTTGAAGTGACAAAATAGATTGAAGGAAGAAATTAGATCAGATAATGGACTAGTATAAAGGGATAAAAGAAGGGGACCAAAGATTGAGTCCTTGAGGGACTCTGTGTTGCAAGGCATGTGGGGAAGATGTAGAACCAGACCAGGAGACCGAATAGGAGCAGTCCAATAGGTAGAAATGTAACCATTTTGAGAAATAAGCCTGAAAACCACAGGGAAAAGAGAGAGGACAGGAGAAGGAAGTGTTTGGCAATATAGAATGCCACAGACAGGTCTAGAAGAATAAGTTGTAAGAGGATTCAATTCAACACTACAGCCAAGTCAATGCCTAGTCTGGGATGCTGAGGAAAACCCTTATTAATGTATTTTTTACGTCTAGTTCAGTACTCTAGATGACCACCCTTGTATAACACCCCCCTCTTAGAATCCCCCTGACCCCACTGAGCCAAGAAGTGGGTTTGTTTTGCAAATTAAAAGGTTTATTTGAGAATTTAAACAATATATATATATCACACTTTATAATAAATTAATATCTGAAAGTACACTTAGACATATGATGTTGATCAACAATGGGTAATCTGGCACTAGCACACTTCTTTACAATCAATGAGGAGTTAGTATAGGATGGATAAAATAGCAAAAATAGTTTTATGATTTCAAGGGAAAAGCAATGAGGAATAAAATGCAGTACAGAAATACTTGATATGATTTTAGCAAAAGATAAGATAATCACTTTTTCTCTGGCAATTCACCCCCCTCCCCTATGACATGTAAGAAATGGGAGGAGATGGAAAGAGGAGCACACAGTTCTCAGGAATTCAATCAAATACAATACGAAATTCAGTTCCCCCCCAGCAAGCTTAGAGGAAACAGGTAGGAGTTTGAAACACAGGTCCAAAATGTTTTTTTAAATGTGATGGCAATGGATGGAAAAATGTGCCAACTGATTTTAATTCCCTCTAGAGGTTCAGGGTGAGTGGGAGATGTGTGGTGGTATTAGTTCAGGCTCACTTTAGCAATGCTCTATGAGTTATTACCAAGTTGCAAACGGATTTTAACAAAAGAAAGAATGGAGCTGCTATTTTGACAAGTGGAGAAATTGAGCCAAAATCGCAAATCGCGGTAAATTCGCGAGTGCGTGAATTGTGATTGCGGCAAAAGTATAAGGAGTAGCAAGTCGGTTCTAGGCTTGTTGGAAAGTTAAATCTTGTTCCTAGCACAAACGGTTCCAGAGATACGGACGATTAAATAAAGGTCGTTTTTCGGATTTAAAGTAAACTCAAAATGACAGGTGACAGCTTGCAGCTGCAGAATTGACAGGTGACAGTTGTGCAGCTTTAAAAATGACAGATGACACGATTTCTATAAGGCAGTTCTACTTAGGTTAAAGGTTAAAATAGTTTAGATTAGATTATTTTAACTACGAGATTGGTTCTGCACAGTTCTGCTGGGTACTCACAATATAAATTTGAAATAGGCCTCGCCACGGATCTGGTCAGGTTTTGGACTGGACTCCGGTTCTGGTCTCGGCACTTCACAGTGATCTGGGTCAGCTCTCTGGTTCTGCTCACAGCGGTCTGGGTCAGCTCTGCCCTGCTGGTCTAGCCTCTCTGGATTCAGCGGCCTCTGGTTCTGGATACTGCTCTGCTTTCCGGTCCGGATCAAGTGGATTCTGATGTAACACTGCTTTCTGGGTACTGGCAAGAGTTCTTGGCAAAAGAATTCAGACAGCTCGCCCCCGGCTGTTAAATAGTTTGCAAATGATTTTGAAGCCTGCTGAAGAGGATTCAGCTGGTGGATTCAGGCCTCTCTGCTAAAAAAATTCTGGAGTTAATTTCTGCTACAGGTTCTGGAGATTGATGGATTTGAAGTCTGGATCTCTGGATGTGAAGTCGTCGGTCAGCATGCTCCGCAGCAAATGGAATTGACTGTCTCTACCTGTCCCAGCAGTCTCTTTTTATGTGTTTTGAAAATGGGTGTGTGCCTGGGCCTAGCTAAGCCTGCCCCTCTCTACTTGTCATTGGCCCAATTCTCCCCTCTCCCATGATTGGGGGAAGGAAATGGATTGTCATCATGATGAGGTCTGTTTATGGGTCAGAGGATCCTCCCCTGGTCAGTTTGCCCACAAATCTATATTTGATTCAAATACATCTTTCCCAGATATACAATTTGTTGAAATTACATGTGCACATTATATATTCCTTATGGTCCATGCTTGTCCGCCTCTGATCTTCCTGGGGGCTTGCATTCAAAAATGACAACATTTTGCGCTTTTTAACTGGTTTTGCAATATCGGACATTTACCCAAAATTACACCCATGTGCGCAAGGAGTATGGACATTAATTGATGAAGTGTCAGATTTTTAACATGTAGACATTTGGATTGAGACCCTATTTTCCGCTAGCAACCCCCCAGAATACACCACAGCGTCCTAACGCCTCTCAAAATGTTCACAGAAAAATCACAAAAATAATGATATTACTTATATAATTCTGACAAGTCCGCACTATGAGTTATCTATCTTTTTAAAATTATGCTCTGGTCAAAAAGGGGTGTGGCTTCCCACATCACAAGGTGGAACAACTGGTTTATCCACATCCCCCAAGCTCAGCTGCTAGCAGAGGCACTGCCCCTCCCAGTTTCCCCTAAGAGGAAGCCACTTTACGACGCCCCCAATATAACATTTGCCTTGATTCAAGGGAGTTGCATTGTTCTGTTCCTTACAGTTCCCAGGTGCTCCACCCCTAATCTAATCAGAGAGGTGACAACTCCTTTTGGCAAGGGGCAGCAGGATGCAGCTAGGCCTGGGAAGAGTGGCTGAACAGGTTTCTCCTGTCGGGGGTAGTTGTCAGGCAGAATCCAGTTTCACTAAGCCAGGTTTCAGCTAAATGTCACTTTTTGTTCCTAGTTTTCTACATTCAAATCAAACTGACAATTTGTACCTATACATTAAATAATTACTTCCTTCAAGTCATTTCAGAATATGGTTTTACATTCTTCCACTTCTTAGCAAGTCTTTCCTTGGTCTGGTTTTGTTTCATTTGTTCAGTTTTACACAAAAGTCTGGTGGTTTTAAAACGCTGGCTTTCTGATAGTGGTGAGTACTGGTAATGCAACCATTTTTGGGATTAAGAAAATGAATTCCCCACAGCTCTGAGTTGCTTTTTTGGCAATCAGCATTGCCATTCCCAATGGTTTCAGGCTACTGTGTGTGTAGCCCAATGGTTGTTTTAGGCAGTACCCTCCTGTGCTCACAACATAGGCAAAAATGGGTGGCAGCCTATTCTTCATGTTTTCCCTGTGCACTCTCTGGGGAGTTCTGGCCATTGTGATGTTTTCCATGCCAGTACTGCACAGTTATATTGTAGGGCTTGGATGCATGGGTAAAAACATCCCACAAGCCCCCCCTCTTGCGATGGCCATTCTGTCCTTTCTCAGATGGAACTCGCAAGATCTGGGATGTTCTCCTCATCTTCTTCAGGTAGATGGCACAGTTCAGCATCTTTTCCCCCATCCATTTGGATCAATCGGTTCTCCTCGCCGGTCCTGATGGGAATATTGGGCGGTACCATGGGCCCCTCGGGTCTCTACTCCCGGTCCCCGGTCGTCCTCCTTGGTCAGTCTCCATGGTTTCATCTCTCCTAGGATTATAAAGCAAAGCGGCAATACACATTCCTAGACATTTTTCCACCACTATTAATGGTGTGGCGAACATATACATTTTATACTTTAACATACCTAACATTTTACTTCTGAGATACAAGTTATCATTCAAAGACAGTGGCTTACAAGAGTATAATATTTTAGAGACTATATGTGGGATATTTTAGGGTTGGAACTGAATTAATCTAGAGCGGTCCCCTCCGGTATTGCAGAGGACTCCTCCAGTTGCTGCAAAGTGTGCCTGGGATGGCAACACTTTAGCTGGTTAATATGGACCCACTTGTCTTCCCCTTCCGCCAGACTGCCTTTGGGGATGCAGATCTTATAGGCAACAGGGGAGATCTTGTCTATAATTTCAAACGGTCCCTTCCATGTAGGCATGAATTTTCACTGTTTGGCCTGGTTCCTTTGGAAATTATATAGATAGACCCGATCACCCACCTTATATTCCTTTCGGGTAATTTTTAAATCATAGTGGGTCTTCATGCTCTCGGCTGATCTTTCTAGATTCCGCTGAGCATAGGCAAAAGCATGCTGAAGGTGTTTCCTTAAATTCTCCACATACTCATGAGTTGTGGAGGCATTTATCAACGTTTGCTCTTGGGTTCTGTAGAGCAAATGCTGGGGAAGCACCATCTTGCGTCCAGTCATCAACTCAAATGGTGATATTTTGGTTGCAGATGAAGGGATAGATCTGATGGCCATTAGGACCAGAGGTAATCGGATACCCCAACTTGGCCCAGAATCTGCCACAAACTTTTTTAAGATGCTCACAATGGTTCGGTTATATCTCTACACTGCTCCAGAAGAAGCTGGCCTGTAAGCAATATGTAGCTTTCTTTTGACCCCCAGTATCTCCCACATCTTTGTCATTACTTCACTGGTGAAGTGGCTACCTCTGTCTGACTCAATCCTTTGAGGTAGACCAAAACGGGAAAAGATGTGGTTAATCATCAGGGCAGCTGCTGTTTCTGCCTTGCAGTTTGGGGCTGGGAGACATTCCACCCACTTGGTAAACAAGCATGTAACGGTCAACATGTACTTGTTTCCTCTAGACGAGCGAATCACAGGGCCTACAAAGTCGATTTGCAAATCTGACCATGGCAGTGTCATCCCCCTCTTTTGGAGAGGCGCACGGTGTATGAGGGCTGATGGCTGAAATTGTGCACACACAAGACACCCCTTCAAGTATTGGTCGAGGTCCTGCCCCAAGTGTCGCCAGTATGCAACCTCTCTTAAGATTTCCAGTGTTGTGTGAAACCCCCTATGACCAGCGGTGGCCACATCATGGGCATGACTTAACATCAGGCTTCGGAATGAGGTAGGAACCACCCACTGATCGTGGCCAGCTTTGGATTTCCTTACCAGCAAACCGTCTTGGATTCGGAACATTTTTGGACATTTCATCAACACTCTTAGGTCCTCTTTCGCAATGCAATCGGTATCCGTCAGGGGAAAGTTCTCAGTGTCCTCAATGTGTTGGTAAAACTTACAAATTATTGGATCCCCCTTCTGAGCTGTAATCAAATCAGCATCAGGGGTCTCCTTACTCCATTGTGCAGTTGAAAGATCATTGTGAGCATTTGTCTGGGACCTAGTGATAGCAGTGACCTGGATTTCCCCCAACAGGGACTCTATTTCGATTAGATCCCTTTGGATGGCCCCGGTTTTGGTCAGCTGATCAGCTAAGTCATTTCCAGTTTTGTCTGGTCCCTCTACTTTGGAATGACCCTTGATCTTCTTCCAGTAGATGGTCATCCCATTCGAGGTGACCAGATCATCAATGTTTTGAATTAACTTCCCATGTTTCAAGGGTTTGTCATTAGCACATAACATGCCTCTGGTTTTCCAATTAACCAGGTGCTCCACGAACCCGTTCCGTACATAATCCGAATCTGTGATTATGACCAGTTTGTGGAGTTGGTGTTGGACAGCAATGAGGATGGCTTGATGCAAAGCCATCAATTCTGCCACCTGACTACTTCGGGGACCAATTTTGTATCCAGAAGAGGGTTCTGGGGACTCATTCACCCATGCATTCCCTACGCCAGCCACCAGTTCTTTCTCCCCGTCGTTGTCAACATGGTAAGAGCATCCATCCACATAGACAGTGGGCATTCCCTCACACTTGTCTTCTTCAAAGACTTTGTGTGGGGAATTAAGGTATGCCTCCATGTTGTCCTTGATTTTTAGACTTTCGCCCTCGAGACAGTTTTCTCTGGCACAATCATGCAAGTCAGCCAGACCTTGCGCGAGGGGACTCTTCTTGTTTTGGGCATATCTGACCTCCACAGGAAAGCCTTGCATTGACAGAATCCAGGAAGTAATTTGGGAATTACTCACATTTCCGGCCCGGATTCTGTCACTTTGGAGATTTTGCAGAGGCTGGTGTGGAGTCTCCACTATGATGTGTTCCCCATGGATAAACGGGCGGTAATTCTTCAATGCCCACACCGTTGCCAGGAGTGCCTTCTCACAATCATTGAATTTTTCCTCCACAGAGGATAGAGTTTTGCTCGCATAGGAGATTACTTTATTGACCTTGTCATGCTTTTGATATAATACTGCCATCAAGCAGGTATTAGAGAACCCGGTCTCCAGGAAGAACTCCTTGATTCTGACAGGGTAAGATAGGCAGGGCGCTTGTGAGAGGCTTCTTTTGAGTTGTCTTTCTGCCTCGGCTTGTTCTGGACCCCATTCCCACTTGACCCCCCCTTCAGGAGATAAATCAGGGGTCTAGTGATCTCTGCGTAGCCCTCAATGAACTTTCTGCTGCAATTAGTCAGTCCAAGGAGGCTCCTTAGCTCCCGCAGAGTTGTGGGATCATTCAGTTTCTGGAGTGCTTCCACTTTCTTTTCTTGGGGACAGAGACCCTGAGGAGTAAGCTCATGCCCCAAGAAATTAACACGGGTTCTACACCACTGCTTTCTGAAAGGAAAGTTTTGCCTCGGCGGCCCTCAACTGTGTCAGAACATAACGGATCTCCGCTATGTGTTCCTCCACAGATGAACTTTTGATGAGGACATCATCTACATAAGCCAGGTTACCCCTCGCACCCAGGTCGGGCATGGCCTTATATAGGAAAATGTTGAATTCATTGCCGGAGTTGCGGTATCCGAAGGGAGTCTGGGTCCATGTGTACTGCTGGCCCCCAAAGGTAAAAGCCAGTTTGTATTGGTCCTCCCTACTGAGAGGCACGGTCCAGTATCCATTGGTCAGGTCTATTGCTGTGAATACCTGTGACCCCTGGATCTGGGCCAGCCCTTGGTCAATGTAGGGCAGAGGCCATCGGGAAGTATGGACCCGTTTGTTGAGCTCCATAAGGTCGGCGCAGAGTCTCCACTGGCCGTTTGGCTTCAATATTCCCAGCACCGGATTATTGAAAGTGATGTGGACTGGACGGATTATTCCCCGGGACTCAAGGTTCTTAATTATTTCAGTAAGGGACTCCATGGGTGGAGAAGTCCCTGGTCAGAGTGCTGATTTGGACTGGAGGCTTCAGGTGGGAAAGGCAGCCCTCATGGACCTGGAAAATCACCTCATCCCTCCTGAAGTCACAAGTCACATCTTCCTTACCATAAGGGCAAGAAGAGTACACCAGGAAGTTCCCCCCATGCCAGGTGAAAATCCTGTCTGGTGTTGTATTGTCCTCACTGTCACTGTCAAAACAGTCCTTGGGGATTGGTCCTAACAGTTCATTTCCTAAATCAATGGAGAAATGTCGGTCATCAATCGCCATTCCAATAATGGTGCCTGCGGCTAGAGTAATACTCTTTAAGTCGCTGTTATCCACCTCTATTGGAATGGTGTCATGTTCTATGTTGACTAATGTTGGGTTTACCCCCTAAGTGTTGGGTTTACCCCTAACCCTTGCTGTTGGAGAGAAGCATTTAGATGGATATAAGCATCAGGGTTTTTCAATTTTTGTCCTCTTTTAACTTTCACTCCCAGCGAGAATTGTCAGGTCCTTTCTGGGATGGTGACTTCCTCTTTAATCTGAATTTCAACTGCATAAGGTAGCAATTGAGCTGACCTAAATGCTTTTTCTGGATCATCAAAGCCCATGGGATTATCCGATAATCGGGAACAAGCTTTGAAGTTTATTAGGTCCAAACTAATGGCAAAGGGATTGAGAATGTCACTGCCTAAGTAAAAGGCGGCAGTGACGTCTCGCACAACCCAACAATTATGGACTATGCTCTTGTTGCCAATGGAGATTTTGAGCATACACCTGCTTGGCAGGAGATGTTTGGAATTAGGTGCTTCCAGGTCCATTTCCCATTTGTCTATCAGTTTGAATGTGGGAATGGCTGGATCTTTTGGGAGTTGGCGGAACATGGCTTCGCTGATGAAGCTCTTACCGTTGTTCACACACACTCGAGTGAGAACAGAGTCCTTCCCATCATTTAACTGAACAGGGATGAACAACTGCTCTCCAATTTGCTGAATATCAGCCAGGCTCTGAGCTGATTTCACATCTTTCTGGAGTATAGGAGTGGGAGTTTCTGATTGTGGATTAGTAAAGAATTTCAGTGTGTTTCCCTCCAGTGTGGAATACCACCTTAAACTGGAAGGAAGGTTTATTTTCAGAAATAGAGAGGGAGAGGACCCCCCATCACCATTCTGTTGTCCTACTGCTATTACTGTCACGTCTGGAATGTGGTTGTTCTGGAAGTGAAATTCTACTTGGTCAGATTTTTGTTCAACCATGTGTCAGGTGCCGTTTAAAGTAACATGGTTGACACTCTGTTTTAATTTTATTGGTCGGGTAGTCTGGGTCCAGAGGACCTTGTTTACGCAATCTATTAGGGGTTACAACCTTCTCAGGAGGTCATTCCCTAGTAAACAAGGGGTGCCCTCTGTAGTCACTACTATGACCGGGTGTTTCACCTTGTGTCGCCCAATTTTGATGTCCAGATCTGCAGTCCCCTCGACAGGAATTTCCTTCCCGTCAAAGTTCTGCAGTTGTCCAGGAAGAGAAGTGAGAGGAATTCAGTAATTCTCCCCCCTTCCTGCATTTAGTTCCTCAAAGACCCTTTTGGACAGAAGGGTAGCTTGGGATCCAGTGTCCACCAGTGCCAAAATTGTACCCTGTCCCTGTACTTGTACCGGGGCATAATATCTTCCCTCCTTCTCCTCAAGGGGGCACAGATAATGCACATTTTTGGACAACTGGTGGGATAACTTCATGGTTTTGGACATTACTAGCGAAGAGCTTTGGGCAGAATTCTGTGGAGAGCCTTGGGAATCTGAAAGAAAAAGTTGGCAACTGGAGATCAGAGCCATTGTGGGTTCCCCTGGTTCCGGTTCTGGGCTGCCCCCCCCTTTTTATAGGCAGTCACCAGGACGGGTTTGAACCAGGGGATTTTGGTATTGTCGGTTCTGGGATGAGATGATGGGCGGCGGTAGCTCAGTCTCCACATCTCCCCAGTCTGGATTGGAATCCCTTTGGACCCATTTTTCCTTGGGAGGAGTTCCCCCATCTCTGAAGGAGAAGATCCTTTCCCCAGGATCTTCTGAGGATCCCCCTCCCTAAAATTGGAAGACCTGTACCTCCTCCACAAAGTGGGTCTGTTTGGGTCCTTTGTTTCTCCTACCTCCTCTCTGCTCCTTGGGTTGCAGACTTTCAGGGGCAGGAGATTTTGTTTCCGGTTCCTGGTTTTCCAGGGGCTGTTTACAAGTTGGGATGGAAGCTTCCTCCAAGGCTTTACACCCCCCTTCCCCTTGTGCCTCCTCCCTGGGAACTGGTGGGTTATCGGGGTGCTGCCCCCGTCATTGTTCTGGAGCACCAGGTCCAGAGTTTGGGGCATTCTGCGGTGGCATGCTCATCTGAGGGTTCTGTTGAGCCCTCAGTATGTGACCCAGATCCCGTGCCATATTTTGGACCTGGCGCTCAAGTTGTGAAACCCGCTCAGGCTGATACGGGGCTCTATTTTCTCCCCTGGGCTGATCCCGGGAAGGGTAGCTATCCCTTCTCTGGTAGTACCCCTGGTTGGGAAGATTTTGGTACCCCTCCACCCTTGGCCTCCCCTCTCCCGGATTAGGTTGTCTGGGCTCAGGGAATTGGGGAAAGAAGGATGGATGATTTTGGGGCTGGAAATTGGGCGGATACCTGGGGAAAACGTTCTGCCCAGGATTTGGAGAATTTCTGCCCTCCTGGGGGAAGTTAGGAGGGAAGTTCCCCGGGTCAGGTGCTTGGCTGGATCCCCCCCCTTGGGCTGGAGGAGTCCACATATAACCCAGGATTGGTCGGTTTCCCTTGTAGCGGGGACTTACATAGTCAGGGGAGCGGGGGACCCCATTTGTGGGACTACCTCCTCGACTCCCTGTCTGTGACTGGCCCGAGGGCCTTCTGGGCTGTGAATTATTTGGTGCAGGCAGGTTTTTAGGCCCCCCCATCTCCAAATCTAAAACGGGGGCAACCTTTACCTCTGCCACCTTGGCAGCAGCAGGGGTGCTGTTGGTTTTGGGGTTTTTTGGCGCATTATCTTTATTTTTGATGGGCTTCTGCACCTCATAGATCCGGGTAGCCTGTTCAATGACCCAGTCTAAAGATCTTTTCTCATGAAAATCTCTCACGAGCTGGGTCATTATGTATTTGGGTAAGGCATGGAAAAACGTATTGGTAAATTCTCTGCTATCCGTGCGCACCCTTCTGGTGGTCTGCGCAAAAGCACGCTTTAATTCTTGCACAAACTCTTTTGGGGCCTGATCCTCCCCACATTGCAAATTGTAGGCTGCCTTGCGAGCCTCTTGAGGATTTCTGTGCACAGAAAAATGTTTCAAGATGGCCGCCCTGTATGTGGACCACCTTGAATGGTTTTGATCCTCCAGCCCCGCAAAGAAACTGGAGTATTCTGGTGGGAATACTCCACTTTACATATTGAATACAGCTTTGGCTGTCCTTCAAATGGAAAGTCTCCATCATTTGCTCATAGAGCTCCAAGTGTTCCCAAACAGAATACTTGGCGTTCTTATGATAAGGCGTGATGACACTCCTTATTGCCTTTATTTGTTTCAATGGGTCCTTAAGCAAGGCCCTTTTTGCCTTATTGGCCTTTTTGGTTCGGTTAACCCTGGTCCATTCATCCTCTGACTCAGAAGCGCTGCTCCCAGAGGTGCCCGTCTGATCTTCCAGGTTTTCCCAGATTCTGCGGGCCTGGGAATGGCTGGCAGAATGTGGGGACCGGGTCTCCTGTGTCCTGTGACACTCAGAGGAGTCTTCAGATCCCTCCTTGCTACCAGGAGTTGCTGGGTATCCCCCCCACTGATCTAACTGGGCAGAGGTTTTCAGGATGCCCTTAATGGGCCTACTCTCCTGGGGTTCACCACTAAATTGCACTGTGCTTGGGTGCCCATACCCGGATACCCGCCCATCCATTCCTGGGAGGTACTGGCCTATGAGCCCCATACTTCTAGCTGGATAGTAATCTTCCTTCCCCGTGGCCCTGGGCTCATGTGCGCGAGGGGACATGTGGGTGGCAGAGTCCAGGGACTGGGAGAGATGAAGGCCTCTGGTAATAGGGTTCCTGAGGTTATGCTCAGGAGTTTCTCTTTCCCAGCGAACCTCATCTCTATCCGCCCCTGCTTCCTGTTGCAATGCAAGAGCCTGCGCTTTCAGTTCCTCAGTTAAGGCCTTACTAGACTCTATCAGTCTCTCCTGCATCGCTACTTTTTGCTGGAGCCTATCAATGTGCTGACAGAGAGCCTCATTTTCTCTCTGTGCCTCCTGATTGGTCCTGGAGTACCGGGCCAGTCTCTGCTGCAGGAGGGTTACCTCCTGAGCTGTGTCCCTATTGGCCTGCTCCTTTCTTGCCAGAGCATCCTCCACCCTCCTGGTGTGCTCTAACAAGTTCTGGTGTTCTTTTTGGAGGTCACCCAGTGCCTGGAGGGCCAGGTGATTTTCTGCCATTTTCCTTTTTAAGTGGCAGACTTCCTGGCCTAAGGTATCCCTTTCCTGACTAAGAGCCTGCATCTGTGCCGGCAGGTCGTCCCTTTGCCTTCGGAAGGCACCAGCTTTCTGGCGCTCCTGATCAAACTCTGCCTGGGTATCCAGGTCTTTCAGAATCAATTTATTGCTTTCATCTTTCTCTCTGTCTAATCAAATTTGCAGGGTGGCTACCTGCTCTGTGCATGCCCTGTTGAAGTCCAGTTGTTGCTCCAGCTTTTTCTGGCTCTGCAGAAGGGAGTCCAAACCTTCTTGGTACTCCTTCTGCAAGGCCAGAAATCTGGTATCCTGGTCAGCCTTCTCCTTTGGCAGTCTATCCATGTCCTCTTTTATTTTAATGATATACTGCCTACTATCATTTTCTGACTCATGGCTCCTCTGCAGCCTCTGCTCAGAAGAGACCAGGTCAGATTGGGCCTTTTCTAACGCCAGCTGTTGCCTACTTGCCAGATCTTGGCCTTCAGCACATTTGTCCTGCATGGCTCCCATATATAGATACAAGTATGCCGCTATCCTGGCAATCTTGTTATGTTCCTCTTTGGCTTTAGGGGCCATATATAGTTCACTCAGGGCCACATGTAGGGGACCCTGATCTCTCCATATATCTGACCCTGTTTCAGTGACCTGTTGTGCGATGCCTGCAACCAGACCGTTTGGTCCTGATGAGTCTACTCACCTCTCACAAATAGCTTATGTAAGAGGTGCTCCCTGACTTACAGAAGTTTCTATTTTATTTTGCAAAACATACCGTTTCCTTAGAGCGTTCCTTTGAGGAGTGCTTTACAGTGTAACACAGCGTGGTGATCCGACCGGATGTATGTCTCCCATCAGTTAGCACACTGTATTAATCTGTACAAGTGATAGATCTAACCTAGAATATCCCGGCTCGAGCCCCCACTTTGTAAGAGGATTCAATTCAACACTACAGCCAACTCAATGCCTAGTCTGGGATGCTGAGGAAAACCCTTATTAATGGATTTTTACGTCTAGTTCAGTACTCTGGATGACCACCCTTGTATAACACCCCCCTCTTAGAATCCCCCTGACCCCACTGAGCCAAGAAGTAGGTTTGTTTTGCAAATTAAAAGGTTTATTTGAGAATTTAAACAATATATATATATCACACTTTATAATAAATTAATATCTGATAGTACATTTAGACATTTGATGTTGATCAACAATGGGTAATCTGGCACTAGCACACTTCTTTACAATCAATGAGGAGTTAGTATAGGATGGATAAAGTAGCAAAAATACTTTTATGATTTCAAGGGAAAAGCAATGAGGAATAAAATGCAGTACAGAAATACTTGATATGATTTTAGCAAAAGATAAGATAATCACTTTTTCTCTGGCAATTCACCCCCCTCCCCTATGCAATGTAAGAAATGGAAGGAGATGGAAAGAGGAGCACACAGTTCTCAGGAATGCAATCAAATACAATACAAAATTCTGTTCCCCCAGCAAGCTTAGAGCAAACAGGTAGGAGTTTGAAACACAGGCCCAAAATGTTTTTTTAAATGTGATGGCAATGGATGGGAAAATGTGCCAACTGATTTTAATTCCCTCTAGAGATTCAGGGTGAGTGGGAGATGCGTGTTGGTATTAGTTCAGGCTCAGTTTAGCAATGCTCTATGAGTTATTACCAAGTTGCAAACGGATTTTAACAAAAGAAAGAATGGAGCTGCTATTTTGACAAGTGGAGAAATTGAGCCAAAATCGCAAATCTCAGTAAATTCGCGAGTGCGTGAATCATGATTGCGGCAAAAGTATAAGGAGCAGCAAGTCGGTTCTAGGCTTGTTGGAAAGTTAAATCTCGTTCCTAGCACAAACGGTTCCAGAGATACGGACGATTAAATAAAGGTAGTTTTTCGGATTTAAAGTAAACTCAAAATGACAGGTGACAGCTTGCAGCTGCAGAATTGACAGGTGACAGTTGTGCAGCTTTAAAAATGACAGATGACACGATTTCTAGGAGGCAGTTCTACTTAGGTTAAAATAGTTTGGATTAGATTATTTTAACTACGAGATTGGTTCTGCACAGTTCTGCTAGGTACTCACAATATAAATTTGAAATAGGCCTCGCCACGGATCTGGTCGGGTTTTGGACTGGACTCCGGTTCTGGTCTCGGCACTTCACAGTGATCTGGGTCAGCTCTCTGGTTCTGCTCACAGCGGTCTGGGTCAGCTCTGCTCTGCTGGTCTAGCCTCTCTGGATTCAGTGGCCTCTGGTTCTGGATACTGCTCTGCTTTCCGGTCCGGATCAAGTGGATTCTGGATGTAACACTGCTTTCTGGGTACTGGCAAGAGTTCTTGGCAAAAGAATTCAGACAGCTCGCCCCCGGCTGTTGAATAGTTTGCAAATGATTTTGAGGCCTGCTGAAGAGGATTCAGCCGGTGGATTCAGGCCTCTCTGCTACAAATTCTGGAGTTAATTTCTGCTACAGGTTCTGGAGATTGATGGATTTGAAGTCTGGATCTCTGGATGTGAAGTCGTCGGTCAGCATGCTCCGCAGCAAATGGAATTGACTGTCTCTACCTGTCCCAGCAGTCTCTTTTTATGTGTTTTGAAAATGGGTGTGTGCCTGGGCCTAGCTAAGCCTGCCCCTCTCTACTTGTCATTGAGCCAATTCTCCCCTCTCCCATGATTGGGGGAAGGAAACGGATTGTCATCATGATGAGGTCTGTTTATGGGTGAGAGGATCCTCCCCTGGTCAGTTTGCCCACAAATCTATATTTGATTCAAATACATCTTTCCCAGATATACAATTTGTTGAAATTACATGTGCACATTATATATTCCTTAAGGTCCATGCTTGTCCGCCTCTGATCTTCCTGGGGGCTTGCATTCAAAAATGACAACATTTTGCGCTTTTTAACTGGTTTTGCAATATCGGACATTTACCCAAAATTACACCCATGTGCGCAAGGAGTATGGACATTAATTGATGAAGTGTCAGATTTTTAACATGCAGACATTTGGAGTGAGACCCTATTTTCCACTAGCAACCCCCCAGAATACACTGCAGCGTCCTAACGCCTCTCAGAATTTTCACAGAAAAATCACAAAAATAATGATATTACTTATATCATTCTGACAAGTCCGCACTATGAGTTATCTATCTTTTTAAAATTATGCTCTGGTCAAAAAGGGGTGTGGCTTCCCACATCACAGGGTGGAACAACTGGTTTATCCACTTCCCCCAAGCTCAGCTGCTAGCAGAGGCACTGCCCCTCCCAGTTTCCCCTAAGAGGAAGCCACTTTACGACGCCCTCAATATAACATTTGCCTGAGTCAAGGGAGTTGCATTGTTCTGTTCCTTCCAGTTCCCAGGTGCTCCACCCCTAATCTAATCAGAGAGGTGACAACTCCTTTTGGCAAGGGGCAGCAGGATGCAGTTAGGCCTGGGAAGAGTGGCTGAACAGGTTTCTCCTGTTGGGGGTAGTTGTCAGGCAGAATCCAGTTTCACTAAGCCAGGTTTCAGCTAAATGTCACTTTTTGTTCCCAGTTTTCGACATTCAAATCAAACTGACAATTTGTACCTATACATTAAATAATTACTTCCTTCAAGTCATTTCAGAATATGGTTTTACATTCTTCCACCTCTTAGCAAGTCTTTCCTTGGTATGGTTTTGTTTCATTTGTTCAGTTTTACACAAAAGTCTGGTGGTTTTAAAACGCCGGCTTTCTGATAGTGGTGAGTACTGGTAATGCAACCATTTTTGGGATTAAGAAAATGAATTCCCCACAGTTCTGAGTTGGTTTTTTGGCAATCAGCATTGCCATTCCCAATGGTTTTAAGCTACTGTGTGTGTAGCCCAATGGTGGTTTTAGGCAGTGCCCTCCTGTGCTCAAAACATAGGCAAAAATGGGTGGCAGCCTATTCTTCATGTTTTCCCTGTGCACTCTCTGGGGAGCTCTGGCCATCATGATGTTTTCCATGCCAGTACTGCACAGTTTTATTGTAGGGCTTGGATGCATGGGTAAAAACATCCCACAAATTATAGACGATTGTTTAGAATGATATGCAGAAAGAAGGGAATTTGGGACATAAAATAGAACAGTCTCTGTAGAGTGAGCAGGACCGGAACCAGATTGCAGAGAAGGCAACATTGAGATTGAATTTAGATGGGAAGATACCTGTGAAGAGACAGTACACTCTAGAAGTTTGGAGAGGAAAGGAAAAAGAGAAAGGGTGAACATTGGACCGAACAGTAGGACTAGGATTAGATGGGAATAATGGTAGTATGTTTGAACAAAGATGGAAAAGAGACAGTAGAGAGAGATGTTAAAAAAGCAAGTAAGTTATGGGATATGATTGAGGAAGGAAAAACAAGTTTAAATAGTTTCATGCATCTGTGTTCACCAAGTATGTACTTGTCCTTTGATTAGATTTTAGGGACACCTCATTGGAAAGTCAACCCTTAAAGGCAATAACTAGGGTGTTTTCCATGTAAACATATTTTTATTTGAACTTTTACTTATTTACAATATGTTTTATCAAAATGTTGCCTCATCTTTAGCCAAAAGAAAAGAGATAAAGCTTCACCAACTACATAAACCTCCCACACTAACTGGTACGTAGCCGTGGCTGTTATCGGAGAACAAGGAACTAAGACTTAGCTTTTGAAATTGATGCCCTACACCACACCACCCTCAGGCCCTTGGCGATTTATCTGTTTGAATGTGAGTTCAAGTAGTTTGACCAGTGCAATGGTCCATCTTGTTTTTTCGCCAGAGATCAGTCTGTTCCACAAATCGTCAGAGTTGAATATTCATAGGTTTTCCACCAGCGATGGGAGGTAGATGTTTCTGTTTGCGTTAGTTTTAGAACAGTCAATTACCAGGTGTTTAAGTGTTTCAACAGATGAATCCTCCTTACATAGGCTACATCTCTTGCCGGTTGTGGTGCCTCGAGTTGCTATGATCTCTCAGGTCAATAAAAGGTTAAATCTCGCTTTCATGGCATATATTCTCATCTACTTGTCCGGAAATTTTTGGCAGTAGTTCATCGGTGTTCTCAGTTTATTAAAAGCCGGTGGCAGGTGGCTTAAGAGTTTGTTCCCCCCACTTTCTCTTTTGTCAGCATCCAGTCCATCTCTTCCATTTTTCTTTTGATTCAATCTGGGTTGTCCTTCAGCTCTACTTCTGTGCATGCTATTAGTGCTAGGTCAGACTTTCTGGCCTTGACCCATTTTTTCAAAGCCTCACAATTGCCTGTTTCGATTTCCTTCTTCATGAAGTTAAAAATGGGTAAAGTATCCGACATGATTATTCTCCTGTACAGTCTCATGGCGCTTTGATCTACCATCGACGCTAGTGAGACTAGCCCCAGCTCTCTCCTAATGGCCGGCATACCAGTTGATTTCGGAAGGCCCAAAAGTGTTTTCCAAACATAGCCCTCTAGTTTGCTCCAGAGATGGCGTGGTATATACAGAGAGGCTTCCATTCCATATGTCATCGCGGGAATGACTTTACCCTTGTAGAAGGTTATCGCTGGCACTAAGGAGAACTTTCCAAACTTGGAGTCAACAGCTCTTGAGGTTAGACATCTCACTTTTTCCCACAGTTGGTTTTGCGCACTCATGTCTGTTCTTGAACTGTCCATCTGGACCCCTAGATATTTGATATTTTTGACAATTTCAATTTTGGTCTTATTGAGAAACCAATTTAGTTTTTTGTTGCTTTGTTGGTTACTTTTTCAATTACCAAAATTTTGGTCTTTGTTTTATTTATCTCCAATTGGTTTTCAGCGATGTATTTCTCCAGGTTTGCTAGTTTTCTTTGAAGCCCCACTTTGGTCTGATCTATTAAGATGACGTCATCGGCGTACAGAAGACGTGGAATTTCCATTTTCCCGATTTTAGGAGGAAAAGCTCTTATTTTACTTTCAGAGAGCTGGTAATCGCCTAGAAATGCTATGAACAAGGCGTACAGCCATTTTTTGACAGCCCGTTTGTAGATGGTCTTTTGAAGGGCCGTCTTTTTCCCAAATTCTAAAGTGAGCTAGCAGGAGGGTTGCATAGATTTTCCCGATTATATCCAATAGGGCTATTGGCCTGTAGCACTCCGGTTCATTTCTAGCTCCTTTTTTGTAAATCAAGACTATCACCGCTTTCTGCCATGACTCAGGGATCATCTTTGTTCTATCACATTCGGCGAAAATCTTGCTAATCATTTCCGACAATTGCGTTGGGAACATTTTAAGTCCACATTCGTCAACCCATCAGGACCTGGGGCTCTCGATGTTTTAAGTTTCCTTATGGCTGCTTCGATGTTTTCTGCGTTCGAGAGGTCTTCCCAGGGTGTGTTGAAAACCTGGTTGATCATTGCTGGGTCTTGATTTACGCCTTCAAATTCCGTTGTAAGATAGTTGATCCACCTTACTTCCGCCACGGCATTACACTGAGCTGCACTTTGAGGGCTATTCTTTGCTTTTATCAGAGTCCAAAATTCGTTGGATTTTTTTGTTTGACGTTTGCTCATCATGTTCTCGGCATCGTTTTAATATTGAGCTGCTCTGCTTTGTTTGCGCCAGGTTTTATAGCTTTTCATTTCCAGTTGCCATTTTTCCCAATCCTCAGGGGCATTTGATGTCTTCGCTATTCTTTTCAATCTGCGGCCCACCTTTCTTTTTGCAACCAAGTCTTTGTCATAGGTATGGTTCGTATGCTCAGGTTTTGTTAATGTCTTCTTGCCCCTTACTTGGAATGACAATAGTAGAGACAGGTAGTTCAGTCTATCCTTCGTTGCGTTCAAGATGTCGCCGTTGACCCTCTGCTCCCAGGCCTGTTTAATTTGCACAATATCTTGTTCAGTCAATCGTAGCTGGGTCTGTTGGAGATTTGTTTCAATGACCAGGTCGTAAGAGCTTGGCTTCAAAATTCTTACTTGCCACGTACACGTCAATACGTTATGATCACTGTGCACCATTTTTTGCACCTCGAAGCCCATCAGGTCTTGAATCAACCGTTAGAGGAAAAATTATAATCAAGAGTTGCTTTTGAAGAATCACGCTCCCATGTCGGGATGTTTACTTGGTTTGTGAACAAGGAGGTGACATTTTGGATGTTTCTTGAGGCAATAACTTTGTTCCACACCTTGCCTCTCTCAATGGTACGATCAGAGCCTCCCAGTAGTTGGACAGGTCTTTGTTGGTCGACCGCCGTACCGAGCATTTGGTGTTGAAATCACCACAGATGATAAGCTCAATTTTGTCAAATTCAACGTAAAGCTGGTCTATCATTGCACTCACGTTGGAACAGAATGTTTTTATCAACATCCGCTGTGGATTCCAATAGCAATTAGCTATAGCCAAGGGATTTCGCAGACCATTTTGGTTCTTGTCATTCATTTCTGGCTGAGAGGTCAGAATGACCAGCATTTCATAGGACTCTTTCCACTTTATGGGTTCACTCAGACCCGTTCCTGCTTTGATAGCAGCTAAAAGGCCTACCTAACAGGCCTTTCACTGCTGGTGATATCGTCACTGTGAAGCCATCGAGAGCCAGTTGGTTCAACAACCAGGTCTCTTGCAGACAAACTATGTCGAAAAGACCCAGATTGACGTATCAAGCTGTTGTGAGATGAACATGTCCTCGCGTGTTCCATGAGCCCAGACTATACTTTTCCTTTACAGGTCGCTCGATTTCTCTCTTACAGATGTTGTTGTCGAGTCAGGCTAACCCTGGTCGTTGCTATTTGCCAGTATTTTTGTTCCAATTTGACATTAGCCAATTCCAGGGCCCTTTTGGTTGTCCCGATCCTGATGTCTCTTGAATGTGTCCATGTGAATTTATCTTCTTTTCTGAGTATTTGGGACCTAATTCTGTACAGGGAGAGGATTGCTTGTGTTCCTCTCTTTGGGATCTAGGTCCCTGGTGACCCGATTCAGAATGCTCCTGGTTGCTGGGACTTTGCCTTTGTTTTTTTTTTTAGAGAGTCCCTCTTAGTTGCCTCAAACCAACGCTTCTCTGCCCCACCCTTCCAATGAGATCTTCTGCTGGATTCATCAGACTCCTGAGACCTGTACCATCGATTATTGTGGTACAGACCCTCCGTTTTTGATCGGTAGTGCTTTTGGATTTTGTTCCTTTCTTTTTTTTCAACTTCATAATCTTGACTATCCATCTTCCTTATTATTTCCGTCAGACGGAAGCCCAAAAATTCCAGCTCTTCATAGGCGGACTCATCAATATATTGAATGCCTGCCGATTTCATATGTAGAAAGGCTTTTGCCTTCATTTCCCTGTGGTATGGTTCCACAAGCTCAAAGTCCTCCGTTCTGATTTTTTTCAATGTTTTTGTTTTCTGTGTTATTTGCAATACTGTCGGTCTGTTCAGTATTAGGAAGTTTTTATCTGCTTCCATTTGCTCCAATTTGAAAACTCGTGTCTTTTCTTGTCCATTTTTTTTTTTTGATGGTTCTCCACTTCAACCCTTTCAGCTCGGTATTTCCACAAGCTTCCTCGTTTGTCTGCCTCCTTTCGTTCATATCGGGGTACCCTCATAGCTGTTATCCTGCTTTTCTTCACAGCTTCGGTGTGGTTTGGTTTTGAGCCGGGCCTCATTTGAATCCGGCTGGGAGGGACCGCTCTTGTTATTCCAGACGGGTCCCTCTTTGGCCACTTTATCCGTATCTATAACGGAAACATCCTGATCATTGCGCCTCCTTTTTTCGTTAAGTCCGAGCAGACTAAAAATTCTTCCGCTGTTCTTGGCGATCTGGGTGCGCTATTTTCTTCAGGCTGTATCAGTGGCTCAAGTTGGTTAACCTTTATTAGGGGCGCTCCAGTTCTACCGTCTGATTTAACCAACGTTTCAATGGTGTACTTGAAATTAGAGTTTCTCTCAATCTGGGGGGTTATGGGCAGCGGGGTCTTTTTAGGTTTTGCAGAATGGGTCCCTCCGTTTGACACTCGAGGGCGCGTTGGCACGCTTTTATCCTTTCCCTTTGGCCGCACCTGAACCTCTTGAACCATTTCCTCGTGCCCCAGTGTTGTTGGTTTTTTAATTCTGTTTTGTGCGTCCATAAATTCGATCTTTTTTTCCAGGGCTAAAATTTTTCTTGCCCAACAGGTTTTCTGATTGAGCGCTTTATTTTCAATTGCTGTTATATAATTCTCTACGTTGGCTAATTTCCCTATTATATTCGAAAGGATTGCAGTGTTGTCATGCACATTTTCTTTTATAGCTTCATATAATTTGCAGAAAGGTGCTAACACGGTGATGGCCAACATGATAGCTATCATGTCCGGTTTTTTATTTGGCGGTTCATTTTGCATAGCCACTGCAATGTCACTAAGTCGTCTCTTTTTTGGCGATACTTGGATTTTTTCAGATCACCTTGCGGGTATTGATGAGTCCAAAACCAAGCCTTCCACTGGGGATCTTATGTTCCAATCCGAATTCAAAAAGAAGTATCTATCAGAGCATACCTAATTACTCAAAAACTAAATAACTATTTAGAGAAATTTTATTACAATTCTGGGTGCTGGGGAGGAATACACGCCCTGACACTGGAGCATGTGTTAAACATAAAACAAAAAGTGTCCAAACTTAAAGACACTCCCGTCCCCTGCACTCCTTACAAGCTGAAATAAATCAGTCAAATTTCATAACATTTGCACTTTTATATATAGAAAGAATTGTCAATTTAGAACAAAGGTAACATAATATCTTCATAAAAGTACAGAAAAAAGGTATCAACTGACTTCCAATATGGCCAGCATGAAAAACAAATCAAACCAGACAAAGAAATAAGCTCCCAATTTTGAACTGCAGCTTCAAGCTCTACGCGTTTCGGGGACTATCCCCTTCTTCAGGAGAAAAAATATCTGCAAGTATAGATATATATACAATTAGAGGACATCTCACATATCATTAAAAGTTTGGACAAACTAAACACATTAAATAAAGAGAATATATTAAATAATTATGTACACATAAATCCAACCACAATTCTACATAACATACACAAGTGGTTGTATATTCACAGTGGTACAACTGGTATGGCTCCAAATGTAAATCTCAAAATGCATTAAAACCTAAAACACTTATTCGTATGTACCTCACAGTGGGAATGTTGTCAAAGAAAATAGAGTCTCTGTCTGTGCATCTGTCTGTGCACGACGTACACAGAACCAGGATCCCTGCAAATACTCCTGCCATCCTCAACAAGTGAAATGTGATTGCCGAACTCTGGAATACCAAAGCATATCTATCAGCTCCAATTACACGTAGTTAAATCACCAAACCTTAATGACTAAACAACTAGTTCAAAAAACACCTATTACTCATTGGCAACTAATCTGTGCAGCTCAACGATCACCAAAATCCACAACCTTGTGCTACCACCTCATCTTTGTGCCAACACATCAACTTAACACAGAAAGTTAAAAAACCCAAATCCTCAAAGAAAACCCAAAATTTAAATTGTGCAACTCTTCCAACATATATTATTTACCTAAGGCAAATCAATAGCCAATCCAATCCAAATTCAGGACTTCCAGTACCCTGCATCCAATGTAAAGCATCCTGCTGATTATAGAAATGTATAATGCAACTAAAAAACAAACACAAAATATACCATTTACAAACTAACACCACCTTTCCAATACAAACATAAATAAATATAAACACATCCACACAGCTTAAACTTACTTCCAGAAGCGCACCTCTTCACCTCAGATTCAACGGCTCCTCTCCAATTCACACGTAACAGATCCCAACCCACAACACACTTCCTTCACATGCAGATCCACAGGGGTGATTTACAGCATTAAGTGCCCGTGTGGATTAATGTATATTGGACAGACAGCCAGATCCGCATGTGAAAGATGGACTGAACATAAATCTCAAATACGGTGTAAAAATGAGAAATCTTCAGTTGCTAGGCATTTTAATATGTCTAGACATACTATTGCACAATTGAGGTTTAATGTTTTGGAAGTGGTGAAGAAACCACCCAGAGGAGGTGACTTTTTGAGAATATTAGCCCAGAGAGAGATGTTTTGGATTGACCTCTTGGGGACTTTATCTCCAAGAGGGCTCAATGAAGAGTTCTCTTTGAATTGTTTTGTGTAGGTGACGAGGTATGGTTGGTGAATGGTTTAAGTCATTCATAATGCATAAATTTATATGTGTTTGAGGTCACATGGAGTGATTTGTGTTTTCCGGGTGTTACATACTGTTTGTTCCATTAGAGGTGTATGGAAGAGTAGTTATTGGGTTTGTGTAATGAGTACATAACTAGTTTACTTGGTTATTTTTGAATTTGCAGCGTAGTTTATAATGCATAAATTGATATGAATTTGAGGTCACATGGAGGGATTTGTGTTTTCCGGGGGTTACATACTGGTTGTTCCAGTAGAGGTGTATGGAATAGTAGTTATTGGCTTTGGGTAATTAGTACATAACTAGTTTACTTGGTTATTTCTGATTTTGCCGCGTAGTTAGGTATGGTTGATGGACAGCAATTGTTTTAAGGCACTTATTCATTATTTTTTCAATTTTTTCAAAAATGTAGTCTTTCTTCTATTTCTATCTTCTTTTTAAATACACACACATTTATCTTTAGTACATAACTAGTTTACTTGGTTATTTCTGAATTTACTGCGTAGTTAAGTATGGTTGATGGACAGCAATAGTTTTAAGGCACTTATTTATTATTTTTTTAATTTCTTCAAAAATGCAGTCTTTCTTCTATGTCTATCTCCTTTTTAAATACACACACATTCATCTTTGGTGTCTTTTTTATTTTGTTTGATTTACTCACTCAGTACCTGTGTGCTTAGTTAGCATTACCTGTGTATTTGGCAGGTTGCAGGGAGCTTTGTGCATTCTTTTAGTATTCATTGCCGGCGGGTCACGTGACTTTATCATATGACTACCAGGAAACAGTATAAAATGAGCCAGGAAGTGTGTTGTGGGTTGGGATCTGTTACGTGTGAATTGGAGAGGAGCCGTTGAATCTGAGGTGAAGAGGTGCGCTTCTGGAAGTAAGTTTAAGCTGTGTGGATGTGTTTATATTTATTTATGTTTGTATTGGAAAGGTGGTGTTAGTTTGTAAATGGTATATTTTGTGTTTGTTTTTTAGTTGCATTACACATTTCTATAATCAGCAGGATGCTTTACATTGGATGCAGGGTACTGGAAGTCCTGAATTTGGATTGGATTGGCTATTGATTTGCCTTAGGTAAATAATATATGTTGGAAGAGTTGCACAATTTAAATTTTGGGTTTTCTTTGAGGATTTGGGCTTTTTAACTTTCTGTGTTAAGTTGATGTGTTGGCACAAAGATGAGGTGGTGGCACAAGGTTGTGGATTTTGGTGATCGTTGAGCTGCACAGATTAGTTGCCAATGAGTAATAGGTGTTTTTTGAACTAGTTGTTTAGTCATTAAGGTTTGGTGATTTAACTATGTGTAATTGGAGCTGATAGATATGCTTTGGTATTCCAGAGTTCGGCAATCACATTTCACTTGTTGAGGACGGCAGGAGTATTCGCAGGGATCCTGGTTCTGTGTACGTCGTGCACAGACAGATGCACAGACAGAGACTCTATTTTCTTTGACAACATTCCCACTGTGAGGTACATACAAATAAGTGTTTTAGGTTTTAAAACATTTTGAGATTTACATTTGGAGCCATACCAGTTGTACCACTGTGAATATACAACCACTTGTTATGTTATGTAGAATTGCGGTTGGATTTATGTGTACATAATTATTTAATATATTCTCTTTATTTAATGTGTTTAGTTTGTCCAAACTTTTAATGATATGTGAGATGTCCTCTAATTGTATATATATCTATACTTGCAGATATTTGTGCTCCTGAAGAAGGGGATAGTCCCCGAAACGCGTAGAGCTTGAAGCTGCAGTTCAAAATTGGGAGCTTATTTCTTTGTCTGGTTTGATTTGTTTTTCATGCTGGCCATATTGGAAGTCAGTTGATACCTTTTTTCTGTACTTTTATGAAGATATTATGTTACCTTTATTCTAAATTGACAATTCTTTCTATATATAAAAGTGCAAATGTTATGAAATTTGACTGATTTATTTCAGCTTGTAAGGTGTGCAGGGGACGGGAGTGTCTTTAAGTTTAGACACTTTTTGTTTTACCAATCCGAATTCACCCGGTTTCTTAATGGTCCATTTTTTAAATGAGGGTTGTCCCAATTTGCTTTTAACTCTTGTCCTTTCGTAGTCGGAGAAGAGATCAAATGGCCTGTTGACAGATGGGGCTTTGTCCATGCAAGACAGAGCTCTTTTTCCGACTGAGTGATGGACTCACGATTTGAGTCCCAGGCTCTTTGATCAAATTTCTCCCTTTCCTCCTCTCGTTCATCCTCCAGTATCTCAATCTCCTCTATAGTTGCCGGAACCCCCTTCGATGCCTTTTGAGTCTGGGGGGTGGGGCCATCTCTCTTGATAGGCCTTTTAGACTCTGTACCGATGTACCCAGTGCCGATGAAACCAGACTCCCTGCCGCTGTTGTCTTTTCTGTATCATTGCTCGGTTCTTTTGTAGGTGTATTCTTTCTCTCCTTGGGACTACTGGTTTCTCGCCCTTGATTGTTAGTTGTGAATGTTGCCGCTTCAGTTTTCCTCTGCTTTAGAGCTGGCTGTGTTTCATTTGCTATTTCAAGCATTTCCGCATCTGATACTTCCGTCTCTATACTCTGTTTCCTTTTATGTTGTTGGGTAAAAAATGCCTTTAACGGGCAAGAAAGAAGTGAATTAGGCAGTCCTTTAGCTGTTTGCCCCCATCTTCTGATGCTTTTTCTTTCTTTCGATTCTCCCATGAAAAGTTTATTCAGGGCTCTCATGTTTGCCTTGTCTTTTTTCCCTTGTTGCCTTGCTTTGGCCGGGGTATTGCTTTTGTTTCTCTTTTTTCTTTTCACTGCGCAACCAGTTTTAAGTTGCTCCCCATCCGTCTCCTTATTCGAGTCCTCCGGCTCCCCCTCCGTTTGTTTTTCACTTTCCGGGCCAAATTCATCTGATTCCTCCTCTTTGCTTAGGTCGGCGTTCCTCTCATTATCACTGATCTCTATAACGGGTCTGGAGACCCTTGATTGCCCTTTCCCTGCCTTTGTATGAGATCATCGCCTTCACGGTCTGTATCATGGAGCATCACTTGGATGTGCATCGTATTTGGGGCTAATTCGCTGTCTTCAGCTTTACCTGGCGGATTAGTCAGCCCTTCTACTTCAGTGCTATGCTGATGGGACAGTCCCTCTCCTGCCAAACCCTGTTCTGATGTCTCGGATGTTTCAAGACCTGCTGCCGACTCTATGGTCCCCAGTTCAAACCCGCCATGCGGGTCCCGTACCCGGGTGGCCACCGCACCGTTTCCAGCGGGTTTTTCCAAGGGTATGCGTGCCTCCCGAAACTCTGGTCCCTCTAGTTCGGGACTCTCCTCAGCTCCGCCGCTCGGCGGCGGCTTCAAGTCGGGCGGGCGCCGTCCTCCGACCGCGCCCAGATGAACTCCACTCACCAACTCCTGTGACGGCGGACCGCTCCCAGCTTGGTGTACTATAGCCGAGGTAGGCGGGCACGGCCCCTCCTGAGCCCCCTCTGCCTCCTCTTCCCGGGCGGGTAACTCCTCCCGCTCCTCTGCCAATGCCATGGACTTCTTCCCTCCAGCAGACTCCCGCCCATTACTTTGTGGTTCCGGTAGGATATTATTTTCTTTTTTGCTTCTTTTGCCGAGTCCATGAACCGGTACCTGTGGACATGTCCGTCCGGGCGCTATCGATAGAAGGTCCACCATTGGTGATGTTAAAGACGGTCTTGGTGCCGAATCCGATTTACTCCTCCTCCTGTTGGTTGACCCCGTGGTCGATGGCGAATTTCTTAGGAGTGGTCTCAAGAGTGGTTTCAGTGAATTTGGAGGTCGAACTTCCGGCTCCATACGACTCCGACTTCGCGTCTGCAGCGGACTGCTGCAGACTGGCTCTCCACCTCAGGCTCTCCAACTCCGCTCACCGCTCCGCGGTGTATTGAGGCACTTATAGGCACCTCCTGCACAATAGCGTGGATGGGCTGCACAACGCTGGAGACTGGCTCTCCACCTCAGGCTCTCCAAACATATAACAAAATAAACATGTGTGAAGGAACCAGTATTCCCATAATGAATTATGAAATGCACAATTCCATAGAAAAATGACTCAACATGGCCCAAATGGGTAGTCTAACACAATGACCAAAGTACGAAATAAGATTTGGTAAAAAGAATGAACCAACAGGTGCAGTGTCAATTTATCAGAGAGACAAAATGTCAGAGGGAGATCAGAGCAAATCAAATGCTCAAATTTGTAATAGTATTTTAATAATGCTTGCCTTTCTGTATAGCTATCCAGACCTTGCATTACTTAGGCCTGATTTCAAAACAAGGCACTGTTCTGCGTTGAGTTTTAAATTATTGTTTTCAACCAACTCATCCTGTTTCAAGGTTAGAGTGTCTGCCAGCTTACACCGTTATCACCTGTGTTTCATGTCCAGGAAGTGATTCACCAGGGATGACTCAAGTGCACCTTATCTAATTCTCGAATGATGTTTGCGATTTAGCTTGATTTGCGCAGTAACATACAGTAACTTATCACAATAAACCTTGGTTGGTCTACAATTTCTGAAATGCTGTACGTCCCAATCAATATTCCTTTATCCAAATGCTTTCATGGTGTTAGTGCACTGGCACGCTGCAAAGCCGCCAGAGGCAAAGCTGCAGAACAGGCTGGGGTGTCTGATTTCATGACTCTCTTCATCAGAGAATGGACACAGCGATCACACAGGTCGCGACCTCTCCTCAATGCTAATGGGGCGGAGCTTGATTGGGAAAGTTAACAGAGAGTTTTTGTACAGCCAATGTATACCTTGAGAAGTTGGTAACAGAAAGCTCCCCATCTTGTTTCAATTCTTTAAGGAACTTTAATATCACAGCATGGCGGTTCTTATACCATGTTCTTGTCATCAGGCAGGTTTTATGTTCTGCTCCAGGGATGCCTAGTTTGGGCCAAACTATTTCCCAACCGAGCATTCACGATGTATAGCTTTGAAATTCCAAACGCAATAAGACTTTGACCAATGCCCTTATTCTTCTTGGCCCCTACAGAGCCATAAAGCGTGTGGCCGAGATCAATCATCAAACAATATTTATAGTAATTATTAAAGGGTTCAGTACGTGGCATTATTTCCATTCAAAACGATGTGACAATGTGAGAATAAGACAATGGAACGGCGAGACGTGGGCATTCCTCTGACATGTTTTTGCCAGTCCAGTGAAAGACGTCAGTTTGCAATCTGCAAACTCTTGAGTTTAAATGCAATGCGCATGGAGAGTCTAAGATGGGTGTGTAAAGAAATACGAACGTCACCTGAGCAGATGCATGTCATTCAGCTAATCAGAAGAACCTAAGACTCCAGCTGAGTGTGAAAAGAAGATTGGGAGGAAGTGAGGCTACAAACAGATGCACACGGCTGGAAGCAATTAAATACAGGAATAGAAAACCACAGGTCTATCTGGAAATGGAACTGTGGGTATCAAAAAAAGACGGAAACGCTTTTGGATTTATTTATTTCACAGACTTTAATGAATTGCAGAATATAGTGCAAAGAATGGCCTATTGGGCTCATGAGCTGTCCTTGCATCTCAGCACTCAAATGTATTTCTACACTTCTACTTACTGACTAAAAACAATGAAAAACTAAGCTCTCTGGCTGCACAATACCTCCAGGACTGCCAGAAAATACAATACAAGGGTAACTCTCATGGACCATCGAAAGCAACCCAAATCGCTGCTCAATATCCCTTCAGCTATTCTCTGCTCCGAATGGCACCGGCATACTCCCTGACTCAGCCTATATCCCCTGACCCCACCTGCGGAAAACCAAGCGCAGGAAAGTATTGCACACTCTGCTCACTATTTTCAACGTGATTGGGTAACCATAAGCACTGTGATTGAAGCCCAATGAGGTCTTCATATCTTGAGGTTATGAGTGATGAACTACTGTGAGACAAACTGCTACTCATGTGGTGGTAACAATTGTTTTTTTTAAGAACTGCATTTGGTGTCTAGTTTTAGAAGTAGAATATAGTCTGACTTTTTGAATTCAATGTAGCATAGTGAACAATGAGACAATATGCCCCGAGGAGGCGGACCGACCCTGTCGATAACGGCCCACCACCCAAGTTAAAGGCCCGAGCCAAGCAGTTACTGAAAGGGTAGACATGCCGCTGGTGGGCATATTACCTTTAGCACCCGTGAGTAAACTACACGTGGGTGCTAAAGGCGATGTTAAAATAAAAAAAGGAAAAACCTACCTTTTTTTCATCCTTCGACGCTGCGTCAGGAACAGGAGTTTGTCTTCAGTGTTGATTCAACACTGCAGACTGCCTCCTATTCCCAACGCGCGTCACAAAATGGAATAAAGGTAAGTTTTAAATGTTTTAAAAACTTTAAAATCGCTTATAGCACCCGCATGTAGTCACTGGTGGGTGCTAAAGGCAGTATGGAGGAAGTGGGAGAAAGCCAGGTAGGCCAGGGCAAGGAGTACACAGCTGTATGGGAACTCGGAATGCAGGCTATAACAAAGGATTCAACCCGTGTTCCGAGCTCCCTGATTGGTTAACACCTCCCTACCCCCCACCCCCGAAACACCCTCAGGTGCTAATTGAAAGTTCAAAACATTTGGGTAGTCATTGATTGTATTTATTCCTTTCTTGTATTTCATTTTTGGAGTTCCATGTATCTCTTGCCCTTCTGCAATGAGAGGTTCCTTCTGTGTACACTCTAAATTAGCGGTTCATGCTGCCCTTTGGTATGGAAATAGTTTTATAAGGTTCTACATGTTCTTAGAGACTTTGTTTAGAAAGTCTGCAGTTTGGTCGACTGGTATTGGTCGACCTGAATTCATCTTTTTTATGGGGACCATCCCATTCTTTCTATCTACCAAATGCCTCCATCCTAACCACCACCCTTACCTCCCTAATCTCTACTCCTACATATGCATATACATCATTTCAGTGCATTAAATAGAAAATAAGTGCAGGTACACACCCATCTGGGCTTTAAGTGGACCAGGGCTCAGGCCAGGTAAGGTACACAAATTGCTCCCGTGCCTAGGCACAGCTGGGTCTCCCTGACCCATTTCAATTACCTGTACCCAATTTAGATTGCTTGGACCACAAAACACAAATGCTTGAAAATTCAGGCGAACCTTGAGACATTTAGATTAATTCCTATGGAAGCCACCAGCTTTTCAAAGTTTCTGAAAGCTGGCGTATTCCATAGGAATGAAATGCATATCTGCCATCATCAGACTCTAATTCTGGCTGACATGTATTTGTTTTTGGAAGGTGGAACGGATAAGATGGTGGGCATGTACATTTTATTCTGGGACCACACCCAAGCTAGTTAAATCCTTGGCAATCCCCTGGAGCGGAAATTAGGTAAAAATAAAATATGAAAATATTCTGTTCCTATTTTTTATACTTCATTTACCGCTCCAGGAGATTAGAAAATGACCACCTAAATCTGAACCATTGTTAGGGAGGCTTTTTTTCACAGGCCTCACAATGTTTGTAGTTAAGGCACACTGAGATTAAATGGTTTGTCTGAATCACACACTTTGCATAATTGGCCAAACTAGGATTTGGACCCAGTCAGCAGTTAAGGCACTTGGTGACATATCTTCCCATCTACAATTCGTTTTTTGTTAAGGTCTGGGTTTGACAAGATGAAAAAATAGCTTTACAGCAACACAACTGAAAATACACAAATGACATAAGACATTAACCTGAAATTATATAAATCATTTCAGAAACAAATCGAGAAAAAAATGGGATGATTGATGATATCATATTTTATCCATCCTAACTAGAAGATCATAGTAAAAGCTTACAAAAGGGCGTGAGGATTCAAAACTGTTTTAAGTTGGAAAAAAAAACGCAGCATAATGTAATGCCATCTTCTAGAGTCTTTATTTGACTCTGCATGCAACTTTATGCTCCCCTCCCACCTATTGTCACTCACCATTCACGTTTAGTAATGGACAATGGTCGCTTCCCAGGCACTAATGCCTATCTTTGGCATATGATAGCATTGTTCCATCCAGGCTTTGTAAAGCTACCACTACAGAATTGAAGTCACAATCCTGGTTTTCAGCAGATTTAACGCTTCAGCAGACAAAGGAAAACAAAGCCTCTAGGAATTGGAAACAAAATCTGCCCTTGTATAAGATAAGGGTGCATATTTGTAATAGTCAAACAGTAAAGAACAGCTATTGACTCAGCGAAGAACAACTAATATGACTCACATATTGCTCAGGCTTCATCAAGCTCAAAGGAAATCTTCAAAATGTTGAGAGCCCATGAGAAGCCTGATGTTAAGTACTTTGATTCTGTCATTCCGAACCAAGAATGGTGTCTGAACATATAGCAGGCTCTCCTAGATGAAGTGTCCACAATTCAAACGGATATTGCTAATAACTGTGTAACTGTACCTATGCCAATTCCTTCAATATCCACATCTTCTGTGCCTCTCCTTTCTTTTGAGAGGGTATCTGAGCTGGAAGTCTCTTGATTTAACTTGTGATCAATCACACCCACCAAACATAGAGTTGCCCAAAGGATATGGGTAAGAGCTGGGGTAAGTGCCCCCTTTTTTGTTTTTGTAGTGCCTGGCTCATGAGGGACAAATCTGTTAGAACTAAAGCAAGTGAGGCACAGGCTACCCCACCCTTTGACACTGTTGCAAAGAACCACTATAGAGACCATGTTACCAAATGAGAAAGAACTGCTCTGAGAAACCTTGAAAGCCAGAATGATTTTGTCACAAAACCGGCAGACAAAGGCGGTGGTAACGTCCTATGGGGAAAAATCATGTACGAAGAAGAAATTCAAAAACACATGAATAATGATCAGTTTTATAAGAAATCTGACACCACCCCAGCCCACGACTTCCGGAAGAAATGGACAGTTAGCTAACAATTAGCTAACATGCCGCAGTACACAGTTTTGCAAATTCAATTCTGTGACATGCTAATCAACATACTGAAGGCCTCAATGTTTACCCCACAGAAGTGCCTACGGCCTGTACGCAGAAGCAGACACTGGTCTACCACCAGGTAGCTCAGCCACGGCAGTTACAAGTACGCATAGTTCTTCTATGAACCTTACAATAGTTGTTAATTAACATCATGATAATAAGGCACTCCCATCCTCTGTTGTCCCTCCATACAGCATTGACAAGCCTTTAAGCAAGTTCTAGCAATGTACTCAATACAGCTTTACCAAGAAAATTGCCCAAGACACCCAAAGCCACCGCCAAGGTATGTGGTGCACCCCAGACATAAGGCTCCATACTTTTGGACCTAGTCAGGTATAATAGATACCAATATCATTGTTATTTGTTTTGAATAGAGATACAACCCATGTGGTCCCCGAATTGAATTCATCGACTGAACCAGAGCGCATTTATACTTTTATCAGTCCAGAGGAAAGCATGGCAGATAGAACACACATGTAATATCTGTAATGTTTTTGCAGACATCAACTACGATGAAAAACCTATTGTGTCGACTTATATGAGAGTATTGAAATAATACAACACACTAAGTCACTTGTACTAACTTCACAAAACTGATGTTTGGTCAACCTTAAAGTTTTTATATGTGTTCAATCCAGCAAATTGAGATTTTGTTATACCTGTTTTAATTTCACTATATGATGAATAAACTTTTGTTTTACTAGATTGAGACAATTTCCTGCTGTGTAAGGACAGATCAATCAATACGTCTGTGCAACTAAAGTTCACTACAAATAACTAAAATTGTCAAAGGGTGGGGTAGCCTCTGTCTCATTTGCTTTAGTTCTAACAGTCTTGAATGTTATTCAGTCCTTGAAGCCTATGTCTTGACCAGGTGACCCTCGTCCGTCAAAGGCTATAACGGCTTGTGCATCTCCACCTGCACCTGCCATAACTTCCTTTGTAAATGCCTCATTCCAGACCACCTCTGTGCCAGAATCCATTAAGCAGGCATGGATTTTGCAACAAATTATCGGACGATCACCAGTGATTCATTCATCCTAAAGATATTGGACTGCATTACCCTACCTGCATTTCCTACCTGCAGATTCAAGCATATTTGGAAAATAATGATTTACTAGGCCACAGACAGTCGGGCTTTAGAGCAGGTCATGGAAATGAAACTGCTTTATTGGATCTAAAAGCTAATATGTCATGGATAGTGGTAAGGTGGCACTATTGCTTTTATTGGACTTATCAGCAGTATTCAACTTGGTCGATTTTAATATTCTTTATACGAGAGTGGAGTCCTCTGCATGCTTTTCAAAATCTGCAGCTGATTGGATTTAATCTTTTTTTTAACAGGAAGAAATGTTAGAGTTTTTAGCAAATCTTTTATGGCTCCACCTATTGAGCTGATGTGTGGTGTGGCCCAGGCTTCCTGGCTATCCCCTACATTTTTTAACATCTTTACCAAGCGGTTATTTGAGCTTTTGGAGAGCAGGAATGCCCTGTATATGAATCACGTTGATTCCACCAAATACTCTTAGAGCTCACAGCTGAGATATTCATACTATAAGGGTTAATGATATTTTTGATATGGTGCTATGTTGGATGGCTCATCACTGAACTTCTGATGGTTGAGACTAGCCAAAGGTTAGCTAAGCTGCCCACATTGTACAATAATGTTACCATTGCTGGCTGTTCGATTAACGTCCTGCCTAACGTCAAAACCCTTGTTATCTTTTTGGACTCTACCCAGTCCATGGATGCACATGTGAATGAAATTATTTCTTCTTCTGCATATCATCTCATGCTACTGAGATGGATTTGATCATTCTTCTCAGACGCCAATTGTGCAGTTCTGGCCAGGATCATAAATGGTGCCAAATTAGACTACGGTGGTAGTTTGCTTGTTGGCAAGACACAAATCAATGTGTCAAAACTCCAAGTGTTGCAGAATCATGTTGTCAGAATTGTTGCACACATTAAGTGGGCAGAGCATGTCACAAAAGCCCAAAGGTCACTTAAAAAAAAACAAGAGAAAAGCAGCAGCACATAGAAAACCATGTTTCCGCAGACACTGAGCCTACTTTATAAAAAAAAGTGCTAAGACTGCACTGACTACTTTGCGCAAGAAAGAACATTGCGCAGGCAGCCGATTCATGGAATCAAAAGTGAAAAGAAACCTGCTGCGCAAAAAATAACGAGTTACTCCCAGAATACCCACAACACGTGCCCATGGCAAACAAAATATTGCGCTATCAAACAACCTCTGCACTGGATTCATCTAAATAAGTAATCAAGGATTACTTACAAGTAATTACCATTACATCCACTGATCTCCTGCGACTCAGAAGTCCTCATCCCAGTACCGCTATGAAACTGTGATTGGTCCCCCTAACTCACAGCAGCACCTGGGAACCCGGTGAAACTGTGCCTTGTACCCCCAATTCAAAGCAGCACCCGCAAACCTTGTCGAAATTGTACTAGGTCCCCCCTACCTCAAAGCACCACCTGCGAACTGGGCAAAACTGCACCTGGTCCAACTAACTCAAAGTAGCGCTCGCAAACCCTGGAGAAAGTGTGCCTCGTCCTCCTAACTCCATACAGCAACCGCGGTCCCCAAATAAACTGTGCCTGGTACTCCTAACTCAAAGCAGCACCTGCGAAACACAGAGAAACTGCACCTTGTCCCCTAAACCAAGGCAGCACTCCTAGTCTGCCCTCCTTCCACTACCCTAACCCTCCAAACCAAGGTAGCACCCGCTACTCCCCCCTCCTTCCAATATCCCACTGCCCCAACCCCCCAACTCCATACAGCACTCGCTAGTCTGCCCTCCTCTCAGAACCCCACTGACCCAGCTCCCAACCCAAGACAGCACTCGCTAGTCCACCCTCCTCCCAGTATCCCACTGACCACTGCCCAAACAGGAGATAGACAACGTGTCAACACAACTGTCCAAATTGAAAACAACAGCAGAATTAAAACAAATTTTGGAGGACACCAATTCGAAACTTGACAGATACAAAAAAGACATCGAACAGCGTAAAATAAGGACATTTAGAATAGATACATTGGACTACGCAAGGGACATCGTCTACACTTGGCAGTAGTTTTATGCCAACAGCAGACCCACACAGAACAGACCCCCTAGACAACCTTACCAGAAAAACAACAACACTGACAGCAGTGAAGTAACCAGTGGAGAATTGGAAGAAAGACCCACAACAAGCACCAACACTCCAGCAACTGAGCCACAGGAAGAACAAACAACGGGACAATCTACACACACCCCACAACAACCTTTTCTAGGGGTCGCAAGAAGAGGAAAAAAGAAAGCTCTGGCAGAAAAAGAAATAAATCAAAATCTCGTAATTAATATTTTGTCAAAACCTTTGACTACAACACAACTGGAGACACTTAATTTAGGAGTCTCCTTCATACCTACCACCAACACCTCATTTTTTGAGGAGGAAGTAAATCTATTTAAGCTTATATGCAAAATGGAGCTCAAAGTATTTTTCACCAATATCGAAGGTAACCTACAAACAGTAGCCAAACATAATTTTTTTCAACTCAAATATAAAAGCAGCTTTCACTCACAGGTGAATCATCCACTAATCAACCTCTTCAAACAGAAAACCACCAAAGATTTGAGGCGCCTCAAATATGAACCACCGAAAACCAGAAATATCCGCAAACAGCAATTACAAGTGATCAAACAATTGGCTGAGGATAATAGTCTAACCCTAAAACAAGGGGATAAGGGAGGAGCATTAGTACTAATTGACATCTCTCTCTACAATATAGGCTGCTAAAAACTCCTCAATGATACTAGGACATATTTACCACTAGATGGTGACCCCATTTTGGGGATCAAAAATATAATCAAGCTTGCAGTAGATAAAGCAACACACATGGACTAGATCACTGACAAAACAGCAGACGTCCTCACTCAGAAATCTCTGGTTACTCCGGTATTCTACGGACTACCCAACATCCACAAAAATAAAAATTATCCTTGCTTTTGACCAATAGTCGCAGGGACAGACAGTGTCTTCCAACCACTGGAGATCTACCTGGACACAGCATTACAGCCACATACATGCCAACATTCTATGACCAAAAATCTGTAGGAATCTTAAAGTTTCAAAAATAGTCAGGCAAGGAGGTAATGGTAGGAATAGGGCGCGTCAGCAGCCCATTCTCATTGAGTGAGCCCGCCGCCGCGGGTGCATTCAATGACAATGAGGCGCTTGCCATGCCTTCTGCCACAATGCCAGCTTGGGGGAGCCCTTGAAAGACTCCCCAGAGCTGGCATGGTGGGGGGCTAATGGTACCTTTTGTCAAAGGCACCCGCGGCAGAGGGGCACACTTAGCCCACCGCTGTGTGCGCCTTTTACATCAAAAGCCTGCATGGTGTGCCTTCTCCTGCTACGCCAGCTTGGGGAAGCCCTTGAAAGACTCCCCCGAACTGGCGTGGTGGGGGACTATGGCACCTTCTGTCAGAGGCACCCGTGGCAGAGGGGCGCATTTAGCCCGCTGCAGTGAGCGCCTTTTACATCAAAAGCCTGCATGCTGCGCCTTCTCCCGCTACGCCAGCCTGGAGGAGCCCTTGAAAGACTCCCCGAAGCTGGCGTTGTGGGGGGCTAATGGCGCCTTTTGTCAAAGGCACCTGCAGCGGAGGGGCGCATTTCGCCCGCTGCCGTGGGGGCCTTTGACATCAAAAGCCTCATGCTGCGCCTTCTCCCGCTACGCCAGCTCGGGGAAGTCCTTGAAAGACTCCCCCGAGCTGGCGTGGTGGGGGGCTAATGGCGCCCTTTGTCAAAGGCACCCACGGCAGAGGGGCGCATTTAGCCCACCGCCGTGGACGCCTTTTACATCAAAAGCCTGCATGCCGTGCCTTCTCCCGCTACGCCAGCTCGGGGAAGCCCTTGAAAGACTCCCGCGAGCTGGTGTGGTGGGGGCTAATGGCGCCTTTTGTCAAAGGCACCCGCGGCGAAGGGGCGCACTTAGCCCACCACCGTGGGCGCCTTTTACATCAAAAGCCTGCATAGTGCACCTTCTCCCGCTACGCCAGCTCGGGGAAGGGGCTAATGGTACCTTTTGGCAAAGGCACCCACGGCGGAGGGGCGCATTTAGCCCACCGCCGTGGGCGCCTTTTACATCAAAAGCCTGCATGCCGCGCCTTCTCCCGCTACGCCAGCTCGAGGAAGTCCTTGAAAGACTCTCCCGAGCTGGCATGGTGGGGGGCTAATGGCGCCTTTTGTCAGAGGCACCCGTGGCGGAGGGGTGCATTTACCCCATTGCCGTGGGTGCCTTTTACATCAAAAGCCTGCATGCTGTGCCTTCTCCCACTACGCCTGCTCGGGGGAGCCCTTGAAAGACTCCCCTGAGCTGGCGCGGTGGGGGGCTAATGGTGCCTTTTGTCAAAGGCACCCGCGGAGGAGGGGCGCATTTAGCCCGCTGCCGTGGGTGCCTTTGACATCAAAAGCCTGCATGCCGTGCCTTCTCCCGCTATGCCAGCTCGAGGGAGCCCTTCAAAGACTCCCCCGAGCTGGTGTGGTGGGGGGCTAATGGTGCCTTTTATCAAAGGCACCCGCGGAGGAGGGGCGCATTTAGCCCGCTGCCACGGGCGCCTTTTACATCAAAAGCCTGCATGCTGAGCCTTCTCCTGCTACGCCAGCTTGGGGAAGTCCTTGAAAGACTCCCCCAAGTTGGCGTGGTGGGGGGCTAATGGCGCCTTTTGTCTAAGGCACCCGTGGCGGAGGGGCGCATGTAGCCCACCGCTGTGGGTGCCTTTGACATCAAAATCCTGCATGCCGTGCCTTCCCCCACTACGCCAGTTCAGGGGAGCCCTTGAAAGACTCCCCCGAGTGGCGTGGGCAAAAAACAAAAAAATTAAAATGGTTTTAAAAAAAAGTCTTTTTTTTTTACAAAATCGGTATTTGTTGCCAATAAATCGGTAGGCGGTAGGACTGCTTAAAAAGCGGTATCCTACCACATAAATCAGTAGGGTTGGCAAGTATGCAGCCATTGGTGCAAAAAACTACAACCTAACTCAAGGTTACTACTCATTTTCTGAGTTTAATCAATTCAATAAACCTGACAGAGGAGAATCTCATTCTTTTTAAAATGGACGTTAACAGCCTTTATACCTCAATACCACACCAAGAAGGAATAGAAGCTCTTGAATGGTTCCTACTCTCAAACTGAGATGTTCAAATACATAAGGTGTTTGCCATAGAATTGATGAACATCATCCTCTATAACAACTACTTTAGACATAACGGCCAAACTATCTACAAATCTCGGGATCATCTATGGGCTCATTAGTGGCTCCATCATATGCGAATATTTGTATGCACCAATTGTAAATCATCCACGTCCTGGAGAACCAACAAAGGAAAGAGAAAGTCAAGTGTTGACGACGATATATAGACGATATTTTCGGAATTTGGAGCAGCACTGAAAGTGAACTACTAGAATTTTGGGAAACCCTGAATGGCTATAACCAATAAAATAGGTTTCACAATAGAGATTGGCAAACCAAGGGTTAACTTCCTGGACGTAACAGTGGAAAGGTCAAGAGTGGGACTAACAACCAGAATCTATAGAAAACCGACGGATGTTAATAGCTGCCTTCATCATAGTAGCTTTCATCCAAAACATCTGAAAGAAAACTTTCCTTATACCCAACTTCTTAGGCTTAAGAGAATAACATCAGATAAGGACACACTACAAAATGAATATGACCTCATGAAGCAAAGATTTCTAGAAAGAGGGTTACCTGCAGAAACAATTGACAAAGAAATTATGAGAACCAATACACAAGAAAGAGAAGAGTTACTTCAAAGCAACACGAATAAGGAACCTAAGAGTCTGATTTACACGCTCAAATACTCTAGCCAGAGTTTTCAAGTAAAGAGGATTATACATAGAAATTAGGACCTCATTAAATCAGACAATACTGTGAAAGAACTGTTCCCAGATCCCCCATGATGGCATACAAGCGGGGAAGAACCATAAGAGACCAACTAATGAAAGCGGAAAATCCGAAAACACCAACACAACCCACCTTATGCAAACAGAAGGTGGGCATGTTTGCCTGTCTTCACTGCCAACATTGCAACAATATTATCAAAGGGGACCATGTGGGAGACCCTAATACAGGCTTAAACACTATGCCACATGTGATACAAAAATGTTTTATTCATGCCATCCGTTGTCCCTGCAGGATGTACTCCGTAGGATAAACCAACCAGAAGGTGGAAGAGAGGTGGACAGAACATAAATCCTGCATTAGGACTAAAAACACAAAATCACCGGTCTACAGACACTACCGGGATCAAAAACACAACATCTCGCAAATGAGAATGGTAATCTTAGTAATTCTACATCCACTACCTTGAGGTGGTATTCTACCAAGACTCCTAGCAAAAGGGAACTTTTTTGGATCCAGAAATTAGATGCAATGATCCCACTTGGTATGAACGAAGAGTATTACCTAGGACCCTTTTTGTAAAATCACCAAAAATGACTAACCAGCTAATATGGGGTCTTATTAACCATTGTAGACCAACATATTGAATCCGGGTTCAACCCAAAACCACACTCGAGAATTAGGGTACACATAGAGATGGAATAAATAGAGATGAGAGATATATACCAACAAATAACTACTTTTAGGTATAAATACATAAGAGTTCTTGTGATTATTATCCATCAAGTAAACTGAGCATGTGAAGTAAAGTCACCTCTTTTAAATGATAACAAAGTCCAGCTAGGAGATTGTACACCCCATCATGAGGGGCAGCTTCTGTTTAATCAGCACATATGATCATGTAATGCTTGCTAATCTTTATGTTATGCATTTAATCTTTTTGTCTAAGGGACCAATGTCAAACATGGCTCAATGTGTCATTAATTTGAGGAGTCTGTAACTATGTACTCACTGTTCAACCAATACATATGACCATGAAATGCTATCTAGTCATGATATATTATATGTAACCTTCTCTCCAAGGGACCAATGACAAATATGGCTCAATGTATCACTAAGCTAAGTATTCTGTAGTTATCCAGCTATTGAAGACACTAAACAAATATACAGCTACATTGTAACAACATATTCTTTGCCATCAGATACTAAAACCAAAGGGTAGGTGTTTCTACAGTCCTCCACTTCCTCTCCAAGTAGTAAGGGAGTCATTCCCAGCTAGCATACAGAAACCACGCTTCCTTCACATCATTTCAAATATCCATTACATCATAGTGAACTCTCAACAGCTCCTCGGCTTTATTGGTAAAAGTTATTTCTTGATCTCAAGATATTGCCTTGCACGCAGCTTCTCATAAGAGGCAAGGGGTTATTACTCATTCTTCAGCAACTCTCTGTATATTTGTAAAATTATGTGATTCTAAAGCAATTTACCTTCATTCCTCCTACATAATGCTTTCTTTACTTTTAGTGGACACACTTACCTGTGGCAGCATACATATCAGATGTCATTGAGATCTGACACCAGGGTTTTATCAACATAAACATAAACATGGTAATACATTGTTTCGCACATGCATGAATGATGTCACCATATCAAAATGGCCACCCGCGGTCAAAAGATGACATCATTCCAACATAATGCTTTCAATACATTTAGTGGACACACTCACCTGTGTCAGCATATATATCAAATGTCATTGAGATCTGACACCAGAGCTTCATCAACATAAACATAAACATGGTAATACGTCCTCTCGCGCATGCGCGAATGATGTCAACATATTAAAATGGCCACCCGTGGTCAAAAGATGACGTCATTTTGCACATGCGTGAATGACATCACCCGCAGTTTCTTAAACCGCTTAATACAGACAATATGGCAGATGCGGTTCTGACAGCTCCAGCTACAGATCCGCTCTCCTGTACCAGAAGGACCTCCTGTGATAAGACCTGCAAAAAAAAGACAAGTAAGTGAGCCCACAGTGCTGGTATTTACAAAATAGTATCCTTTCAACTAGATACTTACCATTTTCATTTTCCCTGTCACTAGGGACAAAAACATCACTACAGGAAGCCATAGCACCCTGAGTCATCCTTCGCTTTAACATAGACAGAGGTTTTTCTCCTGCTGACCACAAGCCAGACTGACCAGTAGTTTGTATCAAGTAATTTAGTGATCATTATGCCTATATATAGGATAGCATTTTGACTACCCAAATACTTCCATATAACATTCTGATACTAGGATAGACATGATGTACCAGGAAGCATTATCAACCTTCCCTGCATGCTGAGCAGACCATAGCGAAGCAGCAGGCTACACAGAAGGACACCTTTTGGCAAATCAATTTCCTAATTGCTTTAAAGTATAGTAAGTCAACCATTATCTGATATATCAAGAGGCTTTGTTAAGACTTCAGCACAATAAACTGTACTGACCACAAATAGGCAATAGTCACAATGTCCTTACTACTTTAGTAAGAAGATATTAACTTCTTTTATGTTTCTCATTATTTTAACACGATTAGTGCACAATACCAGTTTGATTTAATGTAAAAACTCATGAGTCCAGAGATCCGGGTGACAACCCACTAAATTATGATTTGAAGTTGGGACAGCGAGGGGAATAGAGACATGTTTGTCATTAACCTTTTACAGTATGCTCTTTTTGAAATGTGGAGACAATAGCCTTGAGCTACTGAATTAAATTATTACAAAAATGTTGAGATTAATCTATGTATGAACATAATACAGATTGAAATACGTAATTAATATTCAAATATTTTTTTTCTTTCATAGAACTTTATAAGAAAAGGAATGTTTGCCCCTGATGAAGAGTATAAGTAAGCTCTAAACGCGTTGGGCCTGTCAAACAAAATATTTTACAACAATAAATACTTATTTTAGATCTAATTTGAATTGTCATCTACTAATTGTGCTTTTTTGAAAATCACCTTGGTGTAATAAGGTCAAAAACATATAAGAATTGCTAAACAAATTGGCTTCAAAGAAAGAGGCAAGGCCTGGACTTCAACTCCATTTGTGGAGACTAGAACAACAGACCCTGCCTCCAACAATAAAATATATACAGGCTTCTTAGAGATAGTGTGCAGGGCATGTGGGTTTCCCTGATTTGGAAACCATCTTTTCCTTGCCAAACCCCACTCCAAGGCAGTACCTGATAGTTTTCCCTCCTCCCACTACCACAATAACCACTGCCCCAACCCAAGGCAGCACCCGCTAGTCCACCCTCCTCCCAGTATCCCACTGACCACTGCCCCAACCCCAAGCCAAGGCAGCACCTGCTAATCCACCCTCCTCCCAGTACCCCACTGCCCCAACCCCCTACCCAAGGCAGCACCCACTAGTAAGCCCTCCTCCTAGTACCCCACTGCCCCAACCCAAGACAACACCTGCAATCTGTCCTCCTCCTAGTACCCTACTGCCCCAAACCCCCAACCCAAGGCAGCACCCGCTAGTATGCTCTCCTCCCACAATCCCACTGAACACTGCCCCAATCCAAGACAGCACCCACTAGTCCACCCCCTCTGAGTACCCAACTGACTACTGCCCCCAACTCGAGGGAGCACCGCTAATCCTTCCTCCTCCCAGTATCCCAATGCTCCAACCCCCCAACCTAAGGCAGCATCTGCTAATCCCCCCTCCTCCTTGCCCAATGTGGACCATCAACCTACCTCAACTCCTCTGGCTCTCCTGCACCATAAAGTACACCTGCCCGATATCTTCTTCCAACATGAACACATGGGAGCACTGCTGTTGAATCCAGTACCGTGGCCTCCTCCATGGCTACATGTATGACGACAATTAGCTGCACATCAAAAGGACACCTTACCTTTGCACCAACTACACTTTGGCCACTTGATGTACACGTGACATAGTGAAAACGTGGTGAGTGCAGCCTTATGATTTACAGTCACGCCACATCCCTCCTCAATACCCACAATGCAACATTGCCATACCTGTGAATGGAGTGTGGGCACATCCACATTGACAAGCAAGTGTCAAATGAGCACCTAAACATCAGTGGACCAGAAAGGAACTCAATGTATAATGAAATTAGCCTCTATTAGGGAATGGGCAGAGGTGAAAGATCTGTCACCAGATACAACAAACATCTAAACGGTCCGATAGCACAGCGAGTAGAGCTCTCCCTTTGACATCTGTGCAGAGTCTGCTGACGCAGGTTCGAATCCCTGCATGGCCAAACTCAGCCTTTCATCCTTCCGAGGTCGATAAATGAGCACCACACACCATGGGTAATAATAAGCAGCGCTCAGGTGCCTGAGGGGTTGTAGCACTATATATAAATGCTAAATTAAATTAAATTAAATTAAATTAAACCATGTGGAACATGTGGTAAAACAAATGAAGAAGGGAATACCCACGACCATTGAGAGAGCCCACACATAATCATGAAACATCTCACCCATCACCAAAAGCACCCCTGCATTGACACTATAACACACACACCAAAAAAGTCACTCAACCAACACCAAACATTCAGTGCCCCTGCACATGAAATGGCACCAGACAACCAGCCCTTGACACCTCCAAACATCTGATGGTCCCTCCACTACATGTGAAACACATGTCCACATGTCCAAGTAAATGAAAAGAATGCCACCATGTAAAACACTAACAGCACACAGCATCCACAAACAACCATGAACATATTCTGAAACGGAGTACAAAGTCAACCACAGCATTCATACTACACGCACCAACCCACACTATGTACACAATTGATCATTGTGCCTGTACTGCAAAGCACAGAAGTAGGCAAGAAACAAAGCTGTCAAACACGTGAATCCCAAAGCATGTCACCTCCCAACATCTACAATAGACCATACATTATCATCAAACATGGTTGCAATATCCATCACTCACACGGCGCATGCACACGTCCCCAGCAAACATCTCAGTAACAACATGACACACAGAGTGAGGCTCTAACCCACATGACAGCCATAGGACATACTCACTTGGCGAACAAGGCCAAACAAAATCTGCACATTGACAGAGAGACAGCAAGCAGTGTGATAGAAACATGGTAACAACTTGTAATAAACACAGACTATGTACAAAAACAGGGGAAGGGAACAATTTTCAATGGAAAGAAATATGTACAAAATGAAACCTACAACTACAGAACTATTTACAACTGGCAGTGGGATAGTCTTGTGTGATGTTGGACAATACTTCGACCAAGGAAGAGTCCCCTCTATATCTGCCGCCTACAGGCAGTCCTTTGTTGTTGCATGGAGATCTTGCAGGGCCTCCCTCATCTGAATCCCTATCTCCTCCACTGCTCTGCAAGATTCCCCCAAGATGGCGGCACACCCCCTTGCCAATCTCTCCTCCACCTCTGCCCTAGCTCAGACAATTGCTGCATCACACACCCACTTCCTGATCACCTGCTACTGCCTCACGTAGTCCACCTGGACTGACACCAGAGCGTGCAAGCCCTGGCATGCCTCCTGCCTCACTTGTGCAAAATATGTGCCTGTTTGCCTCCTCCAACTGCAAATGCCCTGCAGGATTTGCCTCCTCACAGTTACGTTACAATCTGCTGCTGCCTGGCATCGCATGAGTTGTGCAGGTACTCCCTCGGACTCTATGACAGTTTGTGCCGGGGAAGTACGACAACTGCACTGCCATCAAGTGTCTGTTGTACCTCCACTGCCTGTTCACCTATGGGCTCCTAGGCAGGTTCAGCAATCCCTTCCTCTGCCATCATACAGACTTCCACCTTGACCAAGGATACTGGCACATTCAGACTGGGCAATGGTGGGACTGGTGCATAGGAGTCCATGATGGGAGATGGCACAGGGGACTGACTGGAGGATGACTTGGGCATAGATGAGGAGAAAGAGGGTGCCATTGCTTTGGAAAGCCCAGAGTGACCACTGGAAAGTAGTGCAGCTGCCAATTGTGCCACAAGATGCTTGTACAACTTCACGCATCAAAGCCTGCCGCTTCAAGGTACCCATCATCAGGGGATGAATCATATACCGGATGGCCACATCAGCCAGAAGTGGGGCCTCTGTCTGGGTGGAGGCATTGTGGAAGGTGGTCAGTGCTGCAGAAGATGGCCCTTGGACCGGAGGTTGTACCAACCCCCTCCATGGTGGACTGCACATCCTCCTTTCTCAGGGCCAACTGTTCAGCCTGTACACCCCCTTTGATGCCCCCACCTGACCCAGTGGGCTGAGCTGATCTGCAATGGCCTCTTCCTCCTCCTCCGCCACCTCCATCAACCCTCATACCTCCAGAGAGGCGTTCATGCTTTTGGACCTCTGTATGAGGTGTCCCACCACTGCCCAGGTGTCCCCCACAACAATCACATCCTGGGACTCATCCTCAGCAGCGTTGCCCATGGAACTGATACTCCACAAGCCACATCGTCCTCTGAAGAGGTGGGATAAACTGGGCATGGCTGGGGTCTGTGCCTTTGTCTGGAGACCTGGGTTTCTGCTTCACAGCACTGCATCCACCATCCATGCCAGCTGCATCAACTGTGGAAAAGGGAACAAAGAACATAGACAACAGTCAACAGTGACAATGCATGTGTGGCATACACAATAGTGACAGCAGCATGAAGTCAGCATGAGTCAACCAACAACTGCCACACACATACCCTACAATCAGTGTGAATAAATTCACACAAGTGTGGGGAAAATGATTAGACACACACATGTGAACACAGCACATACACATGACAACAAATCATTCCACATCACAATACCAACACTGCACTGATCTAAGTGTATCCTGCCAGAAGGATCATGTGAAGTACGTCTGGGCACATGTTTCAGTAGCACCATAGCATGGCTCACAATATCAACTTTTTCGCTTGCGTAGACATGAAGTGTGGGAAATACTACAAACATGACTGGTGCAAGAAGTCACACATGGGGCAGGGAGACTTGCCAGCTATGGCCTAGCCAACAGCACCCAAGTGTGGGACCACACCCTCTGCCAACTGGGGCTCTGCCTTTGACACCCTAAAACAGTGCTCTCCCGAGAGTCATGAGGGCCCCGCCTGCCTTGCAGATCCCTAGTAGTTCTACCCTGGGACTACTGGGCCTTTAACTGCAGCCCTTGCTTAGACTCTCCCACAGCAGCCAGGCCTTTTGCTATACACCTGCTCTGATGCTCCAGTCCCAGCAACGAGGAGCCCCTCGGGCTGCCACGCCACATGTCCGTCCCATAGGGAGGCACATACCGCAAATTAGGATTCCCACACAAAGTGGGGCCGATGGACGCTGGATGCACACAAATCTGGGAAATAGCTGGGCCACCCACAAATCGGGCCGTCTGATGGGCCTGGCCAAAGGAAAAAGTGGCCATGCAGCCATGTAGTTGTGCCTACCTTAAGGCCATCATCTAGGGCCCTGGTCTTAACCATGAGTTAAGCTCAATCAGAAGGACTTGTACCCCCCTGAGCGATGCTGGGGAGTCAGCCACTATATGCAATATTCCCCATGTCTGCTGCTGGATGGGAATTTTGCACTGGGCTATATCCACCTCACTCGCCGTTACTTAGGGACTCCTGGACATTTCATTTAATATGCTTACAACCAGCAGTTTGTCACCTCTGATCTGAGTTAGTAGTTAGATCACAGAAGCTAAGGTGGCTGGCCTCAGGACGACCTTCCAACATGAGGCCTGTCAGTGCATTCCGCAACACTTCAGGTTAGGGGGCCACGCCGGTCACGCTGGCGCCAACGGCATAGCTGTAGGGATTGGATGGAGAGGCTCGGCCCAGGCAAAACCTGGGCGAGGGGGGTGGCTGCTGCACATGCCTCCACCACCGTTGTGGGGAAGGGTGGGGCAGCCAACTGCGGAACAGTCATTGTCTCGTACTGTTGTGGTAAAATGAGCTAGGTGGAGAAGTGCAAGAGTTTGGCTCATGTGGCCACACACCCATTGTGCGGTGGCCAGGCCCTGTGACCAACCCAAGCCCCTTCTACTCTAACATGACTACTGGAGAACTGCCGACTGCTCTGCATTTGCTCTGCTTGGAGGGGAGAGCCACCCATGAAAGGGGGCACTCCCCGAGGGGGCATGCTCTCGATTGAGCACTGTCCCAAGGCGGGTGGAAGGTCATTCACTGAACAACAGCCAAGGCTGGCCAAGCAGTGTGACCCTAGATGGACCAAGTGTGCCAAATGATCCAGTGGACTGGAGGGAGGGAGGTGGACAAGCTGCCCTGCTGTTGAGGAGCAAGCCACTGAGGTTCTTGGCCGGGTATGGACAGCAGCCAACTAGCAGTTCAAAGCATCACAATGGGCACAGGCGGGCTATCCCCCTGGTCTCCTAGCAAAGACACCCGCCCGTCCTGCAGCATGGCCCCGGGAGACAATACACAGGGGACAAGGGGGCAACAGATCCCTTGGTAGGGCAGACAACCGCTAAACAAATGGAATATAGAGGATCCAGGGAACCTCCCCGGGCAATCAGAGTCTGCTGCCAGGAACACGATAGCTGTTAAGCTACCGTGTTCCATGCAGGACCCCTCAAGCCAGTCCTTCTTTGATCACACACAGCACGGCCATGCAAGCGGGCTAAGAGATTTTACGAGACTGGCTTGGGCACTTGTCCATCCAATCACATGTAGCAACATGCACCCCTAATAGCCCGCCCAGAAAGCATGCAGCACGTATAGGGACACATTGCTGAGGATCAAGCAGCAATGATATTGCTCCCAGCCCCAACATGTGCCATGATGACATGTCATGTCTGGCCCCTCATGCAGTGGGCTGACAGATCACACAGCCATTCCTGAAAGTCCAGTGGAGCAACATGTCATTACCAGAGATCCATACTCATGTGTCAATCTCAGCTACTGAGTTTGTATGGTGTAACCATCATTTGCAAATGAGCAACCCATAGAGGTGTTGTGCATGATTGTCCCTCAAATTCCCCCAACATCGCAATCTGGCACCTGTTCCTGTCTGTGTTTGTACTGATAGCAACTCACATTGCATGCACATGAATACACTTTCTCTTCAAGATCTGACAGTGGAAATACCTACGGATGTACATTTCACAGATGACTAACATCACATACGCCCAGCATTGGCTTGAGGCTGCATGCTGGTTAAGATTTGTGCAACACACATGTCATGTACGGAAGAGTTTACCTCAGATCATTAATACTCATGTCACACTGTAGAGTAGTGCGCCCTGTGGGTACTCACCAGCAACTTGGATCTGTGCCTGCAGGTCAAGGGAGTGCTGGTGGTTCGGCAGCACTCACACACTAGCAGGCAGCAACAGATGGTCTGGAGGCAATTTAGGTTAGGAGGAGGCAAAAACAGCACAAGGCAGAAGGAAAATGTTTCTCTCATGGATTCATGAAGAATCAGTGTAATAATCAGTGGAAAGGGCATAAGTATGTTATTTACTCACCGCATGCAGCATGCCTATGTGTCTGACGCTGTGCCGGAGACATTAAAGGAGTGCAAGGCACATTTCCGGTCATGTACAGAGGCAGAAACAGTTTGGAGGTTGAACACATATCTCATAGAGATGGTTAGGGGGCAACACGTTCCTGTCGTGCCCAGAGACAGACAATGTTAGGGTGGCAATGAGCATTTCACAGAGCTCGCAGATCCAATTTTGTTGGTGGTGCCTCACAGAGCCTATTTTTGGGGGGGTGCCATGTGGCTTTTGAGGCCAGATTTAAGGCTACCTTGTCCTAATTACACCATGAGTGGAAGGGCTCTGCAGAGAGGGAGAGGGTGAGGATGGGAAAGAGGCAGAAGAAGGATGATGGTGAGCCTACAGGTGCCCCTGTGCCACTGCGATCAACTAGGGGCAGCACCCATGAAGAGGCACAGGTGAAGGTGAAGGAGCCACCAAGGAAGAAGTGCTGCACTGACAAGGAGTTGCAAATGCTCACAGATGATGTTGTCGAATACCAAGTTGACCTGTAACCTTGGGCTGAGTCAATACTCGACACAGTGACGCTCTTAAACAGTGGTCAAGGTTTGAGCTGGAAAGTACACTGGATGCCCAGAGACACTTCTGAACAGGCTTTATTGCTGGGCAACCAGGAGGCATTGAGAGTGATCGGTCCGACAATTCCAAAGGTTTGAACCACCTTCGCATGTCTTCTGAGATTGAATGCAAAGCAGGGCTCTACAGGGACAGTAGCAGGATCAGGGTGCCAACCTTCCTCAGTGGGGTTCTGGATAGTCCTTGGGCCTCATTCCGAATTCAGAGGTAACCATGCCGCTATTTGTGGCATGGCTGCCTCCGAACTCATCCAAAACTCCGGCCTGGTGAATGGAGTAATTACCGTTCCATTCCAAGGTCGGAGGGACCGGTATTTCCGCATTCACCAGGGCCATTCCATAGGGCTCAATGGGAAGGGGGACGGTGGCAATAACGGTACCGTAAATTATGGTACCGTTATTGACCCCGGAGTCCCTTTGTGGTTCCCGTCCTTAACGCCTGCTAAAAGCAGGCGTTAAGGAAGGACCCGCAAAGGGAACTCGTAGTAAGGCGGTAAGGGTTTAACGGCACCGGTCTCATTACCGGTGACCGTTAACCCTTACCGCCATACTCGGAATGAGGCCCCTTGTATCTGCTCAGTTCTTCTGGATACTTGCCTACATGCCTCTGTCTACAGGTTGTTTCAGGCCTGTTGCTGATCTGCAGGTCAGCATTCAGGACCCCTACTCCTATCAATAAAGCTTCTTCCACCACCAGTCTGTTCCTACGAACACTGTCCAGTCACCAATAAATCCTTAAGTGGTGACTAGGGCCAGAAAACACAAGGACCCCATTGCACAATAAAATAAAATAATGTAATTTGCGCAATGATAAAATGTTACCAAAGGTGGCAACAAAGTCAAAAGACTAAGAGAAACAAAGTTTCTTAGTACTGCCAGCCTGAAAGATGTGTCAGTTTCCCTGTAACAATGACTCAAAGCCCAGGGTAATGCAGCTGAAGGCTGTGCTCGCCTGGCAAAGGTCAAGCCAGGATACTGTAACAAAAGCAAAACATTTGGGGGCCCACAAATATAGAGGGAAAGTTGCCTTTACAGCAATATTCCCTAACAATGGACCAGTGGCCATGCAAGTGTGCACTGGTCATGTCCATGTCGCACTCTCCTCACTCATGGTTGAGATGCATGTGAACGTGACTAACCATGTATCTTGCCAAGGGCAATGTTGTGATGGAGGTTAGGGGGATTATGGCAATACATTTGCCTGCATGCAGGTAAGTTCAGCAGACGTTGAGGTCAGATTTCCACATGTTGCAAGAAGACAAGGTTGGAGCAGAGTATGGCTCATTAATGATGCACATACCTCCATCCATCCACTGGTGGGAATTCCACTCTCATTCATGTCTGTATGTATATATGTTCTCCTAATCCTCCAAACCATGGCATGTCACACAGTCTAATATGCACTAACATGATTGCACAGGTCATTGAATGTAAGTCATCTGTGCCTTACAGGACACAGTGTTCTCAGTTCCAGTGTGTGATGTATTTGTGGCTGGCAATATTGTGTTGGTATGCATTGCAATTCACAAATACATGTCCTGCCAGCTACTCACAGCTCTGTATATTGCTTTGATGAGGAGGAGGAGGAAGAGGATGATGCAGAACCATCCACCAATGCAGCCGACAGTGCTGTGCCCAGTGAGAATCCCCATGTGCTGCAGAACATCATCAGCAGGCCTGCCGACTCCTCAGATGATGCTGCCAAATATGATATGGAGGGAATTCTGGGGGACATGGTGGAGGATCCACCAATGGGTAGTCTGAATGTCATGGAAATCGTTGAGATTCCTGAGGTCACCGAGGCTGAGGAGAAGAGCCAAGAGACCCAGAGCCTGGCAGTGGGAAGCCCTGTGTCAATGGTGGAATCCTTGGCTGCAAGATTGCCTTCACACATAATGGACCCAGCAGCAGAGGCTAATGTGGTGAATGGAGGGTTGCAGACTGCCAGCCAATGACAGTGCACTCAATGAGATGGGCCTGGGCTTCGGCATCCCGGCTTTGCAGGCCCTGCACATGTGGTGGATGTGTGCCTGCCACATACTATGAGTGGAAGGAAGAGTTGCTGTGTGCAAGTGCCCAACAGGCCAGGGAGATCCATCACCTGGTTGAACATGTCATCCCCTCAACTGCTGTGCATACTACTGAACAACACCTATTGAGCTAGAAGGGGAGAGAGGACATGCAGTTAATTAATGAGGATGGTTTGACTCTCGGGCAACACCTGCATGATGTGTTTTTGGCCTCTAGAGACCACCAACGGCAGGTGATGGACACCTTGATGGAAACAATGGGTGTGGAGATGTCAGCCTCAAGGGTATCCCAATGTCAAGATGTGGAAGCCCATATTGAATGCCTACAGGCATAAATGTTGTCTGTAGGGGAATCCCTATGTCAAGACTCAGAAGCACAGAGTAAATACCAACAGGCCGAGATGTTGGTATCAAGGCAATCCCGCCATCAAGACACAGAGACCTTGAGGCAGTCTCTGCATAATGAAACATTTTCCACAAGGCACATCCTCAACCAAAAGATGGCTGCCTTGAGGCAATCTCACAACGTGCAGTTGGCAACATCAAGAATGGTTATTGTGAAGGCATCATGAAGCAAGACACAGACAACAGATTCAAAGATCAAACAAAATACTTTTATGAACTCAAATGTCAGGATGGTGTATGGCCTAACTTGCCCTATGTGAAGGTGGGATTTCCCTAACTAAAGAAACTAAGAATAGTCAGAATCAGTAAGTTCAACTTAAAAGTCTGTACTTGCCCTCACAACTAAAGCTAAACTATGTGTAGGGATGTCAACAACAAAATTAATGAGTGCTCCAAAATAATGTTCGGAGCTTCTTCCAGCTCTTGGTTTACTTTCCAGCTCCCCTTACCCAAGTTCAAAGCAGTTCCACAAAGCTTCGGGGTTGTCTTTGCCAAGAAGACAATGCAGTTCGAAAACAGGTCTCAGGACTTCCTTCCCGAAGAAGACAACACAGTTCAAAGGGGTTTCTGGGTTCCCTTCCCAAGTAAGACAACTGAGTTCTGAAAAAGGCCTCAGGGTTCCCTTCTCTGAGGCAACGACACAGGTCAGATGTCTCAGGGTTCTCTTCGCCAAGTTCAAAGCAATCTCAAACGGTCTTGGGGTTGGCTTCCCCAGAAGAAAACCCAGTTCCTAAATGGGCCTTCGGGGTCCCCTTCCACAAGGTGACAACACAATTCTGTATAGGCCTCAGGATTCCCTTCTCCTAATGCAACACCAAAGTTCACAAGGTCTTAGGTTTGTCTTCTCCATGATATCAGCTTGTCCGGTTTGCCAACTCACACTCAGTTTCAGTCTCTTAATACTTAAAACCAGTTCCAGGTCATCTTTACACTCCTTCCGATTCGTCAATAGTTTATACAGATTGCTATCTGCTGCCTTCATTTCAGCAATCTCTTTCATAAGTGAAGATTTGTTATCAGTTGTTTTCCTTGGCTTTCACAAACAGGGTATCCTCGGTCTAGGCACAGTTGTTGGACCACACAGTCCACCCATTACAGGTCACGCAACCGATAACCCTAGGCTTTCTTGCCAAAACCGGTTTCTCTGTCACTGCACCTGTGTTTTGGTTGACATTCACTTTGTTTTCTCCTTGACAGTCTCTTGGCTTTGCCACAATGGGCCTCATTACAAGTTTGGCGGTAGGCTTGCCGGTAAAACCGGCAGGCTGCCCCCAAACTTGAACATTTTTTCTGGCCCCTGGCAATGGGGAAATAAAGGGCCATTGCACCCCTGGCGGACCCTGTATTTCCCCATTGCCGAGAATTGGAAACGTTTACTCCCCATCCCCATTTGAGCCCAACAGGGCTCAATGGGAATGAGGAGGCCGGTAGCACCAGCACCATTCAAAATGGTGCAGGTGCCACCGGCAGTGTCTGCTTGTGGGTGCCGGTACGACCACGGAAATGCACCCACAAGCAGAAATCGTAGTTTGCCGTTCCGGTAACAATGGTTGTTACCGGACCTGCAAACCTGTAATGAGGCCCAATGTGTTTTTCTTCTTGCCAGTTTCTTGGCTTTGCCACAATGTTTTTTTATCCTTGCCAGTCTCTTGGATTTTCCACAGGTTGTTCTTTCACCCAATTCACTCCAGAGTGCTCACTTTCCTTCACCACATTACTTTCACAATATTATGCAATGTTCATTAATTGATTTTTACATTATTCAGTAAGTGTTTCAGTATTTATTATGTGTGCTTCACACATGCTTGCATTCCATTTGTAGGCATATCAAAGCTTTCCTTTAGTTCGGTATTCAATAATGTTTAATTCACGTTCTTACACTTATAGTTCAATTTGCTCTCATTGTTCACTACACCTCCTCACTTTGGGTTCGCTTTCAATTGCACATATATTTCCGTTCATCAGGCAACAACATTTGCCCTGTAGTAGCCCTAGGAGTGCCCCGGTACGAGTGTTCACTCTAATTCACTCACACTCCTCGGCAGCTCCTCTGGGCGTCTTCTCTCCTCATTCTCAGCTCTGCGCTCACTTCTCTTTAGCGTTGCAAGCAGTGCTCACCTTTCGGAAATCTCACTGTGAGTTGCTGGTAGCTACACTCATCACTCGTGGACGCTACCAGTAGCTTGCAGCACTGGGGTCTCTTCCGTCCCCCACAGCTCCGGCTATGGGCACCCGACCAAGGAGGCTCCAACAACTCTGACCCTCCCACGGCCTGCTCAAGTGCTGGCGTTGCAGTCTTGATAATTTCTGGTATCCTGGCCTCCAGGCAGGATCCTACTCGGCAGCCTACTTCTCGGCAGGGTTTCTCTCCTAGCAGGCCTGCACCTCCTGTCCTTGCCTCTCTCCTGCTGGTCTCCTCCTCCTGACTGTCAGCTCCCTTTTTTATGCACCTGTGACCTATTAACATGTTGCAGTTGTGAGTCCTTAAGTTCAATTGCCTGACCATAATTGTTAGACCAGAAACAACCATATAGTATGTATAGTATGTATATTATGTTGGCCGGAAACCAATTGCATCATGTGACAAACATCGCAAACACAGAATCCTCAATATAACCAAAGGGCGTCCATTTTGTGAAATATCTGCCATTTGTTTTTACTTTTCTTTAAAGAGACACTTCGTAAAATGTATTTTATGTTTCATACTCATGCACAGCACGAGGCCACAGCCTGCATGTTGAAAGATCAACCCAGACAGGAATGCCAGACGATACCGAAATACATTGTTTTTCTCCCTCACAAAATCTTTGGAGGCGATCAGAAACTGCATCTAATCAGCAGCCCAGGTGCCAGCCTGTTTTACAAACGCTATAGCAATAGGCAGTTAAAGCATGAATTATATTTTTAAAGCTGTACTCCTTCACGGAGACTGGAATTTTCTGCCTCAGAACTGTCTGACCCTTGGTTCATGAATAGAAACACATAGATAACGTATTAAGGAAAGTTTCTCTCCTACAAACATGATATCCTTGCTGAACTAAGAGCTTTATGTTCTCCATAACAAAAAAACTGTCTCTGCTAATGCTGCTAGAATAAGTATATTTAGACTGAATAGGGACTTGTCATAACTTGTCATAATTGTCATGATTGTCAATCACCGAACCCTAGCCTAAGAAGATACATTATGGGTGGTCTGAATTTCCTTCAAAGATTACATGTTATGTATATATATATTGTTGCCTGAGCGTTGCTCGCTCTCCTGCGTCTCACGAGGTCTGGGTACACACGTTGCGAGACGTTAGACCCCAGTCGGCCGATTGAGCATACTTTGAAATAAACCAGACTTGTTTGGAAATCGAACCTCGTGTCTGTCATGTCACTAGTATATGGTTATTGTGCCTTGGTTTCCATGTGTGGGGTCTTTTGGCCTAGCAAATATGGCAACTGAATAGGGACCTCTCCCTTTTTGCTCCATCGTATACGTTGAATTTGAAGAAGGCAAAAAAAACAAGCAAGCGAGTATGAAGCCGTCGAGCCGGGATCGAGAGGTGTTCGGGGCGCCCATGTAGAAGTGATGAGAGACTCCTTTGCAGATCTGTACACAGCCGATCCCTGACCGACGAGCAGCATCCAGAGAGCATCCAGAGAGCATCGAGGTGAGGGTCCTGAAACAAGGCAGATTGATCCAGACACACAGTCATGAGGATTCTTGGTTGCGTCTGTATACGGATGAATTGCGTCTTGAAGGACAAATTGATTGATCAGGTGAATCATGCCCCGATTCTTAAGCGTCCTGATATTGATTGAGTGTTGCTCTTGCAAGATCAAATGCCCAGGGCAAGAAAGGGTAAGGATTAACGATGCCTGGGAAAGTGTCTTCGTGCTTAGTGGGATTTTTCCACTGCGGTAGACAATCTTTGGAAACTGGCCAGGTCGCGCCACCCGAAGGGTCGTCGGCATATGAAATGTACATAAAATAAGGTATAGGGGCAATAGTGTTTAATGCAATTTGGCATAGGCAAATCAGAAATTTAGCAGACGTACAGTGGCCTAATGATGGCAGCTTTGAATGAAAACGAATAGAACACCTAGAATCAGTATTGCTACGTAAGAAGGCCAGACCAGCGGCATTCGACATCGTGAGAGACTGGAGGAAGGAAGCTAATCTCTGTTTCAGAAGTAGAGAGAAACAGGTGCGCAGACATAAAACAAATGCAGAGAAAGCGCTAGAGCTTGATCAGCATCAACAGACAGAGGCCCTTAGTCACATGGATAGGGCATTCCAAATTTCCACAACAAGATTTGCATACATCAGATGAGCTAATAAATAAAATATTGGATGAACGAAGAAATGAACATCAAAATAATGACCCAGTTGCACCTCCTCCTTATGTATCTCCCATTCCCGTTGTCCCATCTGCACCAGTAGCACCTCCCCCTGAGCTCATGACACCATTCCCTACGCCTCCTTTAGGGTATCAGTTAGCCGCTTTGGTAGGCAGTTCTACAGAGGTGGGGCCAGTACAAGGAAGCAGTAGAGTTACTCGTATTACGGTTAGTAATGACAGGAAAGAGGAGTTGAGAAATTGGGCAGAAACATATATTGAAGGTGGCAATGAAGCAGCGGTGCAAAGTTCCATATCTGACCATAGAGGCCTCGGTGAACAACAGGTATTGCTAGAATGCATGGGGAATTATCTTGTGAAAAAAGAGTAATTTGACTGACACATTAGCACTGCAAGGTTTGCATGATTTGATTGTTCTCTCTCAATTGCGGGATAATGCGTCGAAAGTACGAGAACATGTAGGCCGAATATTTGTGTTTAAGCATGAGCTTGATCAATTTCATAGAGAAATAATGAAGAAAGATAAACAGTATATGTCAAATGTCCAGCGACGATTTTTTCCACCGTTGAAACCTGTTAGTGAGGAGATGAGAATTTGTATGCGAGATGCGCTTTGATGGATTTCAGATGCCACCATCTCCCCAATTGAAGTGCATGATACGTTTAGTGAGTATACACCAGAAATGCAGAGAAAGGTATTACAGGTTATGGTAGAGTATTTGCAAGATGAATGTATGAAGAATATGACATGTTGTCTCGCTGATTTAATGATGATTTATAAAAGAGCTTTTTCACCTGAAACTGGAGTGAATGCTTTTTCTCTTGATTTAGCTTTATTGCTTAGTAAACGAGTAAATGTAGAAACATTTGTCCCGAAAGTAGAAGTTGCCGCCACTGGAACAGTGGCAGCACACATGATAGAAGCACATTATATTGCACAGTTTGTACATGTCCCTTTTTCCAGACAAGAGGTAAATAATATCAGGCAGAAAATCCCTGACATTAGAAAGAACCGGTCTATAAAGAAATTGAATCTGTTTTGAATTAATCTGTTTTTACATTAAGTGACATTGATTTATTGTTTCCCGTGATTCTTCCTGTAGACATGTGGAAACAGGTTAGAAATGTAAATGACTCTACAATGTTAGGTGACACATGGGAGAATTTCATTAGAATTGATGGTGAGAGAAAGGCTGGAGGAAAACCGCCGCAAATCATGTTGGTTTTACCATTGTGAATAATAGCAAAATTAAAAACTTTAGTGCCTGAGAAGAGAATAGTTTGGGATAAATTGACTGCTTGTTTACAGGGCAAAAATGAAGGAGCGACAAATTATTTTAATCAATTTGAAGAAGTGTTTGCAGATTATAGTGGTCAAGACTTGAGTACTGAACCCGGGAAGAGATTGTTTGTTCATAAGTTTGTGCGAGGGTTGTTACCGAAAATTCCAAATTTAATAATGACATCTGAAAGTGCATGGCAAGCAAAAACACAAAGTGAGGTATTACACATGGCCCAATATTATGAGAACAGAGTAAATGCAGAGAAGGACAAGGAAATAAGGGACAAGGGGAATTTGAAAACGAGAGTATTGATGCAGCAAGTAGCAAAGAATAATAGAGGTGGTGGGAACACACAATCCAGAGCCCAATTTTCCAACATGCAAGGTGGTCCAATAGGGATTAATCAATGCGCCTATTGTAGACAAGAAGGTCATTGGCGAGCACAGTGCCCACAGATATAGAATCGAAATGGGGTTTTCCCAAGAAGACAGAATAGAGGTCTCCTGGGAACACAAGGACAGAATAGAAACCAAAGAGCGCCACAATTTCAAAATAACCAGGGGAATCAGACGTCGAATCAACAGAGAAACAGTACAAGCGATGGAAAGGTTTTGACAATCAGTCCAATGCATATTACACTGGCGATTTTACATCTGACGATGTATTGTTTTACTAGGACAGCCCAAGACAGGGGTTGGAACCAGTATTTATTTCCGTAGACCAGAAAGGGCCCTACGTAGAAATTAAGGTTGGGAATCAGGAACACATTTTTCTAGTGGACACACGTGCACATAAATGTTCGATTGACCATCAACAGGTTCCAGATATACCACTGTCAGGGTATGACAATGTCTCTCTAGGGCTCTCAGGTACACCAGTAATTAGTCCAGTGTCGCAATCAATACTTATAACATTAGGTCCATTTACTAAGTCTTGCCCATTCCTTTTGATGAAAAATTGCGGTGACAATTTGTTGGGATTAAATTTGCTGAAGAAGTTGAATGCATTTATTTATTGTTCCCCTGATGGAGTGTATTTGAGGATAGTGCCACAAAAGGCACCTGTATCACAATTTTTGTCTAAACTATTACCGACTGAATTGAGTAAAGTACCGGCTTGTATATGGGCAGTGAACGACAATGATGTTGGTTGTTTAAAAGTAGAGCCAGTGAAAATAGATTTGAAAGAAGGAATTACTTTGCTGCGTATTCCACAATATAACATTTCGGCCGAAGGAGAAAAAGCATTGAAATGCATTGTGTCGGATTTGATTAAAAGAAACGTAATTGAAGAAATTTCTGGTAGCACTTGCAATAGCCCTATTCTTCCAGTATATAAGAAAGGAGGTAATGATATACCATACCGTTTCATAATTGATTTGCGTGGAGTGAATAAAGTTGTTGATCCGCAATTTCCATTAGTCCCGAATGCAACTACAATTTTGACTATGATCCCAGAATCTGCATCATACTTTAGTGTTGTAGATTTGAAGAAGGTGTTTTTCAGCATTCCAGTACATCCAGATAGCAGATATTTATTTGATTTTACTCTAGGAGGACGTTCATTTACATTCACACAAATTCTGCAGGGTTACGCTGAAAGTCTGAGTATTTACAGTAGAGCATTAAAAGAACAATTAGACATGTTAGAACTACCAGCAGGTTGTGTTCTGTTACAATACATAGACATTTTATTGATAGCAGCAGACACAGAGCAATTTGTAAAGAAAGTACTGTTGCACTATTGACACATTTAGCAGAACATGGACATAAAGATTCTTTAAAGAAATTTCGATATTGTCGAAAGGAAGTAGCCTACTTGGGCTTCCTCTTTTCGAAGGAGGGAAGAAGATTGACACCAGAAAGGATAGAAAGCATCTCTGATATGCCTATTCCAAATTCGCAGAAAGAAGTCAGGGCCTTAATTGGCATGGCTTCATATTGTAGGCAGTGAATCGCCAATTTCTCTATGATTGTGAAACCAATAGTGGCATTGACAAGGAAAGATATTTCCTTACCTTTGCCATGGAACATGGAATGTCAGGAAGCATTAGACCTGCTCAAAGCTGCATTATGTTCAGCTCCAGTTTTGGGCACACCAAATTATGACAAGAGTTTAAAGTTATTTGTGCATGAAAACAATGGTTGTGCTTTGGGTGTTTTGACTCAGGAACAAGGAGGGAGAAATAGACCATGCGGCTACTTCTCTTCCACGTTGGATCCTGTCGCATGTGCTTTGCAGCGCTGCTTGTGAGCTGTTACTGCAGCTGTCGCGTCAGTAAAACCAACAGAGGGTATGGTTTTAGGTCACGCTTTAACTGTCATGGTGCCCTACTCAGTGGACGCTCTTTTAAATAGAACACAGACGCAACACCTTATATCAGCTAGATTAAAAAGGTATGAAATTGTCCTGTTTGCACCACATATACAAATTAAAAGGTGTTGCGCTTTGAATCCGGCTGAGTTAATGCCCCCACCCAATGAAAAAAGGGGACGAAAAATAATTCCCCCATGATTGTTTAATGGTTACTGAACAAGAGACAAAAGGAAGAATTGACTTAACTGATAAGCCACAGAAAGAGCCAGATGGAGAATTGTTTTGTGACGGTTCTTGTTTCAAAATACCCAATGGTACATCAACTGCTGCATATGCCATAACTACACTGAAAAGTGTTGTGGAAAGCAAGAGAATCCCATAAAACTCAGCACAGGTTGCAGAGATAATAGCGTTAACCAGAGCATGTGAAATTTCTGCAAACCTAAATGTAAACATATATACTGACAGTCAATATGCATTTGGGGTGGTACACAATTTTGGTCGATTATGGGCTGAAAGGGGTTTCCTGACATCACACGAAACAAAAATCCAACATGGCACTTTGATAGTGAGACTGCTGTCTGCACTTTCACTTCCCAAATGATTAGCAATAATGAAATGCGAACCGCATAAAAATGTAACATGTAAAGTTGGAAAGGGAAACGCATTTGCAGATAGAATTGCGAAACAAACTGCCAGTTGTTTACACACAAAAATGTACGTTGAAAACATGAAAGGAGTACCCTGCATGATAGAGAATGGGATTGACACAGTTAAGGAAATGCAAGCAGAAGCTGCTGCAGATGAAATAAAAGCATGGTCTGAAGGTCTGGCAGAATTAGACGTTGAGCGTTGTAGGGTGGACAAGGAGAACAAAAGCTGGATGGCGAAGGTCACTATGGCTCACAGCCCAACACACATATGTGCTAAGAACATGGTTCAACATCTGGATTCTGTATGGCAGAGTCCACATATTAGAAAAACTGCTGACAGACTGGTCCAAAATTGTATGACTTGTTTACAAAATAACATTGGAAAAGGGACAGTAACACCAACAGGAACTTTTGGCCTCCCTCAATGCCGTTTGAAGTCATCCATTTTGATTTCATAGAAATGAAAAGATGCCAAAACTATGATTATGTCCTTGTGGTGGTCTGTGCATTCAGCAAATGGGTAGAGGCATATCCCCTGAAAGATTGTACAGCTATGTCCACATCTAAAGTTATACTGAAAGGGTACTTTTGCCGTTTTGGCCTACCCTGTGTTATATGGTCAGATAACGGCCCACACTTTATTCCAGCCGTGATATTACAGATATGTGCAGGCCTCCAAATTGACAAACAATTCCATTCGGCCAGACACCCGAAGAGTGCCGGTTTGGTGGTGCACAAGAACGGTATTTTGAAAAATAAGATCAGTAAGATCTGTAAGGGAAGTAATTTGAAATGGCCCAATGCATTGCCACTAGCTTTGTTGTGTATGCGGACCTCTGTACAGGCAAGGACTGGACTCTCCTCCTATGAAATTATCATGGGGAGACCAGCAAATGTTTGGAGTGCCCCGCAGCTAAAACGTCTGTGGGACGTAGAACACCCTTTGCTTATTAATTACTATAAACAGTTAACTCAAAACTTGTGTTTGATTCATCAGCAGGTGCAGGAGGCTCTTCCTGTCAGATATACTGGCCCAGGAGGTTGTCTGCAGCCTGGCAACTGGGCACTCATTAAAGATGTTTCAGAGAAAAATATTTGCTCGCACCACGATGGAAGGGGCCCTATCGGGTGCTCCTGGCTACACAGAAGGCAGTCAGAGTGGACGGCCGCAAGTCCTGGATCCATGCAGCACACACGACAATAATTCTGTTTCCTTTGAAAAAGCTGCCTGATCCTGATGTCGAAAGCCGCATTTGATTACAAAGATACTATCGCCAGTTCTTTGCCAAAAGTGCTTCCCAATCCCAAGAAAGTGCCTGAGGAGATTGCAACAAAGATCGAAGGATGAAAAGTACCTCAACTTTGTCCGAGTACTGCCGCATCATCACTCATTGCATCGCAAGCTGACACGGATTCTGCATCTGGAAATGAGAGCGCACTGTTCATCGATCATGCTGTACCTGGAGCAAGAAGGTACAATCAGTGTTCACAAAATCGGAAGTGATCTGTTTTGTTTTGCCTCTGTTCCCAGTATGGATGAAATGGGAAATGGAGGCATGAGGAAAAGGAGCGTATGAGCTTTATCAAGCTAAATCAAATTGAAAGCTCTGACACGTGGTTTCCCGGTGCTACCATTGAAAAGGTGAAGGACCAGTGCGACCCCGTACGGACAAGCGGGGGGCATATGGTGCCGACACAATTGATGCTTGCTCCTGCCTTTTTGGAGCCCTGTGCAAAATCACATCAGCTTGCTGTCATTTATTAAGTAGGTTAGCCTGAACTGGCCTGAACGCTTTGCTGCAACTTGGAGGCTTTGCTGTTAATGTGTGTTGCTGTGGAGAACTTTTCCATGACGAACATTGAAACCTCTTCCTGAGATAAGCGTTACAGACAATGCCTACATTCACTCCCGCTCCCTCCTGCACCAATGCTGATGATATTGTAGAAATAGAGACAAAGCTTGGTCCTGAAAAGAATTGGTATGGAAAGAAGATGCCAATAATTATGATACTGCTTTTCATTTTGATATACTAGTCCCTATATCTATATTCTGGTATCTGGAAACTGTGCATCCTTTGAAGTCTCTTTTGCCTGCTACCAATGCTCCTACTGCAAGCAACCCAGTACATGTGCTCTCTTACACTCTTCCTTCACAAGAAGTGAAACATAGAAAAGGTTATGACAATAATACACTGTTATTGATTATGAATATGAGACATGCTATCTTGAACAAGTCCAACTGTGGGTCTGCTCTCATTTACCCCAGCACGGTGGAAAAGGAATGGAAAAGGAATGGGTTGGTATGTACAGCCTCTAGCACTTAATACTGCATGTTATGCATCATTATGAGCACTATTTTATGGAAAATGGAACGACAGTGATACTAGTCAGTTGGATGGAACAAACATATATGAGTTTGAAAGCGTGGTATTGGAACCGGTGGGTTGTTCCATATTTAGAGGTGCAAGCAAAACAAACATGGTAACAATGAAACAAGTAGACTTTTTGGGCCTAACAAATCGGTAAACACTTTTAACATGTCTCCAGTAGGGAATAAGGATGCTGTGTTCTCTGGACAAGCCTGACCCTCACAACAGTCTTCAGGCCTCTTCCTTGTCTCAGTACCAGAGTGGTGTAATTGCATGGTAGTGTGTACCACTCCTAGTCACTTATTCCTCATCCCATTACTAGAGTGGTATTACTGAGGGGAACCATGCACAACTCTTTGTGGGTTTTGTGTACTTTTGGCCTGATGTTTTTCTGAAACAACATTAGGGGGGGTGATATGTGTTTACCTTCCCTGAATAAGAAAACGTCCTCCTATTTAGCCTTGTTCTAGTATAAATACATTGAGGGCATTTTCCAGGGTACTCTTGAAAGGCAAAAAATGGGAACAGCTGACGATATGCCATAAAGGCTCCTGGGACTGAAGGTTCATCATGAAATGGAAATGGGGGATACCGCATCTCACCCAAGAACATCCCCCTTCCATTCCTCAATTCTCCTCTACCCAGGTTATCCTCCCTCACATATCCAGGGTCGGGATACAAAAGCAATGGCCCTTCAGTAGCCACCTGAGCAGAAGATATTGAGGAGAAGGAAGTGAGGATTCTCTCAGGTTCCTCACATTATGCATAATGGCTCTCTGGCCACCTGCAATGTACATCACCAGGACCTTCTCATGATAGGGACCCTCATGCACACATCCCTCTCATGACTGGCCATAGGTAATGAGGATTAGGCTTTGGCACTGCATGATCAGAGTTCATCATCTGCAGATCCACCACAGGATGGCTGTCCCAGTTGAAGCACACAGGGGTGCCCCTTCACCATGCCCTCACGCACCCTTTTCCCCTTAACCATGCCACCACTTCTTCATGTATCCTGGTGTCCAGGAGCCCATGGAGGGTGTATGCATTTTGATTTTATATTCTTCCATATTTGTGGACCCGCACCATCGCTCCAGCATGGACTGTTTTTTTTCTTCTTTTTTGATTGTTGCCCCAGTCCTAGTTGGACATTTTTTGTCTTTGTCCAGGGAGGACTCAATTTGAATTTTAACCCCATCCAGGGTGGACATTTTTATTGTTTTGTCCTTGTCCAGAGTGGACTCTTTTAGTTTTTTGTCCTCTCTCAGGATGGACTGTATTTGATTTGTACCCCCGTCCAAGGTGGACTATTTGTTCTTATTTGTTTTTTTCCCTCATGTCAGGGCCATTGCCCTCTCGATGGCCTTACGAGTCCGAGGACTGGACACGCGGCCATGCGCAGTGGAGTAAACTGACATGGTATTGTAGACTGCTACATCCTTCCACACACAGATTCCCATCCCATTCTCCATTGATTCTCATATCTGCAGTCTGTATGACTGACTCCTTTAGCTGGTCCAAACCAATGTCATATGTCGTTACAGGTATCCTGCCTCACCCAGTGACCACACTCCCTGAGAGGACCACTCAGCTCCCTATTACCACGATAATCCCCATTCCCTCTGCTGAACACTGGCTCTCCTTGTACCAATGAGGAGGCCAAGTGTTAGGTTGAGATGGTGAGGGATTCACAGCACAACAGCTGTACCAGCAGGTAAGGTTTTGCACTGTCAACCGTTTTCATGGCTGGTGACGTTTGCACCCCAATAGTGGCATGCCATGACACGTAGGGTTTACATGGATGATGTGATTAGGTGATGTTCAGGTGATGGTCACTGCCGCTGAAGATGTGAGTTTGTCTACATGTCTGTGTGTGTGCATGTCTCTTTGATAAGCCATGCATGTGCTTTGGGTTTCTGGTTACACATACACGACTTGCTGCTTGGAGACAGTCTCCTTGGGATGTTCCTGTGCAAATGCCTCTGGTGGGAACTGATGCAGTAGCTCAGTTTCATGTGTGGCATTCCATTTGGGCTCCTGTCAAGTCAGCCGTGCAAGCCGTGGCCTACCAAGTGTCATGTATAGTATCCACTCAATGATCAGAGGTGGACTGGCCTATTGGGTATTCTGGTGAACTCACAGTCGGCCTCTGCACCATGGGCCTCGTTTGTGTGGTGTTTCCAAATCTTCTCATGGGAATCGGGGTGGCCTCATAGTTGAAGTGTGGTATGGGGTCACTTTGTGAATCATTTTCATGGCCTCTTTTGGTTCCCAGTCCACCCCTGTTCATGTTGCATGGGCATGCATAACACCTGACTGTCTCATTACACATAGGTCGATGATCCAGTTTACAAGTATGGATGTGGGTGATGTGTGTAGTGTGGGGTGCATTTATGGTGAGGTGCAGGTGTTGGATGCCGGTATATCGTTTTCAAGTGTCATGTTGCTGATGTGTTCCCATTAATATGGTCAAGGAATGTTGAAGGAGAGGGGTGTGTCACGTTACATTTTCAATCATGTGTGTGTATCCTGTGGTAGGCTAGTTTGCTTTCTGTTATTCCTGGAGACCTTCTTCATGTTCGGGTAAGGGACATGTTCCGGTCATTAGGACATGCATATAGAGGCGGTGCATGGGTAGCTGGTCATATTCCCCATTTCAGGAGCATGTACATTACTGTGCTGTGTGAAGGTGAGCAGGACCAGTGGCAATGGTGCATCATGAACATCATGAACTGGGCTTGGGAAACCTCCTCACCCACTTGCATAGGCATTCAGTGTGGAATTAAACAAAGACTGGCTTGAGGAGTCCTGCATGGAACTTGAAAGCCTGATAGCTATGGTCTACCCAGCAGTACACTCAGCCCTCAGCCCTACAAAGCTCAAATGTGTTTAGCGGTTGCCCACCCTGCCAAGGGCCCCAGAGCCTCCCTGCCCCCACAAACTACCTGGGTGTTGCTGCCTGTGGCCATGCAGCAGGGGGTTGGGGGGTAGTTTTGCCAAGGTGCCAGTGTACCCTTCCTGCCTGGGCCCATTGAAATGCATTGCACTACCAGATGCCGATGTCCTAACCTGGCCCTCTCCTAGTGGGCCATATGAATGGATCGAAGGACCAGATGGTCGACCTGTTCTAGATTCTGGAAGTGCAGCAATTAGTATTTTACTCCATTTAGGGGTTAGAAGGAGGCTGGACACTTCTGCCAAGACCTCCCACTCTGTCACTGAGGGTACACAGAATACAATAAATCTTAGTCACTTTCCCTGAGAGTATGGTAGACAGTGTGTTTGGGTCCTGTCTGTGCTCCACTTGGTTCACGCTGCCCAACCACTGCACCACTCCAAGCTGGACAAGGGCCACACCCCACGCAATATCCCAGCACAGCTTGCCCTGCCTTGGGCACCCTGCGCGCCCACAGCTGTGAGAAAAGACAAAAGCCTCTTGTGCTTTTATCAGAGTCCAACTTTTTCAGGCCAGCCAAAAGAAGAACCTCTGTTGACTGCACGTGGACAGCAGGGCGGCCAACCCGTGTGCCTCCCTGCACTCCGCGGGATCTATTTGGCACACTTGAACCATCTAGGGGTTGACTGCTTGGCCGGCCAATGCTGCTGTTTTAAACAATTTGCTTCCACCTGCCTTGGGACCATGTCAAGGGTATTCCCCCTCAGGGAGACCCCCTTATGTGGGTGGCTACCACGCTCCAAGCAAAGCAAAGGCTGTGCAGCCTGGCAGCTCACTAGTAGTCAGATCACAGTGGACGGGGTCGGGTGGTGTTAGCTCCAGTGTGGGCCCTTTGAGCCATGCTGTTGCCCCTTCTCCATCGAGCACATTACTACAGCAGTTCAGAACGACTGGTCCTTGGGGTGCCAACCCCCTGTCCAACTCTGCAATTCCCTTATGAGGTCCATGTGAAGTTTTCAAAAACAAATTCTATTTGTCTCTGTGCACATTACTTAGATGCTGCATTAAATGCCTTTTCCCAAAAATAAAATATCTTCTACTATCTACCAATAATTGCTCTATACATATCAAACAACCAGCTAATCTTCCCACATCGCCATCCTCAAACCTAAAAAATGAACTTAGCCAATGCTTCTCAAAATATTCCTCAATTTCTTCCACATCACTGTTTGACATTCAATCAAAATCACCTCTTCCTCTGCAATCTTCTGAAAAAGATTCAGGACCTGAGAAATCAGTGGCAGAGTTGTCATTGTCTTCTTCAGTATTTCGATGAAAAACAACCTATTGTAGCCATGGGTAACCGTACATTTTTTTACATACTCAAAAACACATATTGCCATAGTTTGAAAGTTCAAATAACAAAAGGGTAGAGGTCAGGACATAGAATCAGAAAGACATGGAAAAGTGTGTGGTCCAACATCCACAGAATAATATGATCATTGCTCAGAAATGTGTGTCCTAATATATGTGGCTACTATGGTGGTGATACCTGTGGCTATTGCCGCCTTTAAGAGAGCACAATGTTTCATTGGCTGGACTTTACATGGGGGCATTACAAAACAAACGATACCCCTGAATATCAGTAGTCTTCATACCCATAGCTATTGGAAACAACACTTTCCTACTCGTCCAGCCCCTCACCAAGTGCCCCCCACATCTATGTCATCTCCCTCCACCCCTGATGGTCTCCTCACCTCCCCTGCCCTCTCCCATTCCCCCCATAACATTCATAGTTTCTGTGATGCAGTATTAGTTGAGATGTCAGGTTGCCGAGCTATACTGTCTGAAAGCCCATGTTGCAGAGACGCTTTGTGTTGCAAACTCAGTCCCTAGACCCCCTCCAACTGCCAAATTTCACTTGTTATCCTCTTGCCTCCCCCCTCTAGCCTCATGACACATGGCATTTGAATGTTGTTTGACATGCAAAAGCTTTTTTTCTGCATTTAATTTTCCGATACCCTCCGCTATAGCCGCGGCTATCTCTCGCATTGAGAAAAAAAAGATGGTGGCTGTTTAATTTCTAAACACCCGGTTTCTTGGTACCCGGTTTGTACTTTGGAGAAGGGGGCCCACCCTTTTTCCATCAAATATTATAAATATGACCGGAAGGATTAACCCCAAATCACAAAAGGATTGAGAGTAAATGCTTCATGCCCAAATTGTTTCAGACCTGGTCCTAATCCACCCAGTGGTTTCAAGTGTTTGGTCTGGCAAAAAATGACCTTATTTGTCTATGGGGAAATGAATGGGAAGTATGTCAAAACTGCATTTTTTAAAAAAATAACTTTACTTTTCTTTTTAAAGAAATCTTTCCCAAAATGTGAAGTCTTGAGGGGCCCGCATGCACACACTTATCTTCAGAATTTTGACCAAATCCAAAAGTCAAAAGTTATTAGCAATACATTTTTTGGGGGTTTCCTATGGGAGTCTGACTCACCTTAACTATAGGGCAGCGACTGCCGCCCTATAATATTCACTGAAAAAACGTCAGTTAAAGTGTAGTTAAATTGATCAGATTTAACACAACAAAACCCTAGAAATCAAGGGATATGGGAAGTCAGGACCAGTTTAACTCAGTGCATTCCCATTCATATCCCTCATAATATCACCCATAATTCCATTGTGAATCCCTTCTCTTATATGTGCTCACAGGTTTTCAATGGGAACGCGCCGATTAAGTTGGTCATGACTTCCCACATTCACTAAATTTCAAGGCTTTTATTGCATTAACTGTGCTCGACTTAACTGCACTTTGACTAAAGTTTTTTCATTTAATTTCAAGACTTTTGTTATACCATAGTTTTTTTATGGGCCATTAGCCATGGCCTTTGGCCGTGTCTACTGTACATATTCCCTTTTGGACCCACTACGTGGCTACAGCCTTTGGCCGTGGCCACTATACATGTATTTTGGGTTGATTAGCCAGAGCTTTCGGCTGCTCCCACTGTATGTTTTAAAACACTACCAGGCTTTGCCCGTGTCCACTGTACATGTTCCACCAATATGTTTCTTTTGGACCCACTAGGTGGCCACGGCCCTTGGCCGTGGCCACTATACATGTCTTTTGAGCCCATTACCCAGGCCTTTGAGCACTGCCAGTGGGCATGGCCATCAAGTTTGTGTACCAACTAGGTGACCACAGCCTTTGGACATGACCACTATACGTGTCTTTTGGGACCACTAGTCAGGGCCTTTGGCCATGCCCACTACCTATTTTGAAACACTACCTTTCCACTAGCCATAGCCTATGACCATGGCCAGTGGTCACTACCTTCGGCCGTGTCACTGTACATGTTTCCCCAATATGTTTCTTTTGGACCAACTAGGTGGCCAAGGCTTTCGACGTGGCCACTACACGTCTTTTGGGCCCACTAGACTTGCCATTGAGCACAGCCTTTGACCGTACCCACTGTATATTTTAAAACAATACCGTGCCACTTGCCATGGCCATTTCCACTTTATGATATAACCGATATAGCCACCTCGATATAGCTGTAATAATCATTTTTTTTATTAATCACATTTTTGTATTGTCTTTTTAAAAATACATTTTCTGATAACCACAGTTATCTTGGTAATGCACTACAAACACCCATGGTTATCTGTAGGTGCCTTCCACCCATGAATAACTGCGTTTATTTTTTACAATTCCCTGCCCTCCCAGACATGCTTCCCTCACCGCCTAAATTCCCCTTTCCCTCCCTAACCCTCTCCCATTCCCCCCAACACTGGTGGTTTTGTGTGATGCAATTACATAACCTGTTTTTTGTTCTTGTGCCCCCACCCAGATGTAGAGAAGCACTTTCTATGGCAGCATCTTTTCCACACCTGCCTTCACAAGCCAAAGGGCCAAAACATGATATGACTAATGGGCCTTGTAGAAGAACAATGCTGAGGATGTCACCAACAGCCTGAATAATTTCCTCGATGCAATTGTCCAGGGGGTGACTGTATGCGTGTCCTGTCCCATGTTTGGGCTTGCATGGACATGGTGGGCAGCAGGCTTAGTGGACACACAGTTTACTATGTTTAAAACATACCAGCCATCAGTCAGTTTGCAAATACAATGACTGATACTACCACATTCCTTCATGACTCTGAGGTTTCTTTGGGGCGCTCTAGCCATGGCCTTTCACCATGTCTACTGTACATATTGCAACAGTAGGATTCATTGGGGTACAATAGACATGGCCTTGGGCAAAGAGATCCATTACCCCTTAACTAGGAAATGTGATCACTGCAGGTGTAAAATAAATTGTTTTCACTCTCTCCCCATTCCTGCAGGATTCCCCCGATATTCCCCTGGTAATGGCAACACACACAAAGTATTATTTAACTACCCATGCCCAGGTATTCCCCAGAAAATGCTTGAAAATCTCAAGCTCTTCCCTTTCCTCATAGGCACTCACCAAGTGCCCCTCTGCTCTTTCCAAGGACGCTCCATTCCCCTAAATTGCTTTTTTCCTCCCTGGCCCTCTTCTGGCCATTACCCCCTATCACTGTTTTCAGCCTACTTACATTAGTTTTCCCAAAGAGAAAAAAGTGCTGTTTTTGAACAGCCGCAGAGCGAAAACACTGGACAGATTTGAAACAAATAAGAAACAATATGGGCACAAAACATTGACTTAGTTTCCTTGACTGGTTTGGGATAAATCCATCCAGTAGTTTTTGAAATATACGACAGAGACATGGAGCTGCTTCCCTGTTCCTTAAAACATTTATACATATCAGCATTGGTGAGTTGCAGCAGAGAGGATGAGAGGTTTTACAGAAATTAAAATCTGCCTTTTTGATTTGCTTGATGCAAGTGATTCCCGCGATATTACCAGGATAATCCACAAATGAATAAACTCAAAACACTATCTGGAGGAAGAAAAAGGATGCCATCAGACTTTGGAATGAACTCCCCCACATATTTACAGAGTCTAATAACGTTGTTTATGTGGTAACTCCTATGGGAACACTGATTGTTTTGAACCACAGCGCTTTGGTGGCCTGGCCATAGGCGCTATCTAAATAGTAATAGCAATATCAATCACATCAGGCTACAGGGCGAGAGTGGAAAAGAAGACACCATGTGAAGTTGGGGATTTGGGGTGGTTTCGGGAGCCAGTTAGGGGTAGAACATTATTAGTTTACAGGGGAAGACCACGGGAATCTCACAAGATTACAACGACAACGTCACAAGACGCGCTCAGAAAATAATGTGCATTGCACAAAGCAATGAGTGATGGGGGCAATGGGAGAGTGTTAGGGAGGGGAAAAGAAATTGAGTGGAGTAAGTGGACCTCGAAAAATCAAGGGGGACATATGGAGTTAGAAAAAAAAAGGTTTATCATCTTCAGTACCTACATCTACTGGGCAGGGGGTAATCTATGTTTGGTAAACAAGTAATGGTTTCACATTTCCAGTCTCCATGGCTAGTGGGCCCAAATTAAAGACATTAGTGCAACAGGCACAGAAGCCGCACCCATAGGCAATAGCTAGTGAGACCTCAAGAAACTAAGCAACATGTTCGGCAATGGCCCCTGGCCATAACTGAAGGCCATTTCACGAAATTCCCCCTTAACTATCCTCCCCTTTGTTGCACAGCTTGTGACCATAATGATGACATCACAGATGGATTCACTGGTGACATCACTAATTACATCAAAGGTGACATTACTGATTAAATAAGTTATAATATTTTTGTTGAACTCTTTTGATGCATATTTTATTTTTTTACACTTAAAATAATAACAACATGACATGGTACAATACAATGATACAGAAGTTTGATATGATTACATGTCAAGCATTCATTTGTAGTACTTATCAATTTATAACATTTAAAATAAACATATCTAATGTTGTATAAATGGTTCGAATTTCATGTCTTAGTAAATAATTACAATTCTGCATTGCAGGGATATACCTGATTCTGGTAAATCTATTTCTGTTATTTCAAACATAATACAATAAGTATAAGAAGTAATACAAAAAATAAGAATAGATACAAGTAAAAACATGTTTAATAGGAAGCGTTATGAAAATAGACAATGTCCACTGTAAGAGGATTCAATCCCGCACTACAGCTAAGTCAATGCCTAGTCCAGAATACTGAATGAAAACCCTTATTGATATATCTTTATGTCCAGTTCATGCGTTCTGGATGACTACCCCTATATAACACCCCTCTCTTGGAATCCCCCTGACCCCACTGAGCCAAGAAGTAGTTATGTTTTGCAAGTTAAAAGGTTTATTTGAGAAGTAAAGCAATACTTATAGAAGCAATATCTATATCACGCTTTATAATAAATTAATAATTAAATATCACACTTAATCTGATATGATAAATATTAACAACGGAGAATCTGGCACTAGCACACTTCTTTATAATCAATAAGGAGTTGACATGAAATGGATAAGGTAGCACACAGGTGAATAGGAACAAAAGAAGAAGGTGGTACAAAATGCTTTATAGAGTTCAAATGGATGCAAGGTTGAATGAATGAAATGCAGTATAGAAATACTCAATATGATTTCAACAAAACAATGTAATCACTTTTCTCTGGCAATCCCCTCCCCCCCTTGATGCAAGGTAAGGAAATGGAAGGAAAACACACAGTTCTCAGAAATGCAATCAAATGTGATTCAGTTCACCCCAGCAACTTAGACTACAGAAATTGAAAGCACAGGCAAAATGCTTTGATATGTGCTGGCAATTCAGTGAAAAGTATGCTAAAATGCTTTTAATTCCCTTTCAGAGGTTCAGGGTGAGTGATATCTAGTTAATATTAGCTCAGGCTCACTCTTGCAATGATTCAGGGATAGTTTTTATGAGGCAAACGATTTTCTGGCAAATGGAAGGCAAGCAGCAGCTGATTTTACATGTGGAGAAATTTGCAAATCGCGGTAAAATTCGCGAGTGCGTTTTTCACGATTGCGGTAAAACTATAAGGGGTAGGAATGTGGTTCTTGGTGCGATTCAAAGCTAAGATTCTAAGCGTTCAAATGAAAGTTACTGCAAGTCTCTAGCACAAACGGTCGCGGAGATATGAGCGATTAAATAAAGGTCGTTTTTCAGATTTGAAATTTTAAAGTTCAAAAAGACAAGTGCAGCTTGCAACTAGAAAATGACAAGTGACAGCTTTACAAATGACAGGTGACAGTTAGGAGACAGTTCTACTTAGATTAAAATAGGATTGAATTATATTATTTTAACTAGGAGATTGGTTCTGCACAGTTTTCTAGGTACTCACACTATATTCTTGAGTGAAATGGGCCTCGCCATGGATCTGGTCAGGTTTTAAACTCGCCTCTGGTCTCTGCACTTCACAGTGATCTGGGTCAGCTCTCTCTGGTTCTCTGGTCTGGGTCTCTAGTTCTGGATAGATTGAAGTCTCTAGTTTGGCTCTCTGGAGGTTTGATGGAGGTAAAGTATGGATTTTTCCGGCAGAGCTTCCAGCGGCAGATGGATTTGAAAGTTCCCTATCTGTCCTGTCTGTCTGCTTTTATGTGTTAAGAATGTGGGTGTGTTCTAGCATCACTGACCCTACCTCTCTCTCAGCTTCTAATTGGTCAAACTTCCATTTCTCATTTGATTGGGGGAGCTAAATTGTGTCAGAGTGATGTCATTTTACAGCCTGCAGAGAGTCCACTCCTCCTGTCAACTTGCACACATTCTACATTTGATAACAAAAGACATATTTCACAGTTACACAGTTGCTTGAAATTACATATACATGGTGTGGCTGAATTTAGCCATGTCTCTGTCCAAATCTGCTCTTTCTAGGAACTTGCATTCAGAAATGGCAGATAATTGACTTTTTAACTGATTTTTCAATTTCTGACATTGACCCAACTTTACATACATGTGCGCAGGGAGTATGGACATTAACTGATAAAGTTTCAGATTTTTAACATGCATACATTTAGAGTAATATCCACTTTTCCGCTGACACCCCCCTGAACATACCACCGGTTCTAAAAACCTCTTAAACTGTGGGCAGAAAAATCACAAGAATTATGGTATCATTTATAAAATTTTCCCATGTCCGCTCTATGAATGATCCATCTTTTTAAAGTTATGTTCTGGCTCCAAAGGGGTGTGGTTTCCTCTCAGCACAAGGTAGAAATACTGGTTTATCCAGTTCTGCCAAGCCAGCTTGCTCTCACAGGCAGTGCCCCTCCCAGCTTCTGCCAAGAGGAAGCTACATTTTACGACCGCCGTAATAAAACCTTTGCCTGAGTCAAGACAGGCTTTGTTCAGAGCTCCTGTAGAGCACAGGTAATTCAATTATCAGATAGATGGCATATCCTTAGTGTGAGCAGCAAAAGGGCAGCTAGGCCTGGGAACACAGCTGTGACTCAAGTTTCACTCCTGATGGGGGTAGTTGCCAGGCAAATTGGAATCTCTTTAAGCTGTCATTTCTGTTCCCCAGTTTCTGCATTCAAATAAAACTAAACATTTTCACATATGCAGCTAGAAGGCTGATTCTAAGTTTAAAACTATGACATTTAAACAATTGCAACCTATGTGACACTCAAAAGTAGGTCACTCAGTCAATTTAAACATTTTCGATTTTAGTGTCTTTAAATCCAGTGCAACTTAAACTGCTGACTCCATAGCTCAGCCAGTTTTGTTATAAGCATTGTTCTGGGCTCTTCATTTCCCAGATTTTGTAGGCACACAAAACTCCATTCTGCCAAATGTCTGCTGGTGTTCAGTGAATATTTTGCACATATTGTAATGTTTGAAAATAGGCATTTTGAGCCTGCCTTCAGAGAAACACAGGGTGGTTTTAAAACGCCGGCTTTTGGATAGTGGTGAGTACTGGTACTGCACCCATTTTTGGGATTTAACAAATGAATTCCCCACAATTCTAAGTTGCATTTGGCAATCAGCATTGCCATTCCCAATGGTTTCAGACTACTGTGCGGGTAGTCCAATGGTGGTTTTAAAGCGCTTTGAAGCTAACCGGCGCTACTGTTTTTCCTTTGGCAACCCATTTCCCTCATGGCAACCCGGCCTTTCATTCTCGCACTGGTGGGTGGCAAGTGAGGCAACCATTTTGGTGGGCGCACAAACTGCGCAGCTTTCCTGGATTTTGGCGCACATGTGGGTTTTCCGCCATCTTGACTTTTCTAAGCCCACAGCACCAAATGTTGCAGCATGATTACTTGCACGTGGGTCAAGACACCCAACAAGCCCCCCCACGCGACTGCACTTTGAATTTGAGTCGATGGGGAGTCGCGTGCCCAAGGGTTTTGACCCACGCACCGGTCTGTCCGCATAATCTTCTTCCTACTCTGTAGATGGCACAGTTCATCATCTTCTTCTCCATCCGGTACTGATCGATCGGTTCTCCTCGCCGGTCCTGATGGGAATATTGGGCGGTCCACTGGGCCCATTGGATCTTCGTTCCCGGTCTCCGGATCGCCCTCCTTGGCCCGTCTTCAGGTTTTCTTTCTCCTAGGACGACAAAGGAAGAGCGGCAATACCTACTCATAGACGTTTTTCCACCACTGTTGAGATAGTGGGGCAGCATATGCATTTCATCATAACAAAACATTACATTCTTATTTTGAAAAAAAAAACAGTATAACTAAGAGACAGTTTCATGCAAATCACAATATTTTAGAGACTAGATGTGGTATGTTTTATGATTGGAACTGAATTAGTCTGAGACAGTACCCGCTAGGATTCCAGAGGATTCCTCCAGTTGTTGCAGAGCGTGCCTGGGATGGCAACATTTCAACTGGTTTATGTGGACCCACTTGTCTTCCCCCGCTGCCAAAGGACCTTTGGGGATGTGGATTTTGTAGGCCACAGGGGAGATCTTGTCGATGATCTCAAAGGGTCCCTTCCATGTAGGCAAGAATTTCCGCTGTTTTGCCTGGTTTCTTTGGAAGTTGTATAGATAGACCCGGTCCCCCACCTGATATTCCTTCCTGGAAGTTTTCAGGTCATAGTGGGTCTTCATGCTATCAGCCGATCTTTCTAGATTCCGCTGAGCGTAAGCAAAAGCATGTTGGAGGTGTTTCCTTAAATTCTCCACATACTCATGAGTAGTGGAGGCATTTATCAGTGTCTGCTCTTGGGTCCTGTAGAGCAAATGCTGAGGAAGCACCATCTTGCGCCCAGTCATCAACTCAAATGGTGACATTTTGGTTGCAGATGAAGGGGTAGATCTGATAGCCATTAGGACCAGAGGTAATCGGATATCCCAACTTGGCCCAGAATCTGCCACAAACTTCTTTAATATGCTCACAATTGTCCGGTTATATCTCTCTACTGCCCCAGAAGAAGCTGGTCTATAAGCAATATGCAGCTTTCTCTTGACCCCCAGTATCTCCCACATCTTTGTCATTACTTCACTGGTGAAGTGGCTACCTCTGTCTGACTCAATCCTTTGAGGTAGACCAAAACGGGAAAAGATGTGGTTAATCATCAAGGCAGCTGCCGTTTCTGCCTTGCAGTTTGGGGCTGGGAGACATTCCACCCACTTGGTGAACAAGCATGTCACAGTCAACATGTACTTATTCCCCCCTAGCCGAGCGAATCACAGGGCCTACAAAGTCGATTTGTAAATCTGACCATGGCAGTGTCATCCCCCTCTTTTGGAGAGGCGCACAGTGCGTGAGGGATGATGGCTGAAATTGTGCACACACAAGACACCCCTTCAAGTATTGGTCGAGGTCCTGCCCCATGTGTGGCCAGTATGCAACCTCTCTTAAGATTTCCAATGTTGTGTGAAACCCCCTATGACCGGCGGTGGCCGCATCATGGGCGTGACTTAACATCAGGCTTCGGAATGAGGTAGGAACCACCCACTGATCGTGGCCAGCTTTGGATTTCCTTACCAACAAACCGTCTTGGATTCAGAAAATTTTTGGACATTTCATCAACACTCTTAGGTCCTCTTTCCCAATGTAATCGGTATCCGTCAGGGGAAAGTTCTCAGGGTCCTCAAGGTGCTGGTAAAATTTACCAATAATTGGATCCCCCTTCTGAGCAGTAATCAAATCAGCATCAGGGGTCTCCTTACTCCATTGTGCAATTGAAAGGTCGTTGTGAGCATTTGTCTGGGTCCTAGTGATGGCAGTGACCTGGATTTCCCCCAACAGGGACTCAATCTCAATTAGATCCCCTTGGATGGCCCCGGTTTTGGCCAGCTGATCAGCTAAGTCATTTCCAGTTTTGTCTGGTCCCTCTACTTTGGAATGACCCTTGATCTTTTTCCAGTAGATGGTCATCCCATTCGATGTGACCAGATCATCAATGTTTTGGATCAACTTCCCATGTTTCAAGGGTTTGTTGTTAGCACATAACATGCCTCTGGTTTTCCAATTAACCAGGTGCTCCACGAACCCGTTCCGTACATAATCCGAATCTGTGATTATGACCAGTTCGTGGAGTTGATGCTGGACAGCAGTGAGGATGGCATGATGCACAGCCATCAATTCTGCCACCTGACTACTTCGGGGACCAATTTTGTATCCAGCGGAGGGTTCTGGGGACTCATTCACCCATGCATTCCCTACGCCGGCCACTAGTTCTTTCTCCCCGTCGTTGTCAACATGGTAAGAGCATCCATCCACATACACAGTGGGCATTCCCTCACACTTGTCTTCTTCAAAGACTTTGTGGGGGGAATTAAGGTATGCCTCCATGTTGTCCTTTATTTTTAGACTTTCGTCCTCGAGACAGTTTTCTCTGGCACAATCATGCAAGTCAGCCAGACCTTGCGCGAGGGGACTCTTCTTGTTTTGGCCATATCTGACCTCCACAGGAAAGCCTTGCATTGACAGAATCCAGGAAGTAATTCGGGAATTACTCACATTTCCGGCCCGGATTCTGTCACTTTGGAGATATTGCAGAGGCTGGTGTGGAGTCTCCACTATGATGTGTTCCCCCTGGATAAACGGGCGGTAATTCTTCAATGCCCACACCGTTGCCAGGAGTGCCTTCTCACAATCGTTGAATTTTTCCTCCACAGAGGATAAAGTTTTGCTCGCATAGGAGATTACTTTATTGACCTTGTCATGCTTTTGGTATAATACTGCCGTCAAGCACGTATTAGAGAACCCCGTCTCCAGGAAGAACTCCTTGTTTCTGACAGGGTAAGCTAGGCAAGGCGCTTGTGAGAGGCTTCTTTTGAGTTGTTTTACTGCCTCGGCTTGTTCTGGACCCCATTCCCACTTGACCCCCCCCTTCAGGAGATGAATCAGGGGTCTGGTGATCTCTGCGTAGCCCTCAATGAACTTTCTGCTGTAATTAGTCAGTCCAAGGAGGCTCCTTAGTTCCCGCAGAGTTGTGGGGTCTTTCAGTTTCTGAAGTGCTCCCACTTTCTTTTCCTGGGGACAGAGGCCCTGAGGAGTAATCTCATGCCCCATGAAATTAACACGGGTTCTACACCACTGTGCTTTCTGAAAGGAAAGTTTTGCTCCGGCGGCCCACAACTGCGTCAGAACATAACGGATCTCCGCTATGTGTTCCTCCACAGATGAACTTTTGATGAGGACATCATCTACATAAGCCAGGTTACCCCTCGCACCCAGGTCGGGCATGGCCTTATGTAGGAAAATATTTAACTCATTACCGGAGTTAAGGTATCCGAAGGGAGTCCGGGTCCATGTGTACTGCTGGCCCCCAAAGGTAAAAGCCAGTTTGTATTGGTCCTCCCTACTGACAGGCACGGTCCAGTATCCATTGGTCAGGTCTATTGCAGTGAATACCTGTGACCCCTGGATCTGGGCCAGCCCTTGGTCAATGTAGGGCAGAGGCCATCGGGAAGTATGGACCCGTTTGTTGAGCTCCCTGAGGTCGGCGCAGAGTCTCCACTGGCCGTTTGGCTTCAATATTCCCAGCACCGGGTTATTGAAGGTGAGTGGACTGGACGGATTATTCCCCGGGACTCAAGGTTCTTAATTATTTCAGTAAGGGACTCCATTGATGCGAGAGGCAAGCGATATTGCTTCACAAACACAGGAGTCATGCCAGGGTCCGTGGGGATTGTTGTTGTGTGGATGTCGGTACGACCACAGTCATATGAGTCTACCGTAAAGAGATCTTGGAAATCCAAGAAAACTTGTTTCAACTTTTGCTTTTGTTCCAGAGTCACACAGGCATCAGCTAGGTTGACTCTCTCTTCCACCATCTGCCTGAAGCCTGGAAAGACTTCTGGTTTGGCTATCTCCGCGGCCTCCTCCAGCTGGGTGGAGAAGTCCCTGGTCAGAGTGCTGATTTGGACCGGAGGCTTCAGGTGGGAAAGGCAGCCCTCATGGACTTGGAAAATCACCTCATCCCTCCTGAAGTCACACGTCACATCTTCCTTACCATAGGGGCAGGAAGTGTACACCAGGAAGTTCCCCCCATGCCGGGTGAAAATCCTGTCTGGTGTTGTATTGTCCTCACTGTCACTGTCAAAACAGTCCTTGGGGATTGGTCCTAACAGTTCATTTACAAGATCAATGGAGAAATGTCGGTCATCAACCGCCGTTCCAATAATGGTGCCTGCGGCTAGAGTAATACTCTTTAAGTCGCTGTTATCCACCTCTATTAGAATGGTGTCATGTTCTATGTTGACTAATGGTGTTGGGTTTACCCCCAACCCTTGCTGTTGGAGAGAAGCATTTAGATGTATGTAAGCATCAGGGTTTTTCAACTCTTTTCCCCTTTTAACTTTCACTTCCAAGGAGAATTGTCGGGTCCTTTCTGGGATGGTGACTTCCTCTTTAACCTGAATTTCAACTGCATAAGGTAGCAATTGAGCTGACCTAAATGCTTTTTCTGGATCATCAAAGCCCATGGGATTATCCGCTAATCGGGACCAAGCTTTGAAGTTTATTAGGTCCAAACTAATGGCAAAGCGATTGAGAATGTCACTGCCTAAGTAAAATGCGGCAGGGACGTCTCGCACGACCCAACAATTATGGACTATGCTCTTGTTGCCAATGGAGATTTTGAGCATACACCTGCTTGGCAGGAGATGTTTGGAATTCGGTGCTTCCAGGTCCATTTCCCATTTGTCTATCAGTTTGAAGGTGGGAATGGCTGGATCTTTTGGGAGTTGGCGGAACATGGCTTCGCTGATGAAGCTCTTACCGTTGTTCACACACACTCGAGCGAGAACAGAGTCCTTCCCATCATTTAACTGAACAGGGATGAACAACTGCTCCCCACTTTGCTGAATATCAGCCAGGCTTTGAGCTGATTTCACATCTTTCTGGACTATAGGAGTGGGAGTTTCTGATTGTGGATTAGTATAGAATTTCAGAGTGTTTCCTTCCAGCGTGGAATACCACCTTAAACTGGAAGGAAGGTTGATTTTCAGAAATAGAGAGGACCCCCCATCACCAGTCTGTTGTCCTACTGCTATTACTGTCACGTCTGGAATCTGGTTGTTCTGGAAGTGAAATTCTACTTGGTCAGATTTTTGTTCAACCATGTGGCATGTGCCGTTTAAACTAACATGGTTGACACTCTGTTTTAATTTTATTGGTCGGCTAGTCTGGGTCCAGAGGACCTTGTTTACACAATCTATTAGGGGTGACAACCTTCTCAGGAGGTCATTCCCTAGTAAACAAGGGGTGCCCTCCGGGGTCACAACTATGACCGGGTGTTTCAACTTATGTCGCCCAATTTTAATGTCCAAGTCTGCAGTCCCCTCAACGGGAATTTCCTCCCCGTCAAAGTTCTGTAGTTGTCCCGGAAGAGAGGTGAGAGGAATTTGGTAATTCTCTCCCCTTCCTGCATTCAGTTCGTCAAAGGCCCTTCTGGACAGAAGGGTAGCTTGAGATCCAGTGTCCACCAGTGCCGAGATTGTACCCTGCCCCTGTACTTGTACCGGGGCATAATATCTTCCCTCCTTCTCCTCAAGGGGGCACAGGTAATGTACATTTTTGGACAACTGGTGGGCTAACTTTCTGGTTTTGGACATTGCTAGCGAAGAGATTTGGGCAGAATTCTGTGGAGAGTCTTGGGAATCTGAAAGAAAAATTTGGCAACTGGAGATCAGAGCCATTGTGGGTTCCCCTGGTTCCAGTTCTGGGCCGCCCCCCCCTTTTTGGAGGCAGTCCCCAGTATGCGTTTGAACCCGGGGATTTTCTTGCTGTTGGTTCTGGAGTGAGATGGTGGGCGGCGGTAGCTCAGTCTCCACATCTCCCCAGTCTGGATTTGCATTCCTAGGGACCCATTTTTCTTTGGGAGGAGTTCCCCCCTCTCTGAAGGAGAAGATCCTTTTCTCAGGATCCTCTGAGGATCCCTCTCCCTCAAATTGGAAGATCTGTACCTCCTCCTCAAACTGAGTCTGTTTGGGTCTTTTGTTTCTCCCACCCCCCCTCTGCTCCTTAGGGGGCAGACTTTCAGGGGCAAGAGATTTTGTTTCCGGTTCCTGGGTTTCCAGGGGCTGTTTACAAGTGAGGAAGGAAGCTTCCTCCAAGGCTTTACACCCCCCTTCCCTTTGTGCCTCCTCCCTGGGAACCGGTGAGTTATCGGGGTGCTGCCCCCGTCATTGTTCTGGAGCACCAGGTCCAGAGTTGGGTGCGTTCTGCGCCGGCACGCCCATCTGAGGGTTCTGCTGAGCCCTCAGTATGTGACCCAGATCCCGCGCCATGTTTTGAACCTGGCGCTCTAACTGGGAAACCCGCTCAGGCTGATACGGGGCCCTGTTTTCTCCCCTGGGCTGATCCCGGGAAGGGTAGCTGTCCCTCCTCTGGTAATACCCCGGGTTGGGAAGATTTGGGTACCCCTCCACCCTTGGCCTCCCCTCTCCCGGATTCAGTGGTCTGGGCTCAGGGAATTGGGGAAAGAAGGATGGATGATTTTGGGGTTGGAAGTCGGGTGGATATCTGGGGAAAAAGTTCTGCCCAGGGTTTGGTAAATTTCTGCCCTCCTGTGGGAAGTTAGAAGGGAAGTTCCCTGGGTTAGGTGCTTGGCTGGATCCCCCCCCTTGGGCTGGAGGAGTCCACACATAACCCAGGATGGGTCGATTTCCCTTGTAACGGGGACTTACATAATCAGGAGAGCGAGGGACCCCATTTGTGGGGCTGCCTCCTTGGCTCCCTGTCTGTGACTGACCCGAGGACCTCCTGGGCCTAGCATTATTAGGTGCAGGTAGGTTTTTAGGCCCCCCCATCTCCAAATCCAAAACGGGGGTGACCTTTACCTCTGCCACCTTGGCAGCAGCAGGGGTGCTGTTGGCTTTGGGGTTTTTCTGGACATTACTTTTGCTATCTACCGGTTTCTGCACCTCATAGATCCGGGTAGCCTGTTCAATGACCCAGTCTAAAGATCTTTTCTCGTGAAAATCCCTCACGAGCTGGGTCATGATATATTTGGGCAAGGCATGGAAAAACGTATTAATGAACTCTCTACTATCTGTGCGCACCCTTCTGGTGGTTTGCGCAAAAGCACGCTTTAACTCCTGCACAAATTCTTGTGGGGCCTGATCCTCCCCACATTGCAAATTGTAGGCTGCCTTGCGAGCCTCTTGAGGATTTCTGTGAACAGAAAAATGTTTCAAGATGGCCGCCTTATAGGTGGACCTTCTTAAATGATTTTGGTCCTCCAGCCCCGCAAAGAAACTGGAGTATTCCGGGGAGAAGGTCCACTTTACATATTGAATACAGCTTTGGCTGTCCTTCAAATGGAAAGTCTCCATCATTTGCTCAAACAACTCTAAGTGCTCCCAAACAGAATACTTAGCGTTCTTATGGTAAGGCGTGATGACGCTCCTGATCGCCTTAATCTGCTTTAAGGGGTCCTTAAGCAAGGCCCTTTTTGCCTTACTGGCCTTTTTGGTTCGGGTAACCCTTGTCCATTCGTCCTCGGATTCAGAGGCACTGCTCCCAGAGGTTCCTGTCTGTTCTTCCAGGTTTTCCCGGATTCTGCGAGCCTGGGAATGGCTGGCAGAATGTGGGGACCTGGTCTCCTGTGTCCTGCGCAGTTCAGAGGATTCTTCAGATTCCTCCTTGCTGCCAGGATTTGATGGGTACCCCCCCCCACTGACCTAACTGGGCAGAGGTTTTCAGGATGCCCTTAATGGGCCTATTCTCCCGGGGTTCCCCACTGAATTGCACCATGCTTGGGTGCCCATGCCCAGATGCCCGCCCATCCATTCCTGGGAGGTACTGGCCTATGAGCCCCATGCTTCTGGCTGGATAGTAATCTGCCATCCCTGTGGCCCTGTGCTCATGTGCGCCAGGGCACATGGGGGTGGCAGAGTCCAGGGACTGAGAGGTATGAGGGCCTCTGGTACTAGGGTTCCTGAGGTTATGCTCCGGAGTTTCCATTTCCCAGCGAACCTCATCTCTATCCGCCCCTGCTCCCTGTTGCAATGCAAGAGCCTGCATTTGTGCCTTCAGTTCCTCAGTTAAGGCCTTACTAGACTCTATCAGTCTCTCCTGCATCGCTACCTGTTGTTGGAGCCTATCATTGTGTTCACAGAGGGCCTCATTTTCCCTCTGTGTTTCCTGATTGGTCCTGGAGCACTGGCCCAGTCTTTGCTGCAGGAGGGTTACCTCCTGAGCTGTGTCCCTATTGGCCTGCTCCTTTCTTGCTAGAGCATCCTCCACCCTCCTGGTGTGCTCTAACAAGTTCTGGTGTTCTTTTTGGAGGTCACCCAGTCCCTGGTGGGCCAGGTGATTTTCTTCCATTTTTCTTTTTAAATGGCAGACTTCCTGGCCTAAGGCGTCTCTTTCCTGACTAAGAGCCTGCATTTGTGCCGCCAGGTCGTCCCTCTGCCTTTGAAAGGCACCAGCTTTCTGGCGTTCTTCATCAAACTCTGCCTGGGTATCCAGGTCTTTCGAAATCAGCATGTTGCTCTCTACCTTCACTCTATCTAGATGACTTTGCAGGGTGGCTACCTGCTCCGTGCATGCCCTGTTAAAGTCTAATTGTTGCTCCAGCTTTTTCTGGCTCTGCAGTAAGGAGTCCAAACTGTCTCGGTGCTCCTTCTGCAGGGCCAGAAATCTAGTATCCTGGTCAGCCTTTTCCTGTTGCAGGATGCCCATATCCTCTTTTATTTTAATGATATATTGCCTACTATCATTTTCTGACTCCTGGCTCCTGAGCAGCCTCTGCTCAGAAGAGTCCAGCTCAGATTGGGCCTTCTGTAATGCCAGCAGTTGCCTACTCGCCAGATCTTGGCCTTCAGCACATTTGTCCTGCATGGCTCCCATATGTAAATATAAATATGCCGCTACCCTGGCAATCTTATTGTGTTCATCTTTGGCTTTAGGAGCCATATATAGTTCACTCAGGGCCACATGTAATGGACCCTGATCTCTCCATAGGTCTGACCCTGTTTCAGTGACCTGTCGCGTGATGGCCTGCAACCAGGCATCCTGGCCCTGTTCAGTCCATTCACCTCTCACAAATAGTTTATGTAAGAGGTGCTCTCTGGCTATTTTCATGTCTACTAAGGTCGTCATTCTAGAGATTGGTCTCTGTCCTGACTTACAGAAGTTTGTATTTTATTTTTGCAGAACAGAACTTTTCTTGGAGTGTCCCTTTTGAGGAGTGCTTTACAGCGTAATGCAGCGTGGTGATCCGACTGGATGTATGTATCCCGTCAGTTAGCACACTGTATTAAGCTGCACAAGTGGTATTCTAACCCAAACGTCCGGCCCGAGCCCCCAATTTGTAAGAGGATTCAATCCCGCACTACAGCTAAGTCAATGCCTAGTCCAGAATACTGAATGAAAACCCTTATTGATATATCTTTATGTCCAGTTCATGCGTTCTGGATGACTACCCCTATATAACACCCCTCTCTTGGAATCCCCCTGACCCCACTGAGCCAAGAAGTAGTTCTGTTTTGCAAGTTAAAAGGTTTATTTGAGAAGTAAAGCAATATATATATCTATATCACGCTTTATAATAAATTAATAATTAAATATCACACTTAATCTGATATGATAAATATTAACAACGGAGAATCTGGCACTAGCACACTTCTTTATAATCAATAAGGAGTTGACATGAAATGGATAAGGTAGCACACAGGTGAATAGGAACAAAAGAAGAAGGTGGTACAAAATGCTTTATAGAGTTCAAATGGATGCAAGGTTGAATGAATGAAATGCAGTATAGAAATACTCAATATGATTTCAACAAAACAATGTAATCACTTTTCTCTGGCAATCCCCTCCCCCCCTTGATGCAAGGTAAGGAAATGGAAGGAAAACACACAGTTCTCAGAAATGCAATCAAATGTGATTCAGTTCACCCCAGCAACTTAGACTACAGAAATTGAAAACACAGGCAAAATGCTTTGATATGTGCTGGCAATTCAGTGAAAAGTATGCTAAAATGCTTTTAATTCCCTTTCAGAGGTTCAGGGTGAGTGATATCTAGTTAATATTAGCTCAGGCTCACTCTTGCAATGATTCAGGGATAGTTTTTATGAGGCAAACGATTTTCTGGCAAATGGAAGGCAAGCAGCAGCTGATTTTACATGTGGAGAAATTTGCAAATCGCGGTAAAATTCGCGAGTGCGTTTTTCACTATAAGGGGTAGGAATGTGGTTCTTGGTGCGATTCAAAGCTAAGATTCTAAGCTTTCAAATGAAAGTTACTGCAAGTCTCTAGCACAAACGGTCGCGGAGATATGAGCGATTAAATAAAGGTCGTTTTTCAGATTTGAAATTTTAAAGTTCAAAAAGACAAGTGCAGCTTGCAACTAGAAAATGACAAGTGACAGCTTTACAAATGACAGGTGACAGTTAGGAGACAGTTCTACTTAGATTAAAATAGGATTGAATTATATTATTTTAACTAGGAGATTGGTTCTGCACAGTTTTCTAGGTACTCACACTATATTCTTGAGTGAAATGGGCCTCGCCATGGATCTGGTCAGGTTTTAAACTCGCCTCTGGTCTCTGCACTTCACAGTGATCTGGGTCAGCTCTCTCTGGTTCTCTGGTCTGGGTCTCTAGTTCTGGATAGATTGAAGTCTCTAGTTTGGCTCTCTGGAGGTTTGATGGAGGTAAAGTATGGATTTTTCCGGCAGAGCTTCCAGCGGCAGATGGATTTGAAAGTTCCCTATCTGTCCTGTCTGTCTGCTTTTATGTGTTTAGAATGTGGGTGTGTTCTAGCATCACTGACCCTACCTCTCTCTCAGCTTCTAATTGGTCAAACTTCCATTTCTCATTTGATTGGGGGAGCTAAATTGTGTCAGAGTGATGTCATTTTACAGCCTGCAGAGAGTCCACTCCTCCTGTCAACTTGCACACATTCTACATTTGATAACAAAAGACATATTTCACAGTTACACAGTTGCTTGAAATTACATATACATGGTGTGGCTGAATTTAGCCATGTCTCTGTCCAAATCTGCTCTTTCTAGGAGCTTGCATTCAGAAATGGCAGATAATTGACTTTTTAACTGATTTTTCAATTTCTGACATTGACCCAACTTTACATACATGTGCGCAGGGAGTATGGACATTAACTGATAAAGTTTCAGATTTTTAACATGCATACATTTAGAGTAATATCCACTTTTCCGCTGACACCCCCCTGAACATACCACCGGTTCTAAAAACCTCTTAAACTGTGGGCAGAAAAATCACAAGAATTATGGTATCATTTATAAAATTTTCCCATGTCCGCTCTATGAATGATCCATCTTTTTAAAGTTATGTTCTGGCTCCAAAGGGGTGTGGTTTCCTCTCAGCACAAGGTAGAAATACTGGTTTATCCAGTTCTGCCAAGCCAGCTTGCTCTCACAGGCAGTGCCCCTCCCAGCTTCTGCCAAGAGGAAGCTACATTTTACGACCGCCGTAATAAAACCTTTGCCTGAGTCAAGACAGGCTTTGTTCAGAGCTCCTGTAGAGCACAGGTAATTCAATTATCAGATAGATGGCATATCCTTAGTGTGAGCAGCAAAAGGGCAGCTAGGCCTGGGAACACAGCTGTGACTCAAGTTTCACTCCTGATGGGGGTAGTTGCCAGGCAAATTGGAATCTCTTTAAGCTGTCATTTCTGTTCCCCAGTTTCTGCATTCAAATAAAACTAAACATTTTCACATATGCAGCTAGAAGGCTGATTCTAAGTTTAAAACTATGACATTTAAACAATTGCAACCTATGTGACACTCAAAAGTAGGTCACTCAGTCAATTTAAACATTTTCGATTTTAGTGTCTTTAAATCCAGTGCAACTTAAACTGCTGACTCCATAGCTCAGCCAGTTTTGTTATAAGCATTGTTCTGGGCTCTTCATTTCCCAGATTTTGTAGGCACACAAAACTCCATTCTGCCAAATGTCTGCTGGTGTTCAGTGAATATTTTGCACATATTGTAATGTTTGAAAATAGGCATTTTGAGCCTGCCTTCAGAGAAACACAGGGTGGTTTTAAAACGCCGGCTTTTGGATAGTGGTGAGTACTGGTACTGCACCCATTTTTGGGATTTAACAAATGAATTCCCCACAATTCTAAGTTGCATTTGGCAATCAGCATTGCCATTCCCAATGGTTTCAGACTACTGTGTGGGTAGTCCAATGGTGGTTTTAAAGCGCTTTGAAGCTAACCGGCGCTACTGTTTTTCCTTTGGCAACCCATTTCCCTCATGGCAACCCGGCCTTTCATTCTCGCACTGGTGGGTGGCAAGTGAGGCAACCATTTTGGTGGGCGCACAAACTGCGCAGCTTTCCTGGATTTTGGCGCACATGTGGGTTTTCCGCCATCTTGACTTTTCTAAGCCCACAGCACCAAATGTTGCAGCATGATTACTTGCACGTGGGTCAAGACACCCAACACCACATTTAAATTTACAATTCTCCTTACTGTAAAAGCATTACATGAACACATTCTTTCCAAAATGACAAGTTTTATAAAACATATTCACATTCAAAGGAAAGTACATGCCCGTGTGCATTGTGATAACATATATTATAAGAATGCAAAGTTTGGTTAATATGCAAAAACAAATCAGTTAGAAAAGAAATAAAGATTAGAAAGTAAATATTCTTTTTTTTTTCTTTGTTGTTTTTGGTTTATTTAAACTTTTGCAAAGAGTCAAATTCATAAAAGAAACATGTTATAATTAAAAAGGAAATGTATCAAGTAAGATCACTCATTACTAAGAACTTAATACATTTAAAAGTTAATTTTTTGAACAATCATCTTCAAAAACAAAGACCAACTTCATCTTCAAACAATAATTTAAAAAAAAGTTTAAAAGCATTCACTCGAACTTTCAATGCTATAGAATCACCATGTAGCATTTTATACCAACGTTGTTCTCTGTCTATATAATGAATGTTATTCACAAACTGAGAAAAGTATAGGATTCTTTGCAAAAGCAGTTTAGGGCGTACTAACAATAAATGTATTATGGTCTCTTTCTCACCAGTCACTTGACAATGTCTACAGTATTTACAGTCTCATGAGCTGGGATAGCGAATATTCAATATCTGCTGGGTGTTTAAGACATTGAAACGATATTGCATAGTGCTATTCCTGAAAGACCTAATAGGATATTTTTTAATATAAGATTCGGGTACCATTTCCAAAAAGAGATTGATTGGGAATACAATTTTGAATTCAAGATCACAGCATTATTCTCCAACTAGTCATTTGCTCTAATTATTTTTTTTTTAATTATATTAGTAGGATTGTCAATCGAAATTTGAAGCGAAGAACCCAAATTTTATAGCAGAAATTCGGCTTCCTTTTTAAGATTTATCATAAGTTGCCCTGGGATTTCATCTTCAAATTTAAAATACATCAAATCTTTTTTGCATGTAATACATTTTCTCAAGAGAGACAATCTTTTCCAATACATACAACCCTTCAAAAATTGTAAACCAAATTCATACTGAATAAGCTCAAGAGGAACACACGTTGGTAGATAGAATAGAACATTTCATCATACAAGTGCCTCAACAATTTTTAGATATGATGATATCTCTGGGAGAGAAATTCCAGGCCATATATTAGCAGTGGCATCACTTTTGAACAATAAAACTCTCTACAGGGCAACAACGAGTATTTTCCATATTTACATTCTATCACTCTAAGTTGCCTTGAAGCAGCAACACCCTTCAACTATGTGCTGGCAAATCTTGCAAATTTTGTTAATGAAGAAGGCGTTGGTGGCAGTGGATTTTTAAATGGAGTGAGGTATGGCAGGTTCGGGTAGCAAGTTGATGCAGAGCTTGACCACTTAGAAGAGGGCTCTACTTTTGTTGTCGACTTCTGCAATGGTGTTCTGATACTAGGAGGCCTTGGCTGTGTGGATTATTTGTCGGCGGGTTCCTCAGAATTCCTTGGGGAGTGCCAGGTCCTGCAGCAGCACCAGGTTTTCTCTTGTTTCCTTATGACTCTTTTGCTGAGGTTGATTTCTTGTTTGTACCCAGCTGCCGGCGGTTTTGGTTTGCAGGTGCGCTGTTTCAGAGATGCACGTCAGTCGATGGAGGCTGAGCGGGTGGTGTTGAATGCTTCCACTAGAGAGTCACAATTCACTTGTGCTGTTAGGTCCATGTGAGGTGGAGGTTGGCAAGGTCTTCTGTGAAGGCTTCTAGCTGGAAGTGCTTGAAGGACATGAAGGTTTGTCTGATGTGTTTCTGCTCAGAGTCCTTGACTGGGGTGGTGTGCATGATGTTGAAAGGCAGACCAGTCAAGCGAGAGAGGAGAGCTGTAGTGGAGGGAAGGCAGTGCAGTGATAATTAGTTTGATGATATTACCTTTCTCATGCATTGTGTCTTTTGTGTGCTGTGTGAGGCTGAGGGTGTTGAAAAGGCTGAGGAGGGGTTCCTTAATCACTTTGGTACCCTTGCTGTCTGAGAGGCTGAAGTTGCCTAGGAAGATGTTGGCGTGCATGAGGGAAATGGTGGTGACCAAGTTGGTGAAGCCTCAGATTAAGGCAGTGTTGGGTTTGGATGGTCTGTAGATGAGATGGAAGGTGACAGTGCCCATTGGGGCGAGTGTGAAGTGACAGAAGAGTAATTTGAAGGAACCAATATCATTGACGTCAAATCTGGTGCCAGGCCACAAGGTCTTGTGGATGACTGCAAGGCCTCTGCCTGTCTTGTTTGGCCAGTCTCTGTTCTGGGTGCTGCTGTCGGGGACAAGGACGTCTAGGATGTGGGTGAAAGTGGGTGTGAGCCAGGTCTCGTGATGAAGAGGTTGTCAATGTCGTGTGTAGTATGTAGTGTGTAGTGATGAGGTCGACGATGTCTGCGGCATGGGTGATAGCTGAGCTGATGCATGCATTAGCTTTCGTGTTGTGGACAGTGAGGGGATGCTGATTGGATTCAGGCTGATGAGAGTGAGGTTGCTGCCTTGCAGAGTCCCAGCCTTAGAGGAAGGGCAATGTTGTTGCCATTGCCTGGTGATGGCCTGTGGGGTTGGAGGGAGAAAACTCATGTCTGCGCATGATTACCTGTTGTCTTCGCAGGGGTTTGGGCCCTGGGTCCTCCCAGTCTGATCAAGTCCAAACAGTAATTGCCCTTTTCTTCGTCTGCCCTTCACCTCGGATGTGTGGGCAAGAGATGTACCTGATTTAAGAGTTAAGAGCAGAAGGGAAGAGGCAAGGCTAAGAAGGGGGATGTAATGTGCACCTGCTCACCAACTGCAAAGAAAAAGAGGCTGGATAGATGCTTAAGCAGGGGGAAATTCGGCAAAACATGAAGGCGCCAACAGTTTAGCAACGATTGACATGTTTGCAGGTCTTAGGCCATGTGACCTAGATCCACTTGCACCTGCTCACCAACTACAAAGGAAAAGAGTCTGGAGGACTACTTAAGTAGGGAAAATAGCGGCAAAACAGGACGCCACCAACAGTTTAGCAGTGATAGACGGGGGTGAGGCTTAGGCCACGTGACCTAGATCCCTTTGCACCTGCTCGCCAACTGCAAAGGAAAAGAGGCTGCAGGGCTGCTTAAGTAGGAAAAAGGGGTGGCAAAACAGGAAGGCACCAACAGTTTGACAATGATTGACTGGTGGGCAGGGCTTAGGCCAAGTGACCTAAATCACCTTGCACCTGCTCACCAACTAATGCATTTCACAGTTTTTATAATGTATCGAAATGCAAATAACAATCCAGTTGGGAAAACGGACAGCTGTGAAATTACCTTTTCAATTTCATTTTAACAATTTCGTTGTTATGTAATGTTATAATTCATTTATATGGCATTAAACTGCCACTTTGGTGATCTAAAGGCTAAGGCTTATCTGGAAGTTGGCATAGTGTGCTCCCACCGTGGGCACACAGAATGTAGCCTGTGGAAGAAAGGGAGAGGGAAGGGTGAAGACATGGTGGAATCAGGACAGCAGAAAACCAAAAGAATCAAGAGATTCCAACAGAGGTCAGACAGGTTAGAGGATGGAGGCTAGTGTTGTTGAAAGTTTGGGTGCATGTCGATCCAGATAAAGTAAATCATAGATCAGGAATGAAGAAATGAGGAGGGCATATTTTAAGCAAGTATTTATAAAAGTAATAATAATAATAAATAATAATATTTATTATAATAATAGTATGAAATTGCCTAATAGATGTTTGCTGAAGCGTGCCCTTGAAATATGCTTTGTGACAATTTTGATAATTATATTTTTTACTCGTTCATCTGATAGCTATTTTAACCCATGATGATTTCATCTAAAATTGAGTATGTGTATCTAAAATTAGGAGTACAAAAGGCCCAGGTTTTAAGGGAATCGGAGTGAGTAAGGAAACTGCCATGGCCATTTTATTAAAAGGAGATTTACTAGACTTCCATGTGGTTGCATGAAGGTGTACACCTGGTCTGTAGATGATCACAATGAGAAGAGTGAGTTATTGGAGCAGATATCATGGGCTATGAAGACAGGTGATTGGGAGTGTGAGGATGCGGAAGGTGGACATCTGGAGATGTGTGTAATCTATGTGTAATCTGGTTTCCCGTGTTTTCCTCATGGCTATTTTAGCTGTTTGCATATTTGCCGTGGTTTTTCACTTTGGCCGATTTCACTGCATTTTTTGTTTTTTTTTAAATGTGGGTTCCTCCACAAACCCCGTCTGAACCACCACCTCACCCTGACACTCACCCACCTAATCCCTTATCCCAAACACAAACACGGGTATTTTTTTTGTTTTAAATGCAGCGAAAACGGCCAAGGTGAAAACACAACACAAAATATGCAACAGCAAAAATAGCCGCGAGGATGTAACGTTGTAAGCGGTGTAATGCACCAAAGGTGTAGTTACAAAGCGAACGTCAACTATATGATTAAAAATAGTACAATTTTGACTGCTGGATGTCAGGCAACGAGATGAGGTTTCAAGCTAGGCAGTGATTCCCACAGCTGGTGCTTCCCGCACCAGGTCGGGGTGAGGGATATTTTGGAACCAAAACATCAAAGATGGTCCCTTTGTTTGGGAGTGGGTGCCACAATGTCACTTTTCCTTGTGTGGCATAAATCCTTTAAATGGTACTGGAGTTATTGACTTATTCTCGATCTGTGTATTCCAGATCAAAATATGTCAACCCTTATGATATATAACTACAAAGCCCACAAAACGTATCACTTAAACGGACTTCACTATCTCCATTTTTTTCACTACACTTTTTAACATTTACATTACTTCTGGGCTAAATACAGCATGGGTTCTGACAGGTAGGCCGTGTATATACTGCTTTTCTTCCAGATTACAGATTATCTGTAAACAAAGAAACTCTCTTAACTCTCAATCCCATGCTATTCGATAGTGTGTGCACCAGAAAGGGAAGACCTCGGAGCAGTGTTTAATTTGTAAAAAAATAAGTGCCAGGGCCCAAAAAATCTTGCCCCCATAATGCGGGCCCGAGGGCAGGCGGGCGCCACCCGCAGGGCGGGCGGCCTGGGCCAGTTCACTACTAGACCTAGATCAGACGACCAGCCCATCACACTGCTACTGCTCCATGTCACATGCTTGGCACCCACTTTCCTTGAGTCAGCAAAACAATGACACCCGATTTATGCTCGGTAACGTACGCCTTTCCTTGTTGTCGCTCACTGCAAACCTAAAGGGAGACAAAGGCACTAAGTCAATGAAATTGCAAACCGCTGGCGTGATACCTCGTATGCTCAATAGGAAATTCAACAGCTAGAGGCAGAATTGGGATATTTACGTTCACATAAAAGGCCCCCTGAACTGTATGCAGCAAACGTGAGGGTAGGAAAAAGAAAGCTTCATAGGACAGAGTGGGTCAAATGTAGGTATTGCAAATGAGGTATTTTACTAACAGGGCCCAGTTTCTATGGCAGAGTGAATTTAAGATGACAGGGCCTTAATATTTAACTGACCTCCATCACAGCACCCTCAGACATATCAATATCAATATCATAGCATAACAGGACATTTCAGAGTTTGGGGCAGTACACTGGACGGGCCAAGCAACTTCAGTGGCTGCGAGCAACAGGGGAGAAAATGTAATGTTGGTTCTACCACAGTTAGTCTGCTATACTAGGATCTCTGGTGCAATGACTGGCTGGTGAGACTATGTCTGCCTGTCAAATCGAGTGTTACGACTCCAAGACTGGGGGAGGGCCAGTGCAGCAATAATACAATTCTATGTGACAGTATTGGAGCCAGTAGCAGAGGAGGACCAGTGTACACCAATGTGTCCCTACACTTATTAAAACTGTCCTATTGTAACTTAAGGGTATAAACGTAATCACTTATACTATAAGCGCTCCAATTTTTGCAGTTGAAGTCAGGGTGAGATTACATTATTTGCCCGGGATCACATACTTATGCTGAACAGCGTTGTAGGGATTTTAACCCACTCTACAATTTGGAAACGGAACAGCTACCTTCTTCCACGCTTTACATGGAACAAATATTTAAGTTTTGGGTGTCAACAAGACCTACAAGAATACTGTCCTATAGAGTTTACTTGCAAAATACACAAATTGCTTAAAAGCTTCATGACAACATGTAAATCCTTATAGCAGCATGTTGGGCCAAAATAATATCAGTGTACCTTTATTTTCCACATCCTGAATGGTAAACTATAAGATGCAAAAGGCAAAATATCTATTTTCCCACTTTATTTTCAGCGCTTTTAATACACAATAAAATAGGTTGGCATAAACTCACTTAATCTCGCGCACATACACCTGTGCCAATACTATGCAATAGTAAAATACCAGACAATCGCTAACAATGCAAGAGGACCACGCGGTAATGGTGGCACCCTGGTAATAGATTTTTGCTGCACATGTAATTTGAAGAACAATGTGGGTGACCTTGATTGCCCCCAGCACTCCAGTTGCACTGGAGCACGAAATGTCAGGGTGGGGCATGGGGAGGGATCAAACGACAGTCACAGGGGGCATGGGGAGGCAGAGGAGAACAAATGAAAATCACGGGGGCATGGGGAGGGAGGGGTGAACAAACAAAAGTCACAGGAGCGTGGGGAGGGAGGGGGAACAAACGAAAATCACAGGGGCAAGAGGACGGAGGAGGGAACAAACGAAAGTCATGGGGGGCAAGGGGAGGGAGTGGGTAACAAACGAAAATCAGGTGGGGCATGGAGAAGGAGGGGGAAACAAACACAAGTCGCTGGGGGTATGGGGAGGGAGGGGGAACACACACAAATCACGGGAGGCATGGGGAGGGAGGAGGAACAAACGAAAGTCACTGCGGCATGGGGAGAGAGGGGGGAACAAATAAAATCACTAGGGACATGGGGAGTGAGGGGGAAACAAACGAAAGTCACTGGGGGCATGGGGAGTGAACAAACGAAATTCACTGGGGGCATGGGGAGGGAGGGGTTAACAAACAAAAATCACAAGGGACATGGGGAGTGAGAGGGGAGCAAACGAAAGTCACTGGGGGCAAGGGGAGGGAGGGGAACAAACGAAAGTCATGAGGGTCATGGGGAATGAGGGGGAACAAACGAAAGTCACTGGGGGCATGGGGAGGGAGAGGGGAACAAACGAAAGTCACTGGGGGATGGGGACAAGGAGGGAGCAAATGAAAGTCACGGGGGGCAAGGGGAGGGAGGGGGGAACAAATGAAAATCACCAGGGACATGGGGAGGGAGGGAGGAATAATTTGGCAGCGAAAGTTCCAGCAACGTCTGGACCCCTGCCTCCGTCAGCTCAGTCGCACTTGCAGCACACATTTCATTGCTATCACTGTATGCTTGGGTTGCAGGATTCACAGAAGGCATGCTGCTTGCCTAATCAGCACATATTCTGCATCATACTCCGCTGCACACTGTATTCGCTGGGGCGGGTTGGGGGGCACGTGTGGTGGAGGGTCAGCACTCAGCAGGATTGCTTGCGTCGTATCACAAACATGTTTCGTTCAGGGGCTGGTGTTTGCTCTTGAACGTTGTTAACAATAATCTGAGCTGTTCGTGGCAGACACAGGCACCCTCCAAAGTGGTTCATGCACTTCATTCCACACCTTTGCACGCATTGTACATCATCTCGCACTCATATCACATGAGCAATGCAAACCGGAAAACGTGTTTCAAAAGGAGCTTTTACGTGTAGAAACAAATATCACATGTTACTGAAAACAACATGTTTTTCCAGGGTTACCTTTGCACTGCTGCTGTGCAGGGTCCCACTCATAGCCGTCTGTGCATTGCTGTGTGCAGAAGACAGTGAATTAAAACTGCCAGACAGAGACAGTGGTCGGAAATTGAATCATCTGTGCGCCATATGAAAGTGTCTCTACACGCTCATGCCACGCGCCACTGCACCCACCTCAGTAGTGTTAACCAATTTCATTGGCTGATAAACAGCCAATGAAATTAAAGTAACTTCTGTTACCATGCAGATCCAGGCCTGGCCTGTCTGCTTTAAGACTGTGTTTGTTGCACCTCTTGCATCAGGTGCAGGGATGGTACAGTAATTAAGACGCAGGCCTGTTAACCTGGGGATTGAGGTTCGAGTCCCGGGGACAGATGTTTTCAAAAAAAGAAAAGAATGGATGTTTCTTATTATCATACCTATCCATCGCCTCTAAAATACCGAGGGGGGACGGCACAGCAATGAGTTCCGGTGCCCAAAAAAGAGTGCCGGTGTTGCCCACCGGCAAACACCGGCACAAATTAAGCACTGCCTCGGACAGAGCAATGTTAAGCTAATAGTAGCAAGTCTGTTACAAGATATAATAGCACTGAAAATTGATGGATTTTGGGGTCTTGAAAATTAAATTGACCTAAACCTTAAAGAGTGGTGATCTTACAAATGATTGTGGACCTGATTCATGTAATTATCTGCACGGAAAATAGTGTACTTGTGCACGCAACTGCACGCACATGCGTCTTTGTCGATTCATGGATTTAATGCGCTGTGCTTTTCCCGGACTTGCGAGAACTTTGTCCTGGCTCGGCACGTCAGTGCGAGCCATCGAGGGCCTTGTGTGAGACTCCAAGCAGAGCGTGGGTGTTGCTTGTGCAGAGGGCTGGGAATGGGACGGAACACCAAAAATGGGGAAGAACTTGCAAAAAAGTGGGCAGTCAAAAGCACGCCCACAATTCTGCAGCATGAGATATATTCATGGATTCGATTGCTCAAGGTCTCGGCTGGGAAATACCATGCAAGTCCTTCCTACGATCCACCACCCGAAGGCATGCATAAGTACACTTGCGCGTAGGATTTGCAGTGTGCAGGTCAGTTGCATGTTGATATTCGGGGTCTGTGTACTCAATCGGGGGTCCGATGAAACTTAGGGGGGCATGTAAGCAGTGTAGCAGGGTGCAGGAATGTTTTATGGGGTTTTGCACACAGAATTCCCAAGTTATTGGTGAGTTACAATATTTTATACACATGTTGAGGTGCCGGATACAGTTACGGGGTACCACGCACCGGGCCCCCAAGTCGCAGGCCTGCTTACTGGGGATCCCACGCACTGTTTGAACGGTGCATATATTTGCACCTGGGGAGCGCGTAAAGGTAGCTGTTATGGCTGTTTATGCTTTGCGTGTGGGTGTGTCAGGGGCCTTCCGGGCATGACTTGCGAATATGGTTACTTTGCTCTGTAAATTCCATTAATACGCGGGGCGTGCATTTTTCTTTCTGCACGCAAGCTTGCATAGTTTTCTCAGCACGCAGCCTTTGCAGGATTTCTGCATCAATTTCCATGAATCAGGGCCTGTGGGTCTACGCACGACTAAAAAGGCATGTTTACTTCCACCATGGTTGCAAAGTCATGTGTAGTGCGCTGCTATCCATTGATAATGTTTGCCAAAATGTCAGGTAAACCTACAGTGCATAATCATGTTGGAGAGTATGATCAATGCCAATCACTGTGCAAAATAAAACATACAGCAGTTGGCACTGCACATGGGTGATAACCTGTATGGGCTGTGTGTTAACATACATATGTATTTGGTGTTCTGGGTGGCCTCCATGGAAAAAATAGAAGCACCCAAACATTCTAATGAACTATGATGGTAAGGTATTATTTAAAGGTGGGCACATTTGTTTCTGCCAGTGTAATTATGTGATGATCCTCGACACCATTTATTTAGCAGATGAAATTCCCGACCAACTGTTTTTGCAGCTAAAAACTATCACGAACCATCACACACATGTTCGTGCATGAAGCTGAGGAAGATACAGTGGTACTGAGGTACATGTAGTGGAAAAAACATATATGACTACATTTGCTGAAATACATTATTGCGAAATTCAATTTAACAGAAAACAATACATACATAACGACATTTTTATCCCATTTGAACAGTTCTATTCCTCCCAAAAAAAGTTCAAAAGACTCACCAAAAATTAAATTGGTTCAAATAAATGTAATTAGTAAATAACTTTTTTTTAGCATACAACGCACAACGAAACAAACCACACATAGCCTTGCACAACAGCACATGATAACTACATGACAACTACCGACCGAAAATTCAAACCGACGCTCAGTGATGATCAGTGTAAACCAAACGGATGCTGCCAACAGGACTTCACAGCTCTATTTGGCTTTTTTTCCTATTCAGCCCTACTAACTTACCTGCGTTCATCTAACCCTCTTACTTTTCAGATCCACCAGAGCTCCAGGGTACCACCCAGATGGTGATAATGTGTGGTATAAATACCCTTTAACAAAGCATAAGATAACAATCGGAGGCTCACCCAACATGACAAAGGATACATCCACCTTTTGGATTTAAAAAATCAACACTACCAGGTCAGTCAGAAGAGAAAAACAGGAATTGGAAGTGATATACTGGCTAGCCTGCTGCCACCAGTGCACGGCATGTTTTTCTCTATTGTTCTCTTTTAACCTGGAAGTAATTGGTTTGCAAGAAATAGCGCCTCATTACGAGGCTTGTGCTCCCCTAATGAAGGGTGATGGTACAGGACCGGCACCGTTCATTACGGGATGCGCAATTACGACGTTGCCTTGCTGGGCCCGAATGGACGTCTGGTAAGGATATGTTGTGACAGTCTCTTGCTATGGCAGGAAGGCATGTGCTGGTTCTGGTGATTTAAGTTTGCTATCCTTTGAAGAAAATCAATGACAACCAGTGTCTTTAGTTCTTTCTTAAACATTAAGGGCCCAATTCATAGAAAAAGTGCAAAGTCCACGTGAAGTACTTAGTGCCTAAAACAACTTGGCGCCTAATTGTACACAAAGGTTTTTTTGCATGTTCTTTGTATTCATGGATTTTCAAAGCGCAAAGTAACCTGAGGCGCAAAGAAAATCGAGTTGTGCCTAGAAAACCAACAACACGCCATCACGCAAACAAAAACCATTGCCAAATAACAGCCTTTGCATCTACCTTTGCATCTGCCTTTGCCCCACCATCCAGCATCCCAGCGAAAATGTGTGCAGTCCCCCGTATGTCAAGGCTGCACCCCGGCGAAACTGCGTGCGCTCCCCCTGTAAGTCAAGGCTTCACCCCTGGTGAAACTGAACACAGTCCCCCATAAGTTAAAGCTGCACCCTTGCAAAACTATGTGCAGACTCCTTGTAAGTAATGGGTGATTGCAGACGTATGAGAGTGGGTGACCATGACATGGGAGTAACACAGCAATCTACCATCTACTGCACAGTGAACGATATGTGGACACATACACATTGTCAAGCCCGTGGCAAAAGAACACCTAAACATCAGTGGACCAGAAAGGAAATCGATGTACAATAAATTCCACCTCCAGTAGAGAATGCGCAGAGGCAATTAAGATGACACCAGATACAACACACAACATAAACATGTGGAACATGTGTCAATACACATGAACAAGTGAGTATCCATCCCCAATGAAAGACTACAAACACCATCATAAGGCATCTCACACATCACCACAACATACCTAAATGTACACCATTACACACATAACAAAAGCCTTCACTCCAACTACTCTAACACATTATAACAGTGGCGGCCACGTATTAACGGTGCCGGTGAGGCACAGGCACCCTTCATACCGGGCCACCACATTACGAGTTCTGCTCGCGGGTACCTGAAAGCCTGCCAGGTTTTACCTGGCGGGCTGTGCGGCACCCACGAGCAGAACTCTTGATCGCACCGGCACCGTTATCAACGGTGCCGGTGCAACCACGCTCCCCACCCCCATTCGGCCCTATGGTGCAGAATGGGGATCAGGAACCCGGCATTACCGCCTCCCGCGAATGGGCAATTACTGGCCCACTCATCTCGTAATGACCTGTCTGATGGCCCCACTCCTACTTGACAAGCACATGTGCATACCTCCCCCTGCAAACATCACAGTAACAGCATGACACACACAGTGAGGCCCCAATCCACATGACGAACACCAAACACATGCACTGGGAGAACTAACTGTGCACAGAGACAAAGACAATGGGCCTCATTAGGACCCAGGCGGTAAAGAGTTTACGGCGGCGTAAACAGCGCCGACCCTTACCGCCTGATTCCGAGGTCCCTTAGCGCCATGGAGGATTTAACACCTGCTTTTATCAGGTGTTAAAATCCATGGCGCTAAGGGACCATGTTGTTAATTACGCCACCGTAATTTACGGTGGCGTAATTAACGCCTTCCCCACTCCCATTATGGCCTATGGGGCAAAAATGGGAATGGGGATGGGTAAATGGGTTAATGGGGACTTACCGCCCCGCCAACCTCGGAATGGGGCGGTAAGTCCGCCAACCACCATGGCGTAAACGTAGTTTACGCCATGGCGGTAAAGGTACGGCCCAGGCAGTAACTTACCGCCTGGGTCGTAATGAGGCCCAATGTAAGAAGCATGGAATGAACTCATTCTAAACGCGTAGTAAGATAGAACTGTATACAATACAATGAAGGGAAGGCTAAAATTGTACAGGGATAAAAAATAAATGAAAGTAAAAAATGAAACCTAATCCTAATGACCTGTATACATAGGAAGTGGGCTAGTCCTCTGCAATTTCTGACAATGCCTCACCCAGGGCTGAGTTATATTCAATGTCCTCCTCCCTTACACAGGCCTCGGTTGTTGCCTGGAGGGTTTGTAGGGTGGCCACCATCTGCTGCTCCGCTTCCTCTGCCAACCTGCAAATAGCCTCCAGGATGGCAGCCCACCACCTTGCCGGCCTCTGCGCCACCTCAGCCCTGGCCACCATCACAGTTGCTTCCCTTGCCCGCTGCCTCTCTGCCACCAGCTGCCTCTGATATCGATGGAACACCAATGACATTTCCTGCATTGCCCCCTTTTTTCCTCCTGTGTCACTGGTGCTAATTGCCTCCTCAGGGTGGAAATTCCTGATACATTTTGCCTACTCATGGTTGCCACCTGCTGGTGCCATGCAGAGTGCAAGCTACTGAGGTATGCCCTCTGTCCTGATGACTGTTGTTGGGGGGGAGGGAAACCTGAACTGCCCTGAAGTGCCTCCTGACCTTCCACTGCCTGTGCCTGTGTTGGTGTCTGTGCTAGCACAATGACCACCTCATCTGCCTTCTCAGGGACTCCCACCTTGGGCAGGGATGAAGGCTCAACCAGAAGGGGTGGCAGTGGTGGGGCTGGTACACAGGAGTCTGTGCTGGAATGTGGCCCAGAAGGCAGCCTGGAGGATGACTGGTGCACGTGGACGAGGGGGGCAGTACATTGAACAGCCCACGTAGCCCACCCGAGAGAAGTCTTGTTGCCAGCTTGGCCATGAAACATCTGAAGCATCACATCTCATAGTGATGATGTACAAGCTGTCTGCGAGTAGTCTTTACATCACCATGTATGGATGCGACCACCTCGTGAGACCAGCCAGCAGGGGCAGCACATAATCCCAGATAGACACATTGGGGGTCATTACGAGTGTGGCGGTAAGGGGTTAACAGCGCCGGTAAGGATGCTGGTGCTGTTAACCCCTTACCGCCGCATTACAAGGTCCCTTAGTGGGTCCCACTATGGCCGGCTGGTGAAACAGCTGTCCTTAGCGGGAGCCGCTAAAGGACCAGAGATCTAACAACGGGCCCATTATTAATGGGCCCGTTATTAGCTCCCTCCCCATTCCCATTGAACCCTATGGGGGCTCGAATGGGAATGGGGATGGGTATTTTGAATGGGGACTTACCGGGTCCTCCAAGGTTGGAATGACTTGGTAAGTCCCCATTCAGGGAACCCGGACACGATTTTGGAGGCAGCACCATGGCTACCTCCAAACTCGTAATGACCCCCATCCACTTTAATGGGGAGGCTGATCTGGGTGGAGGCATCCTAGAAGGTGGTCACGGCTGCAGCAGATGTCCCATGGACAGGATTGTGTGTAGGAACCTCCATGGTGGATTGTACATCCACATGCGCATGAGACAGGGGTGCAGCATGAACATCCTCCTCAACGCCCCCACCTGACCCCATGGACTGGCCTGTAATGGCCTCCTCCTCCACCTCCATCAACCTGGATGACTCCAGCGTGTCTTCCCCCCTGGAAGGCCCCTGTGTTTCATCACCCTGTCCCACTGCTCCTGAGGAGTCCCCTGCACAATCACCTCCTGGGACTTAGCCCCAACAGCGACACCCGATGGTCCACGCACTCCCACAGCCACACCGCTCTCCGAAGAGGAGGTGTCACTGGCACATGGCAGGGGTCTGTGCCTTGGTCTGGAGGTCTGCTCCTTGCGTCCTTGCTCCAGAGCACAGCTTCCACCCTCTTCCCCAGCTGCAGCAACTGTGGGAAAGCAGATAAAGAACATTGACACCAGTCAACAGTTTCAAAGCATAGATGGTATATACAACATGGACAGTAACATCAAGTATGCATGGGTCAACGAACAACAGCCACACACACACACAAATGCATGCAATGTCCATGAAAATGAAAACACAAATGTAGGGTCAATGAGGAGCCCCAGTCATGACATATTCACATGTCAACACAGCACATAGATGCCAGTCCTTAAACACATTGCAAGAAACATGACATGGAACAATAACAATGCCAAAGTGACACAACTGTAACCTGGTGCATTGCCCCTGGAGCCATGACACAGTGGCACAGGAGTGTACAGTGAGTCATTTGGAAGGGTGGCCATCCTCAAAATGCATGGAAGCATATATGGTCTGTGGTATTGCTGGATCACATTGGTGGAAAACACCCAGTTGAAAGCTGGATCCCACAAGACAGTCATGATTGGACTCCGCACAGCATGGCCATGCGAACACCTGCTTGGACATCTGTCCACCCAATGACATGAAGCAACATGCCTCCCTGAAAGCTTGACCTGTAAGCATGCAATATATACATGCACAAATTGCAGAGGTACAATCGTGCATGCTTTTGCAACCAGCAAATACATATGGAATGATCACATTTCAACTCTGACTTCACATGCAGTGGGATGACAAATCACATCACCGTCCCTGAGAAATCAATGCAGCAACATGACATTCACCGACATCCATACATACCACAAAATACAATTAAAAATGATCTCTTTGACACACAAAGCTCTCAAAAATGCCGCCCCAAGCTACCTTATGAACAAAATACAGAAAAAAAACTCTATCAGACCAACTAGAGTTACCAACACCAACTGCCTAGTAGTACCTAGATATAAACTAAGCACGATTGGTGGCAATAGCTTCCCTGTGAAGGCTGCTAAAACCTGGAATCTACTACCCAACAACTTAAGAGCAGATCAACCTTACCCACTATTTAGAAGGAACGCCATCCAACATTTTATCTCTAACGACCACTAGTCACCGGCCCACTCTACTCCCAGGCACGACACCCGACATTGGTCCCTTTTCTCCTGTTGAATTATGATATGTTACCTGTACCATCCTTTATGCAATTCACTGACTTTTACGACTCCGGTCTTGTATAATTTGTATATTATTATTGTACCTTGTATAACTTGTATAATATTACTGTATCTTGTATAATTTGCAACTTTGTAAGCTTCGCATTATCCTACCTGCTGCGCCCTTCTACCTACGGGTCTTGAGCAAACAAACAAACAATACGTGACACTTTCAGCCTGTGGCTGGCTTAACTTGAAAATGTACTAAATATGATGGGTGTCTTGAATGCATGCCCCTCACATGCCCATATCATAATTTGGCTTCTTACTGTCCGAGCATGTGTTAACATCAACTGACATTGCATGTGCATGACAGTGGCCCAAGTCACCAACAAACCACAGTGCACTTACCAGTGCATGTCCAATCAACGGATGTCCGACATCACAAATGTAAGCATTGTCGGGAGGCTGCATGCCACTGTGGATCACCTGAACAACAATGCTGCATGCAGAAGGGAGTAACTGCAATAATGCATGCCCATGCACAACACACATACACTGTAGATCAGTGCACCACATGGCTACTCACCAGCAGCTTTCAGACTTCTTTGCCACTCACAGATCTGGTCATGGAGCTCAGGGTAGAGCCTCTCAAGGACCCGCATATTGGCAACTGAAAACTTCCAGCATCCCGCACGGTACACTTCCACGGTGGCACCTGCATTGAGGGCTGCAAACAACCTTGGAATGGCTGCTTGTCTTCAGGTCCTCCCATTGCTTCTGCATGGTCTGCACGCAATGGACTGCCACCCCCACTGTTATTGATGGCAGGTGTGATGTGCACCCATATCTGTTTCCGTCCTTCAGGTCCCAGCTTCTTTATTGGGTTAAAGAGGGCATCATAATTTCCCAGGACCTCCTCCACCAGGATGCCAACTTCAGTGGAGGTGACATTGGCAGCCCTCTGCCCTGCTGCCATGGGGGTGCTGATCAGTGTCGAGGAGGATGGAGAAGACATGGCAACTGCTGAGGTAGGTGTGGGTGGGCTAACTGGGTCCTGAGAATGAGCTGTGGAGCAGTGGTGATGGAATGGAGAGCTGTGAGTCCCAAGACAGCAGATGAGGTGATCACAGGGCCTTATAGGCCAGACACAGGAGCACAGGCAATGGTGGTTCAGCAGGCACTCCAACACAGTGCTGGTGGGCAGCAGGCACTCACTCTGGCAGGCAGCAGCAGATGGCAAGATAGGTGGCAGTACAGGGCAGGAGAAGCAAATGTAATGGCACAGGAGGCAGGAGAAAGGTTGTTGTGGTGGGTTGCATTGGAGGCAGCAGATATTAGAGTAAGGGGCCTTACCACATAGGTTATGTGCTATGCACTGCACGCAGCACGGCTATGCATGAACCCGGCAATGGCAGAAACATTTAAGCAGTGCAAACTGGTTGTGCATGAGAAGATATGTAGACACGGGATTGAGTGTCGCAGACAGCATTTGGGGTGCCACACAAGTTTCCTTCAGGTAACATGCACCGCATTTCCCCTTTTTGGGGTTGCTTCTGTCCTTACGCGCATGTATTTGTGTTCATTGTGAGGCTTGCAGTACATCGCGTATGCATGTTTTGTCTTTTGGGGTGCCATTGTGTGTCACATACTGCTTTTTTTGTGTTTTCAGAAGCTTTTGGTACATCGCTGACAAATTTTTTGTCTTTTGGGGTGCCACTGAGTATCGCGTACCACTTTTTTTTTATGAAGCTTTCGGTACATTGCGTATGCATTTTCTGTCTTTTGGGTTGCCACTGTCTATCGCATACCACTTTTTTCTGTTATCGAAAGATTTCAGTACATCATTTATGCATTTTCTGTCTTCTGGGGAGCCACTGCATATTGTGAACTGCTTTTGTTCTGGTTTTGGAAGCTTTCAATACATTGTGTATGCATTTTTTGTCTTTTGGGGGGCCACTACATATTGTGTAGTGTTTTTTTAATCTCGGGAAGCTTTCTGGGTTTTGGGTATGCAATTTCTTTTATGGGGGTGCCTCTGCATTTTGCCTACTGCTTATTTTGATTTTGTGGGGACTTGGAGCCTTGCACACATCTACATAGTCCATCACGTAGACGGTTCCCTATCATATTTTTTGATTAGACATATTTGGGGTGCTTGTCTTCCATATATTTTGCCTGAACCATGAGTGGGAAGGCCCCAAAAGGGAAAGGGAGAAGACAGGGATGTGGTGCGGACACATGTGCCAAAGCCCCAAGGGGACATGGTGTGCCTCAGGCCACAAGTGACTTGGAACCTGGACAAGGACATGGTCTAAGGCCAAGAGGTGAACCAGCAGCACCAGGGGACACCAGGTCCAAGAGGGGATGACCTGCAGAGCAGGAAGAGGCTACACCCTAAGATCAGGCACAGGAGAAGGGTCTGCCAAGGACCAAGTGCTTCACTGATGATGAGCTTCAGATCCTCGTAGATTAGATGATGGCTCACCATTCAATGATGTACCCCTGGTCGGGCAGCACCCATACTCCCACCCAGCAAATTAAGGATTGGCATTATGTCGTGGACCGTGTTAACGCCTATGGTGTGGAGAAACACACTGCTAAAGAGGTCCAGAAGAGGATGAATGAACCCACACGAAAGAGCAAGCAGAAGGTGAGTGACAATATTGCTTCTGCCAAGGCCACTGGAGGGGGCCAGCAGAGAAAGATCAGCTGAATACATTTGAAGAGGCTGCAGATGTATTCATTTGCAGTGAGCAGGTGCAAGACGTTGAGGTATGGACACCTACCAGACACATCTGGTGTGTGGAATTTGTGTGTATCTTATGTGTAGACAATAATTATTTTAAAAGATTTATTTATATGATGTTTATAATGATTGGCCTGCCCATATATGTGTTGCAGTACAGTTGGCTGCAGTTGTCAGCCATCCATGGCCAATGAATGTTTGCTACCATGTACACTTCTGTCACATGGCCTGCGTCCTGGGCGGTGGCAGTGTGTTTTCCATGTGTGGCAAATGTATGTGTCACAGTACATGTCACGTCTGCTGGCCTACATAGTTGTGCCAGTACCTGTATGCAGGCTTCTTTACATCCAAATGTGTGCTTGTTGCAAGACCCTATAATGTTCCCCCCTGACTGGCAGGCATCACCCCTAAGCCACACCTCTGTGTCATGCAAATTAACAACCTCCACATCAATGAATCCTTGCTAAACTCATGGATCTAGTCTCTATGTATTGTACATCAAGTACAAAAGGTATATGATGTTGCAACCCACCAGTTGATACTGAGGTGCATGTTTGTTTTGTCACCTGTTCTTATGGAACGCCCTGTCAGAATGGATTTCCAAGTAGCCTGTACTGACACACTGTGGTGTGACCAGCCTGCCGGGGTCTGAGTACCCACAGACCCCTGCCATGTGTTGCAGGCGGTATGTTGTAACAGCCTTACTTGTATGTTGCAAGGGGCCACAATAGGCCAAACATAGGTGACATTTTCTGATAGAGGGTCATCATTCCAAGGTGGACAGTCTTGTACTTTCTTATTGTATTGTCCGAAGATATCTCATGAGAAATGGAAAAGGGATGAATGACACCCATGAGTGTACCTGTTTGTTTTGCGTGTAATAAATGTGCATTTTGCAACTGAAAAACAATGATCATGGAGCACCAGATTCCATTCATCAGTCTGTGATGAAAAGTCTGTATGTGTGAATCAGTGATTACATGAGAGATGCATGGCTGGGTGCTTGCATCACTATTGACAACACTGACTCTAACATAGCGATGTCTGTAAACATGTAACGTATATACTTGTCGAGACATGTACATTTATTGGGTAATGGAATGTCATGGCAGCTACATCACGGACTGATATGGGGCACGAGGTCTCAGTTGCTCTGTGTCTTATTAGAAATGCAGATGTGGATGGTCTGGGTCTCAGTCTGAGCATGCCCAGTCACCAATAAAGACTAATCTTCAGTGAATGATGTTCCTACACAGGGACAGATCGCCCACAAGAATGACCCAGACAGATTGTATGAATGTAGGGAATGATTTCTCCACTTACGTACATTAGTCTGACCATTAATGATCTGATGAAGCATTTACAACAAAACCATCTTCTGATTTGTCATATGGGGTCCACATTTCCCAGACACTGTCTCCTCAACATTAGGCATGCCTCAGGGGTAACTATTGCTCAACAGGGCAAGACCAAGCGATGTCTGACAGTGCTGGCATTAGCAACTCTTCTTAGTGATGGCCTGCAGCCAGTTGATATCATGTTTTGGCAGTGTGCCAATGGTGTTTAGCCCAGTGGATATTCAATTTGAGGGTACTCCTGTGATTGATTCCTGTAATTTAGTGTCCAGACAGTATGGCACACTCATTGTAGGTGCATATGTCACAGTTCCCTGTGCACTATTATGTGGCACAGAGATAGTTCAAGGGACTACTGAGTTGTGCGGTCCCACACGGGCACAGCATATAGTGCAGAGCCAACCCACACAATGCAAAGTGTCACTTCAGATTGTGTGAGCTGGCAGCGTCCTTTACATGACACTGTCATGTGAAGTGTGCTGCCAGATCACCCAATGTAAAGTGACACTGCCTTATCATGAATTGTGGAAGGCAAACAGCAGGGGGCTTACACCCACTTGAAATCTCACACAGGGGGCTGGTAGACCTGGGATAGGGACTGATGGTACACGTCAGACATTAATAGTCACATCTGTTGATTCATTTTGTAGCAGCACATGGAGGCATTGGCAAACAGAGTGGCAAATTGCCTAGCACAATAATCATTGCTGCACACATATCACAGCATTGATTCTACATGGACTCCAGTCTGCACAGTGACAGAATGGACATTACTGTCCTAATCAAGGTGCAAAGTCACATTGAGAAGACATCTGCCAGTGGTTTTCATGTTTAGAGCATGTAGAGTATATTGCTGGTGAGGGAATGCATGTACACCATGTCCCAATGCATCCACTAGAACACTTTGGCAAGGATACCACAGTGAACCTTCTGGGGCCTGTGTCATATGTAGTAGTGAAGTGATATTCATGAACAGTGTCCATGCGTGATTTCACGAGACATGGACCTGTAGTACATTGTTTGTATCTTTTCATGTGTGTCATGTTTCACATGTTGATAGAATGTGTAGATTTGGTCAGCTAACTGATGCTCTGTACTGGCCTTCAGGATTACAATGGCCCATGTGCAGTGCGTATCATTGGGTTCTGCAAGCAAAAGCTTGTTGCATGAGTCCTCAGTCATGAGTAGTCCCCAATTTCATGGCTCTGTCTACACTAAGGGAATGATCTGGACACAGGGCAGGGGGTGCTGGTTGGAGGGTGTGTCTATGAAGAGCGTCTCAGTGTCTCAGTGGCTGTGTTCTCAGTGTGCACTTCATAATTGGATACATGAGTATGCATGTTCTTTAACCAGCGGTGTACTCAGAGTCAGATGTCTGGGTCTAAACCTTCCTGTGTCCACCCCTGTGTGCCTTCAACTATGTTCCCCAGGAAGTAGCTACCTCTGCATGGGCCATGAAATGGTGCAGCCTGAACATGTGGCAATGTCATGCAACACAAATGTGACTGTACACATTTACAGTATGTTGCATGTGTATTGTACAGTGGGTGAAACAGCCATGACTCATGACTGATGCAGTGTCAAAATTATGTGCAGGTTATGCATCGGGACTACGTGTGGATGGCCAAGTTGTCTCTGTGTAGTTTATTATACATATGGAGTGTCAAAGGAGCAGTGGTCGTACAAGCGTGCCTTTGTAGGTACCATGTCGCATTCTCCTCACACATGTATGAAAGCAAAGTGACTGTGACCAGCCACGTAGCTTGTGGGTGGCCAATGTTCCAATTGTGGTTGAGGATATGATGGAAACACATATGCCTGGATGAAATTGGGGGCCTCAGATGTGCAGGTCCCACTTCCAAATGTTGCCACATGAAAATATCTGTGTTGTGCATGAGATAACTTATGATGCAGAGACTTCTATCCTTTCACTGAGGTGTTTCACTTCTACTCATGTCCGGTTGTATGTATGTACCCTCACGCACGCAGACCATGCCATGTTGCACTAACTGATATTCCCGGCTATGACTGCACATGTCAGCAAATGCCAATCATGTGTGACATACAGCTCACAGTGTGCCAGGTCACATGTGTAATGTATGTGTGTCTGCCATTTTGCCTCTGTATGCAATGTCATGCACATATGCATGTTTGGCAAGCTACTCATGACTCAAAATGTTGTCTGTCAATGTGCAGGTGATGATGCAGTGGATGCAGAGGAGGAAGAGGAGGAGGTTGTACATCAATCCACCAGTGGAGGCTGTGGTTTTGTACGCCATCAACACCTGTTTCTGAATATTCTGAATATCCTGACTCTGGAAGTGAATTTGCAGAACCAGTTATGGAGGACACATTGAGGGACATGGAGCATGCTCCAATGGGCAGGCCAGATTGTTCTGTTAAGTCCGAGTAGGTGAGCCAGGCTTCAAGGGTTCCAGTCAGTGGTAGGCCCCACATCTGCAGTGGTTACAGCTGCAAGATCACTGTCTCCTGAATCGGGTTCAAAGGCTGATGTCCAACAGAGGGTTGCAGACATGCAGCCAGAGACAGAGGCCCCACTGCGATGGGCCTGGACCCTGACATCCCATAGCTGTTGGCCCTGCACACATGGTGGACATGTGCATGCTGAAGAGACAGTGTGCGAGCAGAAGATGTTGCGTGCATCCAGCCGGCATTGTGACAAGCTGCATGACATTTCCAGGGAAATGCATTGCATGGCTGAGAACATCTCCACACCACTTCCACATCAGCAGCAACTGTTTTCCAGCCTGGAGAAGAAAATGCATGCTGAAATGAGGTCCTCAGGGCTCTACCACAAATTGGGTATGGAGGCCACCATCACGGACCAACGGGATGTTCTGAAGTGTTTGCAGGACTCCTGGCATGCAGATGCAGCAGCGCATAGAGAAGCCTTGAAGCCGGAGCTGTTGGAATCTACAGAGTCCAATCATTGTGAGATGGAGAGCTTGAGGACTTCACTGCATGAGGAACTTTCAGCCACAAGGCTTGTAACTTGTACAAATTGCGCCCTGATGCCTCCGGGCCTGTTGGTTTGCGCGTTATAAATAAAATACAAATACAAGGACCCAGCTCCATGAAGAGATGGATGCCTGGAGGCAGATGCTGTCCCAGAAAATTGAAGCTTTAAGAGTGAGTGCACATCCAGACTCTGTGGCCACTCAGGAAGACGTTCATCATGACCTCACCACCATTGGGATGCTGGTGCATACATCTATATCATAGGTGGCCCTAGCCAATGAAGACCAGGCTTTGGCACTGCATGGACAAGATGCACAGCCACCCCCAGGCACCACCTGATGATCCACTGCAGGATGGCAGTCACAGTCGACCCAGACCATGTCATCCACTTGTGCCCTGATGTCCATAAGCTCATGGAGTTTAAAAAATAAAATGTGTGTTATCTTTTTTCTATTCACTCATGTGGACATTGGCACACAGCATCACCGTCCCAACTCCTGGGTGGGCATTATTTTCACCCCAGTCCAAGATGGACAAGTATTTCTGGGATGGCCTGATTTTTCTTTTATTACACCCCTGTTCCAGATGTTGCCCTCTTGATGACTTTATGAATGAGCAAGTGGATGTGCAGCCATGTGCAGTGGTGTCAAATCCCATGGTTCACTTGACTGCAAAATGTTTACACATACAGGTGAGGTTCTGTGAAAACTTTGAGTTGCATATGTGCAGTCTTCATGTTTTACTTTACTTTACTTTAAAGAATGTATTATGTGCAGCCATGGACGCTGGAGCTTGAGGGCGCAACAAGACAATTACAACAATAAAGAATTAAGTTCCATGGTCATATACAGGTTGTAGGTTCTGAATGAGGTCAAGAGTCTTGATGCTTACGTGAACAGATGAGTCTTCAATTTCTTGTTTAAAGTATCTGTAGATTCCGTGCCTCTTAAGTCTGGTCCTTCCAGACCTTAGGGGCAATTGCAATGAAAGCTGTAATGGATACTTTCACAGTTCTGCATTTAAGTATTACTAAGAGATTCTGATTATTTCATCTCAATGATCTGCCATAAGTTCTTGTGGCCAGAAGCTGCTGTTGATATCTGGGCAATTTTCCCTGTCTACACTTCTGTATGATAGTCAAGATTCGAAAGCGGATTCTGGACTTGACCGGTAGCCAATGAAGAGTATGTCATGCCACCGTAACATAGTCTCTGAGCTTGAGCCTCATTACCACTCTTACAGCCCCATTCTGACAGACCTGAAGCCTATTGCGAATAGCTTTATCAATACTCATTTGTAGGCTGGAGCAGTAATCAATCTTGGCCCCTATGATAGTTCTAGTAATAGTTTCCACATTATCTTGGGAAATAAGGGGTCTTAGATGAACTGGCAGTTTTATATATTATGAACAAGATGACACTAAGCTGCTTACATGAGGTTTCATACTGTGTCGCTGATCAAATATTACTCCTAAAGTTTTAACTTTCATCAGTGGAATGACTTTTTGTCTCCTAAATGAAAACTTTCATAGGCAGCGCCCAGTTTCTGTAGCATATGGGGTGACCCAATCACCATCAACTCAGTTTTATCTTTATTAAGGGGTAGCTTATTACAAATCATCCAAGTTTCAATAAAAGCAAAAGTCTTATTGATCACTGTTTCACCTTGATCATGAGACCCAGTCATCGGCGTAGTTAGGAAATATCACGCCCTCATGAACCAATGCAGCAAACAACAGGGCAGTTAAAATATCTTACAAGCAAGGTGAAGTACATGCACCTTGTGGTACACCCCAGCCAATGTTAATCGGCATAGATTCGGCCTCTCTAAAGAAGACCCTGCTTTCTCGATTGCAGAGGAATGAAGTAACCCATTGGGTAGCTAATGGAGAGAAGTGTGTGACCTCCTTCAACCTGGTGGACATGATGGAGTGGTCCACCAGGTCCAATGCGGGCGATAGATCGAGTAACATCAGCAAGGAGGTTTTGTTCTTGTCCATGCGGGCTAGTAAATTGGATTTAAGCTCTAAGAGTGCAGTCTCAGTTTCAAAGCCCACACGAAATCCTGATTGATGATCATTTAGGACAGGTTGGGCTTTTAGATGCCCCGATATTTGTTGGTAGGCCACTCGGTCTAGGATTTTCAATAAAAAGGTGGTGTTTGTGATGGGCCTATAATTATTAGACAGGTCAACTGACAGACCTGGTTTTTTCAAGATGGGCATAACCGAGGACATTTTTAAATCCTGTGGTACCATTCTGGTTTTATAGGCATTACTAAACTTACAGATGGCTCTTAACAGTGTGGGAGGGCAAGTTTTAATAATCATTGCAGTTTTAACGTCATTTTTACATTTGATGGTTTTTAGTTGTTTAATTATTGTGTCCAATGCATTCATCAAAATCGTGGTAAAATTAAAAACGGGAATGGAAGGGGATCTCTCAAAAGCCCACCCTATTTTCTGACTCTCCTGGCTTACTAAATTATTATTTTTCTCAGTAATAATATCTCTGATTGTATGCATTTTGTCATGCATAGCCTGTTGCATCAAATCACAGCAAACAACAATAGGGGGTCATTACAAGGTGGGCGGTAAGGGATACCGGGCACCGGTAAGGAGACCGGTGCGGGTAATCCCTTACCGCCCTATTCCAAAGTCCCTTGGCGGGGACCGTAAGGAACGTGTGGTCCGACCACACGTCCCTTATGGGTCCCGCTAAGGGACCAGGGCGCTAATAACGGGCTTGCAAGTCGCAAACCCGTTATTAGTGCCCTCCCCATTCCCATTGAGCCCTATGGGGGCTCAAATGGGAAAGGGAAATGGTTTGTTCAATGGGGACTTACCGGTCCCGCCAGGGTGGGACTACACCGGTAAGTCCCCATTGAACAACACTGGTGCCGGACCCGTTATTGGTGGCACTCTATTTGCGCCATGACTACCACCAATCTCGGAATGAGGCCCAATGTCTTTAATCAATCTTTCTGGAACGGTGTAATTTGTCAATTCCTGCTCCTTTAAGATGTTAAAAAGCTCCTTGGTATCTGACTGATCATTTCCTATCCTAGTGTTAAAAAAGTGTTTTTTTGGCCTCCAAAATATCCAATCTATAGTTTTTGGCTGCTTTCTTGTAGGTCCCAAGAGAGACCTGCGTTCTATGAGTTTTCCAAGCATGAAACTACTTAAGAGTGAGATATTTCAAGCATTGTAGTTCAGGCGTCAACCATATATCACGCTTGCTCTCCACCTTAGGCAACTTTTTCTTTATTGGTGCTAGGGTATTAGCAATCTCTTCAAGGTTAGATGATATAACCCTTGATAGTCCCTCAGGAGATTTCAAGTCAGAAAGATCCATCTGGTGTGGAGTAGTGGTTCAATGTTATCAGTAGTAATGTTTTTCAAGTTACATGATAGAACTCCTGTACCATTTCTCTGTTTTATCTTCTTGGGAAAATCAGCCATTACAGTGAATTCGACAAATAAGTGGTCTGACCAAGGGCAGGGAAGAACAGATAAGTCTATCGTCCTCACTTTATGACATGACACCCAATCAAGGGTGTGACCTAGGTTATGGTTGGGTTCAAGAATAATTTGCTCAAAACCCAATTACTCCAAGGCCAATTGTAGCTTAGACGCAACACTGTCTTCCTTGTGGTTTAACCATAGATTAATATCTCCCATGATCAAAAAACTTGAATTTGTTTTCATGGAAGAGAGAAGGAAACTAGAAAGGTTCACTGAAAAATCTTCAGTCATGATCAGTGGTTTATATATTAATAGCACATTCAGTGTGGATTCTGCGTTCAGTCCAATTTTGACACAAAGCGAGTCAACCCTGTCCATAATATGTCCTTTAGTTTCCCATAAGGTAAGTGACAGCCTATGGATGAGGGCAACTCCTCCCCTGCCCTCCTTCCTATCGCTTCTATACATTCCATATTTAGGAGGTAAGAGATGGAGCAGCAGCCGCATGTGCCCAGCTCTTCGAGATGGTGCACACATCAATATTATTCTCTTCTAAATGCATGGCAACCTCAGTCGCATGCTTTACTAGCGATCTAGTATTTAACAGGAGGAATCTAATGTTAGAAGTAGGTGAGGGCAGCAGTCTTAGTTTGCTTACAGTGACCACAACCTCTTTTCCAATATTAGGGTCAAGATCTGCCTCATTTCCAATAGTAGAGTCTAAGGCCTTCATTCCAAGGTGGGCGGTAAGGAATACTGGGCACCGGTAAGGAGACTGGTGCCGGTGATCCCTTTCCGCCCTACTACGAGGTCCCTTAGCGGGTCCATCCATTAACGGCTGGTCTGACCAGCCGTTGTGAACGGGACCCATTAAGGGACCAGGGCGCAAATAACGGGCTTGACATTCACGGGCCCGTTATTTGCGCCCTCCCCATTCCCATTGAGCCCTATGGGGGCTCAAATGGGAATGGGGAATGGTTGGTGCAATGGGGACTTACTGGTCCCGCCAAGGTCGGACTAGACCGGTAAATCCCCATTGCACCAAACCGAACACGGTCCCGTTATTGGTGGGAGTCATGACGCAAATAGCACCATGACTACCACCAAACTCGGAATGAGGGCCTAAGTCTGCCAAAGTGTTTTTTACAATAATAGGGAGGGTTGTGACCCATTTGAATCACCAGAAAGGGTCTACTGGGTATTTTAGTTAATATCCACAGAGTGTGATATTACAGAATGTTAAGGTTCCAGAGTCGGCACCAGTATACTGGAAGCCGTCTCCTCCTTTCACGCACTGTGTATCGTGTACATTAGTCAACGCAATACTAACGTGTGTATTGGTAATACAAGTAGTATCTGTTATGATGTTTGCCTTTGTTTGACTTAAAGAGCCACCTGTATCAAAAATATCTCTGGCAGCTGCAATTGCTGCCATCACCTCGGCGATGCCCATATCCGCAAGGTAGCTCTTCCAGCCCTTACCGGCCTTGCACAGACTTGCAGAGACTTGCTTTTCCCGTATGCGCCGGTGCATTCACACCGGGTTTCAAGGGGAAGTACGCGCCAAAACTACTACTTCTTCTGGGTAATGTAGTTTTGGTGCATAGAGTGCATGCAGAGTAAATTATGTACTCTGATTCAACTCCCACTTATACACAAGTTTAACATTTAAATTTCCAGATCTTATGGACACAAGTAATAATCAGTCATCAAGATTAGCAACAGGATAATTATAAAAAAAATGTAATCTAAAAATGAATAGAAGCGTGGCTAATCACATGAATAGCAGCCAGACAAGGGGAGACTGAGCCCTTAAATACCTACTTGCACAGACTTGCTTGCCCCGCCCATTTACTCCTATAGCTGGTTCAAATAAAATTTCCCATGTGGTCGCAGGGATCCTGACCCATCCAGTGACTGCATTCCTTCTGAAGTCCACCTCGCACCCTTAGATCTCCCTCATCCCCATGTTCTCCATTCACAAATACAGAGGTACAGTGTTTGATGAAGGTGATGAGGAAATCACAGCAGGGCAGTCATGCCGGCAGGTAAGATTGTGAACTGTCATTCCTATCAATGGCTGTTTCAATGTGCACCTCAATGTTGGCATGGAGTGGCACATGCAGGGTTTTGACGTGTCATGTGATTTTGGGTTGGTGACTGTGCAGATCTGAGTTACTCCACATGTTTGTGTGTGTATGTCCCTTTGAACATCCATGCATGTGCATTGTTTTTCTGTTTGCACTTCCCCAATGGACAGCCGAATCAGGAGACTGTGCAGCACTAATCCCCCTTGAGCATTGGCAGTCATTCACCATTCTTCAACAGCATCCTCATTCTCAGACTAACATTTCTGGACATCTGGACTCTGCATTCTGATTGTTCACCTCTTGCCTCATTCACCACTCTCAAGTATTCTTCCTGCCACCCTTCTCCACGCCCACCATATCTCCTATGGGGTCCTCTAGGTGTACTCCCTAGCCACCCTACTCTTCAACCTGTGCCAGAGCCCACGCCACACCTTTATCTGCTCACATGACCTGCCCTGCTACAACTACATGTGTTGTACACACATCCATTCACAGATCTTCTAGACCTCAGCTGCTCCGCATTGTGACTGTGCCTCAGAAAACACAGATCTGGCTGCACTTCTCCATGCACTCCACTCTTCACCCCCAATCTGTCTTATTTTGCCATCAATGTGCCTTTGAGGCTCTCTGCCACTGCTGCCTTCTTGTCCTGTCCTTCTGCCTCTGCCTTACTCTCTTCACTCCTTCTCTCTGCCCTCACTCACTGTAACAGGCCCATCTCTCTCCTCATCTCCCCACCAGACAGACTCCTCCTTGCTCTCAAATTCCCCTCTCTCTCTCTCTCTCTTCTCTCTCTCTCTCTCTCTCTCTCTCTCTCTCTCTCTCTCTCTCAGCTCTGCAGCTGCAAATTCATCACTCTGGAGGTCATTACGACCCAGGCGGTAAGTATCTGATATTACCGCCATGGCGTAATGAACGTTTACGCCGTGGATCGATGGCGGAAAGAGCGTCAAATTCCGACCCATCGCGCACGAGCATTACGCCATGGCGGTAATGTAAATTACGCCATGGCGGAAACGGCCCCAACCAGCATCGTACGCCGTGCAAAGTGCACTACCGCCACCCTTTTTAGCGGCGACTGTAGTGAGCGGACACCGTAGTTAGCGGTGACCGTAATTAGCAGTCAGCGTAAATAAGCGGAACCGGAAGTAGCGTCATCGCGGCGGAACGGGAAACAGCATAGCGGCCATCTTGAAAAACACAATCCATTGCCATCCTCCCCAACCATAACAGATCCAACCCTGAGACCTGTCGCGACCCATCACCCACCCAATTACCTACATAAAAATGCCCAAAGTTGTGAAGAAGGCATGGGATCGGCAGCGCCAGGACCAATTTTCTCGGGAGGAACTGACCATGCTCGCTGAGACTCTACAGGACAATGCTGCCGTAGTATTTTCTACGCAAATGACCAGGCCGGCAATAGCCAAAAACAAGGCCATATGGTCCCTGGTGGCAGAGCATGTCAGTGCGGTGGGGACCGTACCCCGCAACCCACAGCAGTTCAGGAAGCGGTGGGATGACCTGAGGCTCCGCGTCAGAAGCATCATCTCTGCTAATCGCAACCTGGGCCTGGCTACTGGGGGAGGATCTGACTCCCCTATCAAACTCCAACCATGGGAGGAAATATGTGCCAGCACAATAGGCATGGAAGGCATCGAAGGTGTAGGAGGGAAGGAAATAGGAGCGCCGACATCAGGCGATGAAGGTAGGTGCCTCAAATCAAGACATGCTATAGTCACTGAAGTCCATTCATGTGTAGCACAATGTTGCCCTAGAGTGTAAATGCAACACATCAGCTGGACACTGCCCACAGCCACATGCGACCTCCACCCTGTATACATGTAGCATGCACACCCTAACTGCAGGCACCCACATAGCTCCATCCTTATTCCACACAAAAAGGAGACAACCTGCATGCCCCTGCTTCAAATGTGCCTCATCTAGTGACCAAAATCATGTCAATCATTGCCATTCCAATGTCTGCAGACTCATCAATAACGCTCACCCTCCTTTACTCCACCACAGGCTCAGAATCCAACCCCGAGGATGAGGACACCCCTGCCACAAAAAAGCCAAGAGGGCCAAGACCACTGTGCACAGACCCTCCACCTCAGCTGAAGTGAGCCAGACCCCGCAGCAGGCAAAATCCTCTGCCAGCACACAGGACAGGCCACTGACAGGCACCCCAGCAGGCAGCAGACCAGCAGCAGCAGCACCACACGTCCCCACATTGTCCACCACCGAAGGCACTGCTTCTGTAGGCAGCAGCACCATAGGGGAAACAGCTGCCATTGCAGCATGCTCTGACTCCGATAAAGAGGAGCCTGATGTTGGACGCCCCACTGACCTGCCTCATTCCCCCTGTTTGTCCCATATCAGCCCCCATGAGGATCCCACACAGGGGCACCCAGAGGAAGAGGACTGGCCATCCACCCCATGCCCCGCTCAAAGTCCACAGGAGGGGAGCAGCCCCTCCGTGACACCACCTGGAATGGGCATGGCCCAGCAGAGGCAACAGTCCCTTGAGGATGTCATTGCACGTCAGCAACAGCTGTCCACGCTCCTCAATGAGCATGCTGCGGAATGTGGGGGGGCTAGGGCAGCCATAGAACAATCTACGGAGACCCTAAGGTCCGAAATTGAGCGGAGCACGGAGACCCTGAGGGCTGCAATGCAGTCCACCTCAAGGGACATTTGTGGGGAACTTGCTGCCGTGCGCCGTGTGCTCTCGGAGCTGTCCCACACCCTTCAGGACATGTATGCACGTGAGCAGCCAGGGACATCCTCCGCTGCCAGTTCTGCCCAAAGCAGCCCCGTCCGACGATCAGGATGGAACCTGCGCTCCACAGGCAGGGGTGCCCCGGGGGCCGGGAGAGGGGTCTTGCAATAGCGTGTGCCCACTGTTACAGGCATCTTTAGCAACTCACAGGGTGTGTGTTGGGTTGTTCAGGGGGGAGGGGGTGTGTTGGGGTGTTCATGGGGGAGGGGGGAGGGGGGGAGGGGTGTGTTGGGGTGTTCAGGGTAGAGGGGGTGTGTTGGGGTGTTCAGGGGGGAGGGGGAGGGGGCAGGGGGTGTGTTGGGGTGTGCAGGGGGGAGGGGGTGTGTTGGGGTGTTCAGGGGGAGGGGGGAGGGTGGAGGGGGTGTGTTGGGGTGTTCAGGGGGGAGGGGGAGGGGGTGTGTCACAAGAATTTACAATTGAAATACACATTTTCATTTTTTCCAAATCAAATGTGTGGACATTTTCATTGCGTATGTGTGCTTTATTGGTGTACAGTCCACAGTGTGCATGACCCAGAGACACACAATGCCCCAAGTGCCGTCTCCATGTGATACACACCAGCCGTGTGTGCTAGAAGCATTGGTCGATGGTATTTTGACGCATTTCACGCCCCTCCTGTGCATCGCCTCCTCCATGAGGTGCGGTCCCATCTGCACCCTCCTCATCCTCATCGTCAGGTGGTTGCAGTTCTGCGTCAGGGGGCAGGGGCACATTTCGTCTGACGCACATATTGTGTAGCATGACACATGCCATGACCATCTTTGCCACCTTCTCATGGCGGTACAGGAGTGCCCCGCCACACCTGCTGAGGCAGAGAAACAATGCCTTCAAGAGGCCGAATGCCTGCTCAATGACCACACGGGTACGTGTATGTGCACGGTTCAAGTCCTCCTCGTGCTGGTTCTGTGGGTTCCGGACTGGTGTAAGGAGCCACCTCTTCAGGGGATAGCCTGCATCACCCGTATGTGGGCGAGAATGTATGTGTCAGTCATGACGTCTAATTCAGAACATGATGTGCCACCATGGCTTGCATCCAACTGTTACTTTGGACCACTTCTAAATGCACTAATTGATTCACCCTATACGACCGGTATATGCTCGTGGCTCTCATGGCCTGTTTTGCATGCCATCAACCAATGTATGCAGAGGGGTTGAGTGCTTTGTGAGTGCCCATCCACTGTGTTCGTTCATGCCGTTTGTTTTGGTGGCCTGGCACGTGTCCTGTGATGTCAATGCTCACATCATTGCAACATTGCTGTCGGCCTCATCATCACCCCAGTGAGCAATACTGATGTTGATAGGGACATTTTGGGGGCCCTGCTGTCTGTGTAATGGTGTGTTGATGTTTCTGTCCGTCATGTGCCTCCATCGTGCGCAGTTATGGGGGAAAGGCCTTTCGGTTGATGGTGTTTGGTGACGTGCATGTAGGTGCATTTCGTTGTAGTCAATGTGGTCTAAATTGGTACAATGCACTTGCAGATGGTTGTGTCATGGTTGGGACACGACCTCATTCACATGGTAGGGCTGCATACATCATGTATTGGGTTTACTGGTGTTGGGTGAAGTTTGGGTTGCTTTAAGGTATGATCTGGCTCTGTTGTCTCTGCTACTCACAGCCAGGTGGAGTATGCATCATCCCCCCCCTTTCAGCCAGGTGGAGTATGCATCATTCCCCCCCCTTTCAGCCTGGTGGAGTATGCATCATCCCCCCCCTTTCAGCCAGGTGGAGTATGCATCATCCCCCACCCTTTCAGCCTGGTGGAGTATGCATCATTCCCCCCCCCCTTCTGCCCAGTGGAGTATGCATCATTCCCCCCCTTTCAGCCAGGTGTAGTATGCATCATTCCCCCCCTTTCAGCCAGGTGGAGTATGCATCATTTCCCCCCCTTTCAGCCCGGTGGAGTATGCATCATTCCCCCCCCTTTCAGCCCGGTGGCGTATGCATCATTCCCCCCCTTTCTGCCCGGTGGAGTATGCATCATTCCCCCCCTTTCAGCCAGGTGGAGTATGCATTGGTACGTCGTTCACCTACCCACTTTACATTTCCATGGTCATGACATTAGACTCACTGAGTAGCCACGATCTTGGACCTGCATGTCGCTCCATGTAGCGTGGTATTGTGGAGTTCCTCAGGACCATTGAATCATGGGTTGCTCCGGGGAATCGGGCACAACAATGTGTGATGATCCTGTTGGAGTCACAGACCATTTGCACGTTGAGTGGAATTGTTTCCGGTTGCGGTACGGTACCTCCATGGCATGTGAAACCACCAATTCCACATGGGTGCAGTCGATGGCACCAATGCAACCAGGTATGCCGGCTAGTGCATGGAAACCCACTTTGGTGTTTGCAATCTCCTGGGCAGTCCGTGGTATTGAGATGTGGTCGTCTGTGTGCTTGAGGAGGGCATCGACTACTTGGATAAGTGTACGTGAGACTAATGGTTGTGAAATGCCATGCAAGTGCCCCACTGTGTGCTGGTAGGTGTCTGTGGCCAGGAAGTGGAGTACAGACACTACCTTCAGTAGGGGTGGGATGGCGGTTGGTGTTTCTATCATGCTGACGATGTCGTTGTGTGTCATGTCTACGATGGCGGTGATGGTGTCCCGGTCCAAACGGTACAGGGTGTGGATCTGCTCAGCAGTGAGGTTGAATGGACTGGCTCTGATGTGTGGGATTGGGGGCTGCCTGCGTGGTGGCACTGGCTGTGCTTGTGGGGCTTGCTGGCCCTGCCTTGCCCTCCTTCTCCTCATGCGTCTCCTCTGTGCTGCCTGTTGTTTTTGTTGTTGTTGTTGTTGTAGTAGCACTTGCATTGCTATCAGGTCCTCCAGCCCCAACATTGCTAGTCTTATTGGTATCATTGTGGAGTGTAACTGGGTGTGGGAAGGGGTGGGGTGTGCTCTTTTTGTACTTCCTGAGTCTGTATTGCCTCCACCTGTGCTGTTTCTGTGCACCTGTGGCAGCTGGATTCACTTTACATGGCCATTTACGGTTGGTTCGCGATGGCGTAATTAGCACCATGGCGATAAGGTACTTAGCGGGCTGGGTGATGGCGTTAGGTGCATGTCCGCTTGGGTCAGCATTCGCGTACCTTTCCGCTATGCCAGTAATTACGGTGTGGGAGGTCGCATATGCGCGTCCTTGGAGCAGTTAACGGCAGCGTTAACTACGATGCCGCTAATGGCATCGTAGTTAACGGTCACGGGTCATAATCGGACCTAGCGGAAAACGATGGCGGTAATCATTTACCGCCATCATTTTTCACTTAGCGCCAGGGTCGTAATGAGGGCCTCTGTCTCCTCGCTCCCTCTCGCCCTCTATCATCCTTAACATCAGCTCCCACACTTGTACTTCCAATCCCCAGACCTTTGCCTACTCACTTGTTGTCCCTTTCCCTCCCCTGCATCGAAGGGTGACCCAAAGGCACATGTGACACCAGACGATGGCTGTGCACAACTTGCATGCCTGCAATCAATGGCCCGGATTGTGCCTGCATCCCAGGGCAAACTGCCCCCTGTGTCCATAGTGCATGACATGCTGAAGTGGAAATTTGTTTGCTTCATTGCCAGTGATTACTCTGTCAATGAGTTTGGATTTTGTTGGAGTCACAGTTGCTCATGCTTTTTGATATGGCCTTCTGGTTGTTGACACTGGGTGGACCATGTCTGTCAGGTTACCTTGTTCCATACGTGACAAATCAATGCTTTCCTGTTTGTTTACTTTCATGCACTGCATGTCTTTGCAAGCTAATAATGTTATTTCAGGTTAAATGCAAGACAGGTGTGTACCTTGTGCAGGTAAGTTAAAGGCCCTCAGAGGGGCACGGGTTGAGATGTAATTGGTGGCAGGGAGGCTGTCACTGTGTTGAATGTTTTTTATACCTTTGACTTGAGGTGAGAGGGTCCGGCTGCATGGGTGCGGGGACACATGGTGATGGAAGGCTGGTGAGTCATTGGTTGCAGTTGTTTGCCTTTTTCATGCCTGCCGCGCTGCATCCTATTCACTCAGCTTTTCATGGCATGTCTACACATGCTGGAAGTCCACTCCTGGTGCTTCTGCTCTGTCTGAATGTGCACTCCCACGACAACTCCACACCAAGCACAGGATTACAGTCCATGAGGGGGCTGTCATGTTCGTCCAACCGCAACAGGGTGAAGGTTACACCCCCAGACACCAGGCACATGCCATAGGCCTGGTGTTGTTGTTTGTCATGGAGATGCATACCTTGTAAGGTACACAAGCAGCTATTTAGACACCTGTTGACAGCTGCTCAGTGCATCTCAATGCTCCCTTCAGTTCCTAGCTCATTGGTCCCCATTAAGTCCAGACCCTCTGAGCTCTGCCTTCCCTTCCTCTTGCCTGTTCCCTGCTCCCTTTTTGGTGTCGGTCTCCTTGTCCTCTGTTTCTCTTTCCTTTCTCTTGTCTGCTTGTCTCTTTTCTGCCTGTGGCCTCTCCATCCTGCCTTCCTTTATGATGGCTGCCTATTTAAGCAGCTGCCTTCTGCCCGATCCTGTCATCATTGCAATTGCTGAGACATTCACCTTCTGTCATCTTGGACATTCCATCATTGGCTCCCCTGCCAGTGTTTCCTGCAATGTCCTGATGCCACATTATTCAGGGAAGTCAAATCATGGCATTGATAGGGCTTCCAATGAGGTCCTGGGTTTCAAGCCTCTCTGTCGTCTCTATTCAGGAGTCATCTAAGTGTCAATTATGACTACAGACGGATCTGAAGGATCACAATGCCCCTCACCAAAACAAGGGGTAAGTGAATCCCGGTCCTTCATGGAATGGCACTCAGGGGGCAAGCAATGAATGTGTTGTGGGAGGGAGTCACTGTGTGGGGTGTTATTTTAATTGCATTGGCCTGAGGTGAGCAGATCATGCTGCATGCATGCGGGGACAGATGGTGATGGGAGGCTGGTGAGTCATTGATTGCAGTTTTGCATGGCACTCAGGGGTGCACAGGTTGCAGTGGCATTGGATGCATATATGTGTTGCCTGCTCTGACCTTGTGTTGTTTTTCTATACTCAGGCATTCTGCAAGGGAAGATGGTTGCTGCAATTCAAGGGAGCAGTGCTGTGGGATGCCTGCACGCAACCCTGTTGCAGTGTAGTCTGGTTTGGACACCTATGAAGGGGAGCATGGATGAATTCATGAGTACGGATGAAGCAGGCTCGCAAGGGGAAAGAAGTGAGATGGTAATTGTCTTAGTCTGTTTGACTATTTGTAGATGTGTATTATGAGCATAATTGTTGTCAGGGAATCGTGTGGCCACTCCACCTGTACATTGTTGTGAGACACGCATAGAGTGGCCAGGGCAGTCCTCACAAGTGTTAGTTACTGCTTTCATTTTGTGCTCATCCTTCCAACTTGTGTTCTTCTGCGTGTTGTTGGGGTATGAGTGCACAATAGTTGGTGGGGGCATGTGAAAGTGGTAGGGCATTTTGTTGATTGTGTTGTGTGCTTTGATATGAGCAATATGAATACAGTTTTGTCCACTTGCTATGACTGTGTAAGTGGTTGTTGCAGTTGGGTTGATGGTTATGGACACACACAGTTTGCCTCTCCCAGATACACATTCTCAGGTCATTCTTATGGGCACAGCGCATCGGCCCTGATTCATCATTGAATGGCACCAGGGATGTGGCTTTACTATTTGTGCTCCACAGGGGCTGGTATTCATGTGAAGTATGTTTTCATGATCTAATTGTGTACAGTCACTCCCTGTGCCCTTTGGCCGATCAAGGGGATGTGTGGTGCCTGTGGCTGAGGGCAATGTCCCTCCTGCATCTCTACTGGTATGCCAGGCTGTGCAGCAACATTGTGCAGGACACAAGCTGCCACAATGATTTTGTACACTATTGGTAAGGCTCATAGCAATAACCCGCTGGAGTGATCAAGGTAGTGGAAACGTGACTTGCGCACCCCGAATATGCACTCCTCTATGCCCCTGGTGGCTATATGTGCTGCATTGTACCAAACCTTGGCTGGTGTGGCAGGATTCCTGAATGGTGTGAGCAGGAATGTTGAGAGTGGGTAGGTATTGTCCCCTGCAAATATGTAAATGGTTGTTATTGGCATTGATTGTTATGGTATATTGTTTACGTGTGACGTGACTGCATGCTTGTGCGTGACAGTTGATACTCACCAGGGAGCCAGGTGTTGCCAAAGGTTTGCGATGCCAGGGCCCGGTAGAGTGGTGACTGGCAGTAAATTAAGATATCATGTGTCCTTCCATGGAAATTGGCATTGACATGCATGATAGCTCCATTTGCACAGATGACCTGCACATTGAGGGAATGCCAAATGCAGTAAATGTTCTCCGTCAATCGTGGGGGCATAGTGCAACATGCGTACAATCAATGGCTCTGAGTACATGTGGAAAGGGTGCTACAGCATAACATTCCGGGCACACTCTCTGCCTTGTCTGTGGTGTGTGTGGCAGGTATATGTGCCTACACACACACACAAATGTGATGTGATGCAGCCCAATACCTGGTGTAGACACTGGGATTGTGTGGCCTGCAATATGCCCCCAACATGTCAGTAATATGCTCAAAGGAGCCTATGGTATGAAATGTAGGGCTATCAGAACTTTCTCCCGGATGTGAGGTCATGGCAGCAGATGAAGGGGTGATGCAAGGTCTTCCTCCCACTCTTTGACCAGGTCTAGGATGACATAGGGGGGAACCTGAATCTTGCATACACCTGGTTGTTTGGCAGCCCAAAGAATGTGGTAGGTGAAAGGAAAATCCTGTCCCTCACCATTATCCTCCACCTTCTAAGGCCATGTATGATGACTCCTATTATACCTGCCTTCATCCCGGCTGAGCAATGTTTAAATGGTGTGTATTGCATGCTTCATACACGTTGGTTCCTTTGCGTGTTGTACTTTTTGTCTCCTATTATGTGGCGGTAGATCATGAGGTTAGCAAGTGACTTTTCCCAACATGAAGTTGATTGTTGAAATCCATGAATTCGGTTGGGTTTGCCCTTGACTCTGTGTGTGTTTTCTTTACATGGCGCATCCCTCGGTACAGTGAAGGTCGGGCATCACACCGGACCAGGACCTTCGCCCTTAGCCTTAGATGTAGCGCGCGGTAAGAATGCTTTTTCTTTATTTTCTACGAATTCGAATTGAGCCGATATCCAACCCATCTCACACCCCCTTTTACAAATACCCTAGGTCAGAATCGACCATGAACCAGCCCGGTGGGTGGTAAAACAATAGTTATTTATTTCAATTCAAAGAAAATCACACAATTTTTATATTGGGCAGTAATCACCAATGGGGTGATAATTACAATGAAAACCACTGAAATACACTTGGGTAAACTTCTGCAAGAACATATCCAAAGCACACATGAATAGGAGCATCTTTTCAATTACGATAGATAGCACCTGAGTTAAGGTGTCCACCTGCAATGTTCCCTCAATCCACAATTAATTGAATTCTGAGTGGATAGAAAGAAGCAGCAAGGAGTCAGGCATATGAGGAGGCAAACAGAATCGAAATCTGACCTTCCCTCACAAAATAAGATTTCAAAACCCTTTGCAATTGCTTAAAATGACACTCTGATTTTGACAAATAATTAATTAAATGCGTGGTTAATTAATGAGGTACATGTGTTTTATCACAGTATCAGGGATGTCATATCACTAGCAACTATAAGGTAAGGTATCCCAAAAGGAATACAGTTCAAAAGCAATTTCAGAGTGAGAACCCCAGTGCAGTCAAAATCACACGTGTAAAAGTTACATTTTCTCAGTTTTTTCAGTATAAATGTCAAAAGGTTTTTTTAAAAAAACAGGTGAAATACACAGTATCGGAATGCGGTTTTTAGGCTTCGGAATAGATGCACATCACAGGGACAATATGGAAGTGAAGAGTGACTATTACTGGATAATTGGATAAGATTTTCAAGGTGAAAGATATTCGGCTTTTCGTAAAATAAAGCAGTTACAGAGAGAAAATTGGTTTGGAAAGAAAGGCAAGTTTAAATTGAACTAGATTATCAAGACTATATTGTTAAAGAAACACACAGTACGTTCCAAGGTTAATTTGTAACATAACTTTTTCACCCTGTGTTCAACTTTACATTCCAAGGTTAATTTGCAACATAATTTTTTCACCCGTGTTCAACTTTATGTGGGAATTAATTTGATTATTCAAAATATGACTAAAGACTTATGATCTATGCAAGACAGAAATGAATACAAAAGTGGCGCTAATCGCTTAGAAAATCAAGGACAGGATGCACAGAAAATTCTAACAGTCTTAAAAAAGTTACCAGGGTAGGAATACAATTACTTAGAAAATAGGACAAAGACAAAGGGTCAAGATGGGGTAGACTATGTGTGGCTATGGGATGGAGAAATACTCACAATCCGTACTTTGGGATTTGGGACAGCCAACCGGGTTCTGGAATCAAAAGGTTCTGGTCACAGTGAAGCGGCTCCCCTGACAGCAAAAAGCTGGGCAAGTCTGGATCTGGATGGCAAGGGTAGTGCGGGCATGCAGGTAGCGGGCAAAAGCCGTTCTGGTCACGGGATACTTCCCAAAGGGTACCACAGCTTTCCCCCTTTGTTATTGGGATTTTAGTGGGGTTTCTGGATCAATGGCCTTGCAGGGATGGGTTCAGCAATGCTTTGGCCTGGCAGTAGGGTCTGGAATCTTGCAAAGGTGGATTTGGAATGTCTGGATAAGCAGGCACTGGAAATCAGGAGAGAGTGTCTAGAATGTGTGTCAGCTTCTCTTATTTATAAGACGGGTAACATCACAGAATTGTATTGTCGGGCAGAACTAAGCTAGACCTACCCCAAGAAACCAGATAGGCTAACCTGTGTTGGTCGCCTCCTCAAGGATGGGACTCAGTTTAGGGAGTTGTGTTTTATGAGGTGCAAAGCCATCCCACAGTCCTATATGCCAAAAATCCATCTTAACATAAATCACACATTTATACAGTTGCAGCATTTTCACAAATTACATAAACAGATTACATATTTCATGCAGAGCGTGTTAGTCCAACTCTCCAGTTTGTAGGACTTTGTTTTGTCCGTCTAATAATTTTTTGTCCTTTTCAGTGAGAAATGTTATACCTAAAATTCTATAACTTTATACATGTGTACATATTATCATAAGGCACATTAATCTTGAATTTCAAAGTGGCACCATATACACTTATCTCAGAATATCCAATTCTCTGCCATTTCTGTCCCTTATATGCAGGTGAAGGCTACCATGTCTTGAATTAAAGCCACGGAAATTGCATCAAAACTGTGAAACTTTGGCATTTCTGTGTGGTCCAATTGTGGAGATAAAAGTCTCAACGTTTTACTAATAACTAGTCTTTTTAGCCAAAATGGGCTGGCCTTTGTCCTCCAACTGGGATCATTTTTTCTTCAGGCTACCGCCAAATGTCAGTTTAGCAAAGGGCTGCCCTGGAGTTTCCCCAGTTTGAGTGATTGATGGTTGTCACTTCCAATAGTCACACGTAGGTGTCCAAGATCTATTGTATCAAGCTGAAGCCCAGACAGAAGTCTGATGAGCGTGATATTTCTTTCCCTTGGTCCATTGAAAGTTTTCAAGGGCAGCAATTAACATGTATGTGTCCCAGAACGCCCTTGTGGCCCCTGTTGGGGAAAGCCCCTAGCCCCCATCTGTCCCTTGAGCCATAGTAGAACCCTGTTTGGCTAATTTTCCAGTATAGCCAATGCCTTTATTTCTTTATTTTATGTTATTTTGTTCTGGATCAGCAGCAAGCCTGTTGAAATAAAACATCCCAAATATGTTTCCCAGCAAAACCCCCTTTACATTGCTAGGCCAAGACAGGGCCTTCTTTCAACATTACACTTTTAAAACAGGTATTTTTCCTTATTTGCAAAAGTGCATTTTATGGTTAAGTCTGCTGGGCTGACCATTTCAAAAGGTTTTCTCTTCCTTCTGACTTCCCAACATTGTTTTGCAACCCTAGTCAGTTTCACTCATACAGCTACCTGTTTAAGAAACAGGTGCACTGAAATAGGCATATGCCCTTATAGCTAGTCTTTCTTTTGAAGCAGTGATTTTAACATTTTGTAGCCCAAAATTCAAGCGTTATTCCGTACAGCTGAAAGTAAAGATTCTTTTGATTTCCTGCATCTGGTCTGACACAGCCTGTTATTCAGGGATAATATTCTCTTCTGCTGGAGCACAATCTGAATATGGATGGGCATGGCAGGGCCTAACTGATAAAAGCAGAGTAATGTAGAACAGATGAAAAGAGAATCAGAGCGGCATCATTTTAAATGTAAAATATTTCCCTTTTTCAATGGGAAACTTTGGGCTAGTAGCAAAGCAGCGCAGCTTTTCACTTCGCTTCTTTAGTACCAACAGGAACACACCACTGCAGCCTTTCTCAGGGTGCTCCCTGTTCCAACTTGCCCAATGATGCTTGGCAAAACAGTGCAGCCATCCTTTTGTAGCTACAAAACGCAGTTTTGATGCGAGGCAGTGGTGCTCAAAGGAGCCAGTGCAGCCATTTTGCTATTAACTGCTGGAGTGCAGCTTGGCTATAGATGGGAATTCTGCTGAATGGGTCAATGTAACCCACAAATCCCCTCCACCGACTCTTCTGAAACTTCTTTTTGAGGACGAGTAGGGCAAAGTGGGAATTGTCAGTAGGGCAAAGTGGGGTTCATCAGGTGGAGTCCTTCTTCCATCAGGGAGCGGTACACCACGATCATCCCATTGTCTCTCGTTTGAGTGTGGAGTGGCACCCACAGCTTTCCCATTGGTCTTTCTTTGTTGTGTGACGACACCCCTAGATCTTTCTTTGATCATCCCTTTCCAGGTCCCCGGGGAGGTCCTCCTTGGTCTCTGCAGGGATGGAACCAGTATGAATCTCGTGAATAAATAAGAACCAGTCACTACATTTTCCCACTGACTGCCTTCCAGGAAGGTTGACAGCAGTGGCACACACATGCATTGCGATCATTACAATACTTAGACGATAAAGACAATTAATCACTCACAAGACACTTATAACTATTGGTTTCACTAGAATGTTTGGATCCCTTTTGTAATGACAATGAAGAAAAATACTCCCTGTTAAATAATTATACCTATAAGCCTACCTGTTCCTTTCTGATTCGTCTTTTTCTTGTTCTTATTCTCCAGATGTCTCCTCTATTTGACTTTCTCTTGGCTCCTCAATCCGCCGCAAAGTATGTCTGGGGTGACAACTCTTTAACTGATTAATATGGACCCATTTCTCTTCTACCAGTTGTCCTTTGGGGATGCTGATTCCATAGGCAATAGGTGAAATTCTATCTACAATTTCAAAAGGACCGTACCAGCTGTGGAGAAATTTCCGCCCCTCGGTCTGGTTTCTTTGGAAATTGTACAAGTAGACCCTGTCTCCTACTTGGTTTTCCTTTTTAGTTGTTTTTAAGTCATATTGAGTCTTCATCCCCTATGCCGATTTTTCCAGATTCCGCTGAGCGTATGCAAAAGCATTTTGAAGGTGCTTTCTTAGATTCTCAACATACTCATATGTTGTGGAGGTGTTTATCAGTGTTTGCTCTTGTGTTCTGTAGAGCAGATGCTGAGGTAGCACCATCATTCGCCTATTCATTAGCTCAAATGGAGACATCTTAGATGCAGAAGAAGGTGTAGATCTGATGGCCATCAGGACAAGCGGTAATCGGATGTCCCATCTTGGCCCTGAATCTGCCACAAACCTTTTTAGAATGCTCACAGGGGTTTTGTTGTACCTCTTAACTCCCCCACTGGAGGGGCATTATGCAATGTGAAGTTTCCTTTTTACCCCAACTATCTCCCACATCTTTCTCATCACTTCTCTGGTGAAGTGACTACCTCGCGAGAAGATGTGGTTGATCATCAGGGCAGCTGCTGTTTCTGCCTTGCAATTTGGGGCCGGGAGACATTCCATGCATTTGGTAAACAAGCATGTTACTGTTAGCACGTACTTGTTCCCCCTAAAGGAGCGAATCACGGCCCCAATTAAATCTACTTGTAAATCTGACCAAGGCAGTATCATACCGCTCTTCTGGAGGGGAGCTTGTTGTGTGAGTGAAGTTGGCTCAAATTGTGCACACTCAAGACAACCCTTCAAATATTGGTCAAGGTCCTGCCCCATGTGTGGCCAGTATGCAACCACCCGCAATATTTCTAGAGTAGTATGAAACCCTGATAACCGGCTGTGGCCGCCTCATGGGCGTGGCTTGCTTCAGGCTTCGGAATGAGGTAGGGACCACCCACTGGTCACAACCAGATATGGATCTCCTTACCAACAAACCGTCTTGGATTCAGAACATTTTTGGACAGTTCATCAACACTCTGATGTCCTCTTTCCCAATGTAATCAGTGTCCGTCAGCGGAAGGTTCTCAGGGTCCTCAATGTGCTGATAATATTTCCCAATAATCGGATCCCATTTTTGTGCCGTGATTAAATCATCATCTGGGGTCTCCTTACTCCACTTGGCAGTTGAGAGTTCATTGTGAGCATTTGTCTGGGACCTAGTGAAAGCAGTGACCTGGATTTCCCCCAACAGGGACTGGATCTCAAGGAGATCCCCCTGGATGGTTCTGATTTTGGCCAGGTGATCAGCTAAGTAATTTCTAGTTTTGTCTGGCCCCTCTATTCTGTAATGACCCTTGATCTTCTTCCAATAGATGGTCATCCCATTAGAGGTGACCAGATCATCAATATTTTGGATTAGCTTGCCATGTTTGAGAGGTTTGTTATTAGCAAACAGCATGCCTCTAGTTTTCCAATTTACTAGGTGCTCCACGAACCTGTTACAGACATAATCTGAATCTGTGATAATGACCAGTTCGTGGAGTTGATGTTGGATGGAAGTGAGGATGGCCTGATAAACTGCCATTAACTCCACCACCTGACTACTGCGGGGACCGATTTTGAACTCAGCTGAGGGTTCCGGGGCATCATTCACCCATGCATTCCCAACGCCGGCCACCAGTTCCTTTTCCCCGTTGTTGTCAACATGGTAGGAGCACCCGTCCACATAAACTGTGTGCATTCCCTGGCACTTGTCTTCTTCATAGACTTTGTGCAGGGAATTCAGGTAGGCTTTCATGTTGTCCTGGGTTTTAAGACTTTCGTCCTAGAGACAGTTTTCTCTGGCACAATCATGCAAGTCAGCCAGACCTTGCGCGAGGGGACTCTTCTTGTTTTCGTCATATCTGACCTCTACAGGAAAGCCTTGCATTGACAGAATCCAGGAAGTAATTCTGGAATTACTTACATTTCCGGCAACGATTCTGTCACTTTGAAGGTATTGTAAAGGCTGATGTGGAGTCTCCACTATGATGTGTTCCCCCTGGATGAATGGGCGGTAATTCTTCAATGACCACACCATTGCCAGGAGTGCCTTCTCACATTCGTTGAATTTTTCCTCCACAGAGGATAAAGTCTTGCTTGCATAGGAGATGACTTTATTGATACGATATGATATGATATGGCATTTATAACGTGCCTATACACAAGTGTTATTGAGCTTGTCATGCTTTTGATATAATATTGCTGTCAAGCATGTATTTGAGAACCCTATCTCCAAGAAGAGAAGAACTCCTTGTTTTTGACAGGGTAAACTAGACAAGTCGCTTGTGAGAGACTTCTTTTGAGTTGTTTTACTGCCTCGGATTGTTCTAGATCCCACTCCCACTTGACCCCCCCTTCAACAGATGGATAAGGGGTCTTGTGATCTCTGCGTAATCCTCAATGAGCTTCCTACTGTAATTAGTCAGTCCAAGGAGGCTTCTGAACTCACGGAGAGTCGTGGGGTCTTTCACTTTTAGGAGTGCTTCCACTTTATCTTCCTGTGGACAGAGACCATCAGGAGTTATTTCATGTCCCCAGAGGTTTACACAGGTTCTGCACCACTGCGCCTTTTGAAAGGACAGTTTTGCTCCGGCAACCCTCAACTGGGTCAGAACATAATGGATTTCTGCTATGTGTTCCTCCACAGTTGAGCTTTTTATCAGGACACCATCCACATAGGCCAGGTTACCCCTTTCATCCAAGTCTGGCATGGCCTTGTGTAGGAAGATTTTGAATTTCTTGCCGGAGTTTATGTATCCGAAGGGAGTCCGGGTCCACGTGTACTGCTGCCCCCTGAAGGTAATTGCCAGCTTGTATTGATCCTCCCTACTGACAGGCACGGTCCAGTACCCATTGGTTAGGTCAATGGCAATGATTACCTTTGACCACTGGATCTGGGCCAGCCCCTGGTCAATGTAGGGGAGAGGCCATTGGGACATGTGGACCTGTTTATTAAGCTCCCTAAGGTCTGTGCAGAGTCTCCATTGGCCATTTTGTTTTAAAGACCCCAGCACCAGACTATTAAAGGTGCTGTGGACTGGACGAATTATCCCACAGGATTTAAGGTTTTTGATGATTTCTGTCAGGGACTCCAAGAATGCGAGAGGCAAGCGATATTGCTTCACAAACACAGGAGTCATTCCAGGGTCCGTGTGAATTGTTGTAATATGGATCTTGGTGCGACCACAGTCGTACGAGTCCACAGCAAAGAGATCTTGAAAATCTTAGAACACCTGTTTCAACTTTTGCTTTTGCTCAGGAGTCTCACAGGCATCAGCTAGGTTAACCCGCTCTTCAACCATGTGCCTGAAGCCTTTAAACATTTTGGGTTTTGCTATCTCAGTGACCTACTCCAGCTGGGTGGAGAGGTCTCTGATTAGAGTATTGACCTGGACAGAGGGTTTCAGGTAGGAGAGGCAGTCATTATGGACCTGGAATATCATCACATCCTGCCAGAGGTCACAAGTCACCTCTTCCTCCCCGCAAGGGCAGGAAGAGTACACCAGGAAATTCCCCCCTTGCCGGGTAAAGATCCTGTCTGGTGAGATGGCATTGTCACTGTCATTGTCAAAGCAGTCATTGGCGATTGGTCCTATCAGTTTGTTTCCTAGATCCATGGAAAAATGTCAGTCATCAACTGCCATTCCAATACTGGTGCCTGCGCCCAGAGTGATACTCCTGAGGCCACTGTTATCCATTAATATTGGAATGGTGTTGTGTTCTATATTGACTAATGGTGTTAGGTTTAACCCCAACCCCTGCTGTTGGAGATGGGCATTAAGGTGTACATATGCGTCAGAATGTTGCAATTTCTATCCTCTTTCAAATTTTATTTCAAGTGGGAATTGTCGGGTCCATCCTGGGATGGTGACCTCCTCTCCAAGTTGAACTTCAACCGCATACGGCAGCAATTGGGCTGACCAAAATGCTTTTTCTTAATCATGAAAGTCCATGGGATTGCCCCCTAGTCGAGACCAGGCTTTGTAATTGATCAGGTCCAAATTAATTGAAAACCAATTGAGAATGTCACTGACAAAATAGAATGCAGCAGGGACATCTCGCATGGCCCAACAACTATATTCTAGTATTTTGTTACCTATCAAAATTTTGAGCATACACCTGCTAGGCAGGTGATGTTTGGAATTGGGAGTTTTCAAGCACATTTCCCACTTTTAGACCATTTTAAATGTGGGAATCGCTGGATCTTTTGGGAGCTTTCAGAAATGGCCTTTGCTGATGAAGCTCTTTGTTTTGTTCAAGCACAATTGGGCGAGAACAGACTCCTTCCCCTCATTTAACTGAATAGGGAGGAATAAATGTTCTCTAATTTTCTGAATGTCAGCTAAACTTTGAGCTGATCTCTCATCACTTTTGACTATAGAATTGGGATTTTCAGATTGTGAATCAGTATACAATTTCAAAGTATTTCCTTCCAGTGTGAAATGCCACTTATAACTGGAGGGAAGGTTGATTTTCAGGAATAGAGAGGAGTTCCCATCACCAATTTGTTGTCCTTCAGCAATTACTGTCACGTCCGGTATTTGATTATTCTGGAAATGAAACTCAATATGATCAGATTTTTGTTCAACCATGTGGCATGTGCCATTTAACCTAACATGGTTGACACTCTGTTTTAATTTTATTGGCTGGTTAGTCTGAGTCCAGAGTACCTTGTTCACACAGTCGATAAGGGGAGACAACCTGCGGAGGATGTAATTCCTGAATAGACAGGGTGTTCCCTGTGGAGTCACGACTATGACCGAGTGTTTTACCTTGTGTCGCCCAATTTTTATTTCCAAATCCGCAGTCCCCTCGACAGGAATTTCATTTCTGAAGTTTTGGAGTTGTCCAGGAAGAAGGGTGAGAGGGATTTGGTGTCTCTCCAACCTTCCTGAGTTTAGCTGCTCGAAGGCCTTTTTTGACAGAAGAGTGGCTTGGGATCCAGTATCCTCCAGTGCTGAAATTGCACATTGCCCTTGCACTTGCACAGGGGCATAGAATCTCCCCTCCTTCTCCTCAAGAGGGCAAAGGTAATGAGCATTTCGGGCAAGTTGGGTGGTCAATGTCTTTATTTTGGATTCTGACACAGTGGCATTTTCTTTGCTCGCCAGTCAATTCTGGGATTATGTGTTTCTAACCAAGGAATTCCAAGAATTACTTGAAATTGTGGGGCCTTGATCACATCAAACACGATTGCTTCCCGATGTCCATCCTGACCCACCAGTGTCATTTCAACAGTGGAATGCGTTACAGGCCCTGAGGCTATTTCGGTTCCATCTACTGTTGTAATGACATCTTGGGTTACTTTCGGGCGGAGAGGGAGCTTAATCCTGGAAGCCAATTCACAGTCTATGTAATTTCCAATAGCTCCACTGTCGATGTATGCTTTTATAGCATGCAACAGCTGAGGCTGTTTTGGGTCCACAAGCACCATTGGCATGACAAAATCCGAGGTCAAAGAGTTTGTTTTCAAGCTCGGCAAGCGGACCCCTATGCTTGTCGGGCTAGGTCGTTTCCCGAATCAGGTGTCAAAAAATCGTTATCAGTGGCTCCAACCACCTTCTTAGGTGGTTTAACCGGACAATTTCGAAGAAAGTGACCGGAAGTCCCGCAATACAGACAAAGTTGCATTTGCCGCCTTCTCTCTCGTTCCTTCTGCGTTAATGGTCCTTTAACACCGCCGATTTGCATAGGTTCGGATACGTCGGTACTCTTGGAGTTAGCGTGGGTTTTGATCGGTACTACGGGTTTCGTGCCTGAACCGATCTGCTTTTCTATTTTGAAGTCTGTGATCAAGTTGAACCACCAAGTCTATGTAGTCTGCGCAGACCTGGGGTGGATCTACTATCTGAGCTAGAACATCCTTAAGCTCTCCGCGCAGGCCTCGATGAAACAATGTGATCCTTTTGTTTTCTGGCCATCCAGTTTCCACAATCAGTCTATTAAAGGTGGCAACGTAGGACAGGAGATCCTGATTACCTTGTCGTAAGGATAGCAGTTCGTTATCAAGGGCCTGTCCTTGAGAGTGTCGAGCAAACAATATTTCCATGCTGGCCTGGAAACCCTGAAAATTCTGGAGAATGGGATCATCCTGATTTACCAATGGAATAGACCAATCGGCAGCACTGCCACTGAGGTAAGATAGTATAAAGGCTACCTTGGTCTGGTTGTTAGGGAAGGCCCCGGGTCTGCATAGAAAGTGTAAACGACATTGGTTCATAAAGACGGCATATTTCTTGGGATCCCCCGCAAAACGTTCAGGCGGGGCCAAAGGCATGTGTCCAGGTAGATTGATTTGTACCGGGTTATTCAAACCCATTGATGTGGAAGTACCTCCGGAATTAGGTAAAGGAGTGTGCCCTGCCTGGGCCTGCAATAACCTTTTGGCCAAGTCATCTGTTCTTTCCTTGGATAGGATCAGTTCTCTTTTGAGAGCGTTAGTCTCCTGGCGGGCTGAGTGCACTTCTGCCCGTAATTCCCCCAAAAGCTGGGCCAGCTGATCTGTCTCGGAAGTCTCCATAGTGCCCGGGTGGGAAATTGTGGGTAGGCTTCGCGTTTTGTCATGCTCACCTGATTCCCATGGAGGCGCAGGTCTGACTTTGAGTGCTGATGCTTCTTCTATGGTGAAGCGCAGGGCTCTGAAGATGGACTCTCTGGCTCGCAGGAATATTCCCCTGTGCGTGAAAAGGGAGTATTACCCACTGACGGAATAATGCTCAAGCCTCCCACTCCCTTCCAACCGTCCACGATACCCTTCCTCGATTCCCCGTGAAGTCTCACCTTAGGGTCTGGAAGGATGAGTTCTCCATCCTGCTTCTGATGCAGGGGCGCGTTGAAACCCAGTTACTTCACTGGATTGAGGTTTGATGGGAGTTCAAATAAGCTTGACTATTCAGGTAAGGCGCTGTAAGAGTTCTGTAGCAAGTTCAAAAGTTCAAGCTTAATAATAATGTTCATTGTCTTATTGCAGCAAGCGCTAACGCTTATGTCTTTTTCCCCTTAGGGGCTGGGGTTCGGAATGCCAGAGATATGGCGCCGACCCGAAGTGAAACGTGCAGTTCCAGTAAATGACAGGTAAGTTCTGGATGAGCGTTTGGGTAATTTCTTTGCATTCGCTCATTCAATGTCTTTGTCTTTTTTCCCCATAGGGGCCGGGGTCCGGAATGCCAAGAAGCGGCAGGACCCGAAATGAAATGGGAATGACCCAACAGGTAAGTCTTAGAAGGAAACTGAGCTTTTTTACCTATTCCCTTCCTTCTCTCACCTTGTGTTCTTATCTTTTTCTCTCTAGGCTCTGGGAAGTGGCTGCGGATCCGGATGATCGCTGCTGAAGATGGAGGTGCCCAGGAAAGGTGGGTGCAATGCAGCGCTGCTGCGATCAAAGTGAAATGCTTTTAAAATGATTTCTTCCCTTTCAGGATTGTCGGAGTGATGTCTCCGTGATGCAGCTTTAGCAGGTAAGGTCTTCTTTCTCTCCAATTCTCTCTTAGCAGGTGACCCAGGATGCTGACAGGCGTGGCTGAAGTCCAGATGCAGGAGCTGACACGGTGAGCGTCCAGCTGCGAGGAGCAGAACAACGCGAAGCGTGAGTTGCTGATCGGGCGTGGTTTAAATAGCTTTGGAAGAAGTTCCAGGTATGTATCCTTCCACCGATCAGGTATGTATCCTTCCCCGACCACACCCACGGGAAAGTAGTCCCACAGGTAAAGTAGTTCCATTCAGGCCTCAAGAGGGCCTGGATGTAGCAGCATGGTCTGCATCAGGTAAATGCACATTAAAACACTTGAACACTTGTCTAGCTTTATGAGCCTGGTGCCTAAGGCGCCAGGACAGGGGTCCAACATGAGCCTGGTGCCTAAGGCGCCAGGACTGTGTCCAAAGGGCCCCAGCTTGGGCCCGCTGGCACTTCCCTGGGGGGAATGATGCCTGCCTCTGGGGTTGCTGGGTCGGACCTGGCTCCTTAGAGGTAGGCATCATGACAAATGCACAGAATCACACAGTGCAGCACCAAGCACAAGGTGTGCAGCAAGGTGCGCAACAAGGGGTTCAACCCCCGAACATGGGGAAGTTGCCACAAGGGCAATTTCAACAGGCACCACCACAATCGTCTCAGGGCACAAACTCTGGAAGGGGAGGCAACCCAGGGAATGGAGAGAATCCACAAATGTACAGTGGACCAAACCTATATATGAACTAGGACAGCTCACTGGGAACCATAATGTTCTCTATCCTATCAGTGACACCAGACCCTATGTCATCATAGGGGGTAAAGATTATATCTTCTTAGTTGACACGGGTTGGCAACACGCTCATGCATACGTGAAGGCAAGTTTTCCTTGTGCGGCGAGGCCATAGATACTCAGAGTTTTACAGGAGCTCACAGTCGAGTTCCCTTTACAGAAGCACTCCCAGTTTCCGTAGGAGAGTGCGAAATGAATGTACCTTTATGATATTCACGTCAGACCCCAGTAAACATTTTGGGTCGAGACTTAATGACAAAATTGAACATGACAATCTTGTTCACGGAGGAGGGCATAGTATGCTCCACTCCATGAATGCATTATTCAAATGTGTGCAAAATGATCAGGGCATACTCAGGACACATAGCCTTGAGAGCTATACCATTAGAGCAGGAGGTTTTCGCATATGCATGTGTGTGCTTATGGCAGGATTACCAGGCCTCGCAGATAGAACTATGAGATCCCCTGACGAGATTTTATTCAGACCACGAATACCTATGCATGAAGAGGAGGGACACGTTTTTCCCTTGATGATACATGCTGCAGCAATGCGAGGGAAAGTAGCACTGGTCGAAGGCTACGATGATGAAGGCAGACAATGGTGCACGATTATCGCCATCGAAGAAGGGTATCGAGTGACTAACGTCACCGATGACGATCTGTTTGAAGAACAACCAGACGCCCCAGAGAATTATGTTGGCACTGATACGTCCAGAATACTTTGATGATGACATGGCCCAGGTGCCTGTGTCAGTATGGACTACAGGACCATATGATGTAGACCTCCTGAAGGGGGTGGGAGAAGTGAAAATTAAGCTGAAACCAGGAGCAATTTTACAGAGAGCGTGACAATATCCCATGTCCAGAGAGGCGGATGACGGGATCGCGAAGACAATTTCTGCCATGATGGATCAGGGCATCTTAGTGGCTCAGAGTCACCCTGTAATACGGTGATTTATCCCGTCAAGAAATCAAAGGGAGGGTCTTGGTGTTTAATCCAAGATTTAAGAGCATTAAACGATATTGTTGAAGCCGAATTCCCTCTAGTCCCTAATCCATCTACAATCCTATGTAACACACTTATCGAGGCAAAATATTTCATGGTGATTGATTTGAAAAATGCCTTTTTCTCAATCCCGTTGCATCGTGACTCAAGATCTGACATCATTCACTTACCGACAAGTGCGGATGAAAAGCACGAGGTTGCCACAGGGGTACTGTGAGTCCCCGTCCACTTTCAATAGAGTCCTACAGATGGACCTAAGCAATATTGCATTAGAAAGTGTTGTCTTGCAATATGTGGACAACCTCTTGATCTGCAGCTCCAAGGAAGAACAATGCAGACGCGATTCTATTCAGCTATTGACTGTACTGGCTGAGAAAGGTTATAAGGTTGACAAGAAAAAGTTGCAATATTGTCAACAGGAGGTGCTGTACATAGGCCAGCCAATCTCACATGAAGGTAAAAAGGTGACCCCAGAACGGGCCGAAGCCATCATGAGCACAGCTAAGCCACTCACGATAAGGCAAATGCAGAGCTTTTTAGGCCTATGCAATTATGTTAGAGCATGATTCTTCGATTTCAGCTCCTATACCAAGCCCTTGCTCCAGACCTGAAGAAGGCCCATGCGACAAAGGAAAAGATTGAATGGACTGATGCGATGGAAAAGGGGTTTGCAGAACTCAAGAGAGTGATTTGTACGACTCCAGTTCTCGGGATTCCTAATTATGCAGAGGAATTCTACCTGTTCTCGCACACAGATGGCAGCGTTATGACAGCAGTGCTCGTGCAAAAAACCTCCTTGGGGTACAAGCCGCTGGCATACTACAGTGGGAACCTGGACCCAGTAATGAGAGGCCACTTCCCATGTGAACAAAGCTTAGCTGCCGCAGCGATCGCAATAGAGAAAGCGCCAACTATTGTGATGGGATGTTCTATGACGTTATACGTCAAGCACTCATTTTTTGCCATTTTAGAGAAACCAAATGGTACGTTGACATCTCAAAGAGCTTTGGCCTATGAAGTAATTATATCTAATCCATCGATCAAAATAGTTCAATGTAAAACAGTGAACCCAGCTACGTTCAGAGCTGAGCCAGTCACTGAAGGAGAGCCGATACATGACTGTGCAACCTATGAAGAATTCTATGATGAAATCCCCAGGGTGAAAGAAAATGCCCTGGTGGGAGGAGAGATCATTTTTATTGACGGATCTTCGAGAATTGACCAAGTGGGCGGACAAAGATACATAGGTGTTGCCGTAATGAAACACATGTCAAACGGAGAATTTCGAGTACTCGTCAGCGCACGGATACCATCTCATTAATCAGTGCAGGCTGCTGAACTATTGACGTTGATACTCGCCATAGAGAATCATGCAGACCAGGAAGTTACGGTGTACAGTGACTCCGCCTATGTGATGTCCACAGTGCATGCAGGGCTAGTACGATGGAACAGGAGAGGCTACCTCCGAGCAGACAGCACGCCAGTGCAGCATGCAGCCTTATTGGACAGGCTGATTAAGGCACTACAGCTCCCAGTGGGCATAGCAGTTGTGAAATGCGCCACCCACACCAAAGGGACAGATTTTGTTTCACGCGGAAACCACGCAGCTGACACGGAAGCCAAGCGTATGGCCTCCAAAAGTGAAACGGTCATGGAAGTGGAAGTGGCGTGCACCCATGAGAGAATGATGGTGGCACATACCACACCCAAAGCCTATAGTAATCTGGGGCAAACACAACTAATGGAGCTTCAAGGGGAGGCACCACAAGACGAGAAGAACCTATGGAAATGACAAGGTTGTTCTTTAAACCCCTCTGATGGATATGGCGGAAAGACAGCACTGGTAAACGAATAATGCCTATAGCCCTACTAAAAATAGCATTGGAGCAATTGCATTACCCACTACACATGTCAAAAGTGAATCTAGCAGCAACGCTCGGAGAAGACTGGTTTATACCGAATTTAGCTGAGCATGTTGCATTCTTTATGGTGAATTGCATAATCTGCCAGCAATTCACTGCTGGGCACACATTAAAAGTAGTGAGAGGAGTCATCCCCTGGCCAAATGGGCCTTTTCAGCACCTACATATCGACTGTGTCGACATGACTCAAGTGTGCAATGGGTACAGATATGTAATTGTAGTGGTGTGTCCATTCTCTAGATGGATAGAAGCAGGTCCATATACACACCCAGACTCTACCTGTGCGGCCAAATTCCTAGTGAGGGAAGTGTTCCCTAGATGGGGGGTGTGTGAAGTGATGAAATCAGATAATGGGGCTCATTTTGTAAATTCAGTCTTTGAGCAGGTTAGCTTGTTGCTTGGTATAAAGCACAAGTTCTCGTCGGCGTATCATCCAAAAGGTAATGGGTTCTGTGTGAGGCTCAACGACTTGCTAAAGGAAAGGATAGTCAAGTTGAAGCTTACTCTAAAGAGGGGATGGTTGCACTGCCTTCCACTGGCATTGTATGCTCTTCGGAACCAACCAAGCTCTGACCATCATCTTACGCCGCACAAGATAGTCACAGGAAGGAGAATGAATACTCCCCTAACCCCTAGAGACAGAACTAGATGTGATGCCCAGCCAACCCGAGAGGTCCTGGGATCCGAATTGCAAAAATATCTGAACTGCATGACATCCAGTCTAACTGTAATTTCAGACCAACTGCAGCAATGACGAAAAGGGTACAGCACCACATAAAACACAGCAGGAGACACTGAAACAGATGCAGTTCAAGGTCTACGTGTTCCACTCGTCTTTCCTGGAGATGCAGTATTAGTAAAAAACCACACGAGGAAGAGGTGGGATGAGCCAAGATTCAATGGCCCTTTCATCGTAGAGGACTGCACTCCTTCAGCTGTGAAACTGCAGGGCAGGAGAGCATGGATTTTTCTCAATGACATTAAGCCCTATATCAGAGAAAGCACTCTAGCTGCACCCCACCGCAAAGAACCCACAGACAACGGGGAAGAACCTCAGCACGTGCAGGTGAGATCTATGACGAGGAAGAAGGACGCATGAGCAGCAAAGCCAATACAAATAACCCTTTGTGCAAGTTGTGCCTTAAACCGGACATTTCCTCTAAGCAGAAGGGAATAAGGACATAAACAGACACTCTGTGCATCATAGTTGCAGGGTAAGGAAAAAAATTGCACAGTTAAGCCACAACACATTTGTTGACAAGAACTTGTAAACCAAACCACACTTAAGGTTGTTCAGAAACAAGACTCTAACAGACATTGATCAAGGACTTTTACTTTAAGAGCTAAACTCAGTATCCTGAATCATCAATTATCAAGACCTTGTTTTCAGCACTTATGGTGTCCCCCAGCAGAAACATCACAAAGGACGTACTCATCTACTTCCAGTTAGTATTGGTCTCATATCCGTCGCTGGTAGGGAGGGTTACCAGTGTCGCAGTCTTTAGCCAGGATCCTGCCAAAAAGAAAGTAATCTGGCAACTAATTACCATCATCACGTAAAACTTCATTGGACTGCCTGATTACAGTGAAAAGGACACAAATGCTTCCAACACAGGCGATTATAGATGAACCATCACCCGCAAGAGGGGGGACACTTGTGAAACACCAGAGAGAAACTGTTCGAGAACAATATTGAATTGGGGGAAAAGAATAAACATTGACATTTTGTTATGATCAAGATGGGGGCCCAGAACAGTAACCTGGTCCTCCCACAAGCAGAAGGGCGCCCCCGCTTCTCTGGAAGGAAATTCTGCCGTGTAGCTTACCGCACTATCATGTATATATGCATTGTGTTTATCATTATTTTGCTGTCATTAATCAGAACTACATTTTATCTTGGTGCACGAAGCGTTCCAATTTCAGTGCACCCACCTGATGATGTACACATGAGTCCCACAAAAGCACCCAGACCCAATATAGTGATTCCAGTCCCGAGAAAATCGGATGGTAAAGTAAATGAACTGAAAATGAATATGAGTAACAGTGACATATACACTCTTGAGGTAACGAATGAAAAGAAAAGCTGGAGACAAGGTCAGCACGGAATGAATGAAAACAAAGCATTGGCAACTACATGCACACACACACTGAATGCACACGAACCAGGGCAAGTGTCAATTACCACAGAACCTCAAGCGAAGGCAACAGACAGCATGAGACTGTCTACCGAACAATCAGTCCCCGAAAATAATGAGAGAGACCGAAAGGGATTGAGAGAACAGCCAATGTAAAATGACTTAACAAAGGCCCTTAAAAGGACAGAAGCGGCTGTAGGAGAATTCACTGCAAAGACACAAATGTTAATAGATCATTTATTCCCGTTTATAGCTAGAGTGAAGAAACAGCATGAGGAACTAAAAAGTAAAACCGCAGAGACTGTACTGACAATCGCACAAGTTCCAACACAAGGACCAAGTACCAGGCCCACGATGCAGCCATACACTGGGCCGGTAACAGGTTGGGGGCTGATAAAGACACTTAAAGAGGGCAGGAAAAGAATGCAAGAAGAGAAGGAGAGAATTGCAAAACCTCCACCTACCACATCGATGCAGGAAACCTGCACCTTGGACCAGAATGCCCGAGAGTCCTCCAGCAAGGAAAAGCCACACAGACGAGTTTGGAGATGTAGTTAGGAAGACACTAATGATCAAGAGGAGCCTGCATAAAGATAACAGTGAACTGAACGACTACCTGGACAGCAGAGCACACCTAGGAAACAACATTTGGTACCAGCACGTGAAAGAAGTTGGAAGAAGGAAATCAGCAGGAGAATGCTTTGTGTGTGCACTCCTACTGTACAGCATGGGGAAATCCAAGATCTTTGTGGCTGTAGAAATGTATGTCCCGACACCACACTGTCTCTCACACGTAGCAATGTGCAACACCAAAGGGCAGTTTATGGGAGGGATGCCTCACTGATATGGGCAACCGAGACAAATTACCCCGATGAAGATGATTATATACAGGACATTAAGACAAGAAACAGAGCCCATACTAGGAATCATGTGATCACGTACGAGAAGCCTGGAGTTAAAGGAGCTAAAGGAGCACCAATCAGATGGGGAATTAACCCAAGACTGAAAGTCCAAGGAAAAACTCCAAAAGAGGCAAACAATTGGAAGAACAGAGGCTAAATGCAGATTTGGGGAACAGTGCTTTCACCAGACGGATGGGAAGGAGTGGTGATCTGTCGAGCATGGATGGTCTTTGGAGCCTATAAGGAAGCAATAGAGAACTCACAGAGGTTGTGCAAACCTTTATGGCCAAAACTCACAAGATTACTGACATGGGTTGAAGACAGAGGACGATCCCTGCAGATAGTGCCACTGGAAAGCCCGAAATTGTGCTTCAGGAACAATGGCACAAGGAAGATGGGAGAGAATCAGAACTGTGGATGAATTTTTGAGGCTCCAGGAATGGCGCATGGAACCACAGTAATTATGGATCATTATTGGGTGTGTGGATCCAAAGCATACATAAGACTGCCAAAAAACTGGGGAGTCATATGCATGATAGGGAGCGTCCACGTTCCTGCACTAGTGATCCCGAAAAGTAACCTGAATGTTGTCAGTTTCCCAAAAGCAGATGCTCACCTGAGGAAAAGGAGATCTGTGGAGCTGGTATCCAGCAAGAAAAGAGAGAATTACTTTTCTGCCAAATCAGAAGAAGCATTCCATGCAATCCCGTACGAACACAGACTGTTTAGCTTCAACTCATCAGTGTTCACAACAATCCTCATGCCAAGATTCCAGGTTGGGGCAAATACTAAATGGTTGCAAATCACCAGATGGGAATTACTGCAAACCATCAACTTGACAATAAAGGGATTCAACGCAATCAAGGAAGAGTTAAGAGCAATCCGACTGATGACTCTCCAGAACAGATATTTACTTGACATGATCACAGCGATGGATGGAGGAGTTTGTGCAAAAATCAGAGAAACATGTTGCACATTAAAACCATCACATGACGAAGAAAATGGAACCTTAACAGAAGCCGTAGGTATGCTGACAAACCTGCAGAACCAGATGATCGATGAAACTGACGAAGATGATGACAGCTGGTTTGGAACACTATTCTCATGGGCCCCACAATGGATGGCAGACATATTCAAGTTTCTGGGAGCCCTGCTATTAATGATACTATTAGGATTTTGTGTTATCAAGATAATTATCTCACAATGCCAGAAAACTACGATGAAAGCCATAGGGATGAAGATCATGATCTATGTCAAACCAGGGACCTGACTGATGAAGAAATAAGAGAATGTGTGAAGGCCAGCGAATATGCGCCAGAAGGAACAAAATTTGTGTATCCCAGGAAACGAAGAAAGTACGAAGGAAAATTGATTTATTGTAGCCCAAATGGACAATGCCAGCAAATGACCTGGAACAAAGATGAACATGTAAAAACAGCAGGAAGTTTGAAAGGAGTGATAACGATTTGGACTCCAAAGAGACACTCCTTCACACCATTATTTACAAACCCAGAAGATGAAGAAGAAATGAATACAGAAGAACCAAGTAAGGTGAACCCAAAGGAGGAAGGAGAAGTTGTTGATGAACCGACCAGAGGGGGGAGTGTAGAGGAGGTCCCAGATATGACCTGCACCCCAGCCACACATTTTGAAAGACCAGGAACATACTCGTCGAGATATGTGACATATGAGGAGCAAATAAACCAACAGAGAGCCACACTGGGGCTCTGCCAAGTGCCCATCAGAAGAGCAATACCTATTGAAGTGCCAATAACCAGACAACCATGGGCAGCACAGTACCCATTGAGACAACCGTACCAGCAGCTGACACGACATGAAGACTACTTTCAGACTGTCCCAGAAGAGACCCAAAGGGCCTTAATCGAAGGTGAATGGTGACGTCACGAGGGCCTGGACAGACGTACAGATGAACGTACAACAACCAAAAGATGACACACTAAGACGAAACACCATGGATAAAGATATCACAGACATAGAAGAAGAGACGATGTTGAAATATAAAGAAACGTAACCATAAAGCAGGATGAAAGTATGCAACCAGCTAACGCCTGTACATAGGCTTGTAACGCAAGAAGCTAAGAAAACAGTGCGGCTTGCTATGCTTAGTAGAAGAATAGAGCGGCAAGCGCCAACTATATATATCTACCTCAATGAAGCACATTATATAAGTGCAGTCCACTCTACATGAAAGCAGAATTAAGCCCAGAATAGTAGGGGTCAAACAGGCCAGGATTCATTTACCAGCACAAAGCCAGATGAAAGAGCAGAATCAAAACTTAGCAAGAACCTGCTCATGCCTAGGAATTCGAGGTCAACCCAAGGAAGGGAGGAGAGCGGAAACTCTGAAGTATCGAAACTTAAAAGCATAGCAGCCTGCCCATGAAGGTCAAGATAAGGAGGCCCAGGCAGATGGCGAGGCCGAACGGAGAATCAAATACGCAAATAGATGGAAAATGAAGCAGCTTCAAGGTGTTCTGACACGTGACCAGCCAAGCGCAGAGGTACCAAAGTCTGATGTCACCCAAAACCACAGGATGCCATAACCTTTCCCGATAAGAAGCTACAGTTTCGAGGCCATCCTCAGCCAACTAATTGACACATAGCCCTAAAGTACTGATTGATGGAAGGGAGGCAGGGCGAATCTTGGGGCATGCTGCATCTGGGTAACCATTCTGCAATCTGCTAATTAAAGTGAAGATTTATGCCTAGGGGTGTAACCGACCCAATCACAATGGACCAAATAATCAAGGGTCCTATAGCTACTAGAACTAATGAGACGTTGTACTTGTAGTGACGTCTAGCATGTGTGATGTAGAGGGATGGGCGTAGACACCCACTCGATAAGAGTTATCCAATCCTCACACCCCGTTACCAAATACAGATATAGCACCTATACTTAAGTTACCTTTTCCAAACAATAGACTTGCATGACAAAATTTCGAGAGTTACACATCAATGATGACGAATTTTGCCTATAAGAATTGCGGTTTGAATTCAAATTTTGGAAGTTGAAGCTAGACGGGCGATTGCATCACTAATGATTTCCTATTGTTTCCCCGTTTGTTGTACTTGTCATTAAACAGACTTCCCTTTGCCAAACCATGTGAGTTGTCTTTATTGATTGGTGTTGAAGTAAGAGAATCTTGCACCCCATCCACATCAAGGTGCAGCTATCTCGTCTTAAAGTACGCAAGGGTGAGCTCTGATCCCATGGGCCCGTCAGAGGTCACTCTGCACTCCTGTACAAGGGTACCGGAGAAAGAAAATTAGGCCAGGATTAGGGGGATTACTGCCCTCCAGAGTGAAGTTAGGACGGAAGTTTCCTGGGGTGGTACTTACCTGGTTGGATCCCCCCTTGGGCTGGGGGAGTCCACACGAACCCCAAGATAGGTTGGTTCCCCCTGTATCTGGGACTTACTGAATCAGGAGAGTTAGGGGTCCCAATCGTGGGATTACCCCCCTGACTGCCCCCTGTTGTTGATTGGCTCGAAGGCCTTCTTGGCCTCTGATTTTGCTGGTTTTGGATAGGTACATTTTTAGGCCGCACCATTTCTAGGTCCAAAATGGGGGCAACCTTCAACTCCGCCACCTTGGAGCAGCAGGGATGCTGCCTGGTTTGATTTTTCTTATCTGGTTTTCCTTTTCTGCACGTTTTTGGACTTCATAAATGCGGGTAGCCTGCTCTATTACCCAGTCCAGAGATCTTTTATCATGGAAATCCCTCAACAGCTAGGTCATGATATATTTTGCGAGCGCATGAAAGTAGGCTGTTATAAACTCTCTGCTATCCGTGCGCACCCTCCTAGTGGTTTGTGCAAAGGCACGTTTTAGCTCCTGCATAAATTCTCGTAGGGCCTGATCTTCCCCGCACTGCAAATTGTAGGCCGCTTTGTGAGCCTCTTGAGGGTTTCTGTGGGTGGAAGAGTGTTTCAAGCTGGCTGCCCTGTAGGTGGACCATCTTGAATGGTTTTGGTCCTCCAGTTCAGCAAAGAAGCTGGAGTACTCCGGAAAGAACGTCCATTTAGCATACTCTATGTAGTTCTGGCTGTCTTTAAGGTGAAAAGTGTCCATTGTTTGTTCGTAGAGTTTCAAATGTTTCCAGACAGAGCATTTAGCATTTTTGTGGTATGGGGTTATGAAATTCCTAATGGCCTTGATCTGCCTAATGGGGTCTTTCACCAGAACTCTCTTCAGTTTATTTGACTTCTTTTGCTGCTTTATCTGGGTCCATTCACCCTCAGACTCATAGGCGCTAAAGTTGGAGGACCCCTCCTGATCTTCTAGGTGCTCCCCGATTCTGTGAGCTTGTGAGGGGCTCGCAGAATGGCGGGGCCTAGTTTCTTCTCCCCTGTGGCGCACAGGAGAGTAGTCTTCTGACTCCTCTCTGCTTCCAGGGTTGGCAGAGGATCCCTCCCACTGCCCTGATTGGGTGGACGTCTTCAGAATGCTCTTTTTGGGTCTCATTTCATTCTGTTTTTCTACACATTGAACCAACTGGTCCCTTTGGAGGTAGTATTTCTGCAGATCTAATTCCCTGACTTTCTCCTCATAGGAGACTTCGTTATCAGAGACATCAGCCTCAATATTTTTGTATCTATACAGGGACGCCCATCCATCAATTTCTGGGGGGAGCTGACCTGTCAGATCCATCATACTAAACCTATTAAATTCTGCCGGCCTCATGGTTTCTGGTTCATGTGAACCAGTAGACATGAAGTCAGCAATGTTTAAAGTATTAAATGGGTTTGAGTCCCTTAGTACAGAGGTCATCATACTATGATCAGCGGTTGCCCTGTCCCTCTCTACCTTGCTGGGTGTCCTGACCCACGTTTGAGCTATCATGCTGCAACATTTGGTGCTGTGGGCTTAGAAAATCCAAGATGGCCAAAAAGCCCACATGTACGCCAGAATAGGAAAACTGTGCAGTACTGGCATGGAAAACATCATGATGGCCAGAACTTCCCAGAAAATGCACAAGGAAATGCATGAAGAATAGGCTGCCACCCATTTTTGCCTATGTTGTGAGCACAGGAGGGCACTGCCTAAAACCACCATTGGGCTACCCACACAGTAGCCTGAAACCAATGCAAAAGGGGCAATGCTGATTGCCAAAAGCAGCCCACAACTATTGGGAATTCATTCCTTCAACGGGCACAAAATTATTTTACTGCAGAACCACACCAGTGCCATGTGCTGAACCTGGATAATATACTTCCATGTAAAATCTCTTGTTTGTCAAGAATGATCCAAAAAATGGATGCAGTACCAATAAATACCTCAAGGTGGCGTTAGCGGTCTAAACTCTGACAGGGAAACTGCATGTCAGGAGTTGCAGGAGAGGCCTTTACATCAAAGGCTGGGAGTTAATTAAAATCTTAACCACATGCTGTTCCCAGAAGACAATCTGATTTGATTAACAGTCCAAAAGGCTGGGAAACCTCTCACCTCCAGAGATTCACACCAGGAGTTAGAATCTCACATGACCTCTTGATTGATAGACGGCAGACTGGCTGGCAGCCTCCTGGAGACCACACAATAGGCTCTTGCACTTGAATAGAATATGTTGATTTTGACTGTTTCCTGTCAACAAAGGCCTGCCTGCCAGCAGAGGCATGGTTTCTGACCCACCCAAGTTTCTAGGAGGAGGAGACTAACGCTCTGAGAGCTGAATTGCAGTAAAAATACAGTTTATAAAAATACTGATAACTCTTTGTAATCAAATGACAGGAATGTAGAACTTTGAGAGCCTTAATTTAAAAAATGTACCTTCGATTCAAGCCCAAACTCCAACTTGTGTGATGTTCTGGGGCAAAACCCCACTATTTATTGACACCACAGACACTGTATTTAAGCTAGAGATATGGGAATTTACTGGAGTAGGTATGGACAGCCTGTGTATATGTGTATAACTTTTAATGAAGAACCAAGGTTGCATAACCCACGAAAATAAGTTGCCATTTTTGAATGCAAGCCCTCAGGAAGAGCAGATTTGGTACAGAGACTACCTCATGTGATAGGTAATATGTACATGCAATGACAAACCACTATGTATTTGAGAAATGTGTATTTTGATCAAATATGGATTTGTGTGCAATTTGACAGGGGAGTGTCCTTTCTGCAGACCATATAATGACATCGCTCTGACACTCCACTTCTTTCCCCCAATCAAGAGAGAAAGGAAAGCTTGACCAATGATAAATTGAGAGAGGGGCTGGATTAGTGATGCTGCGCACACACCCACTTTCAAAACATATAAAAGGAACATTGAAACCCAGGTGGAGGGATTGAAATCCATTTGCTGCAACGCGCTCTGCCGGACCACACAACATCCAGAAGGCACCAGATCCAACACTTAGACTTTAAAACTCCAAAGAACTTGATCCAGAACTCAAAGTAAGGGCCTAAACCCACAGACTGAGAACTCTTCTCAGCAGGCCTCAGCATCAAGCAAACCTAACCAACTATCAACAGCCGGGCGAGCTGTTTGAATTCCCTGCCTAGAACATTGCCGGGACCGGTAGCAGTGTCCAGGAGCCGTGCAGATCAGCGCTGTGTCCGGAGAAAGCGGGACCAGGAGCCGTGCATACCGGTGCTAGACCAGACCAGCAGAACCCAAGATCCAGGAGCAGTGCCGGTGACCCAGAAAGCAGAGCTGTACTCAGAACCGGAATCCAGATCACTGTGAAGTGCTGTGCGCAGTGACCGGATCCGTGACAAAGTCGCCTTCCTGTCCAAAATCTCTTGTGAGTACTCAGCAAAACTCAGAACATATCCCTTAGTTTAATATAATATAATTCAATCTATTTAACCTAAGTAGAACTGTCACCTGTCATTTTCTAGCTGCAAGCTGTAACCTGTCGCTTTGAACTTTTAAAATTTCAAATCCGAAAAACAACCTTCACAAAATCGTTCATAACTCTGACTTGTTACTCCTTATAGTGCCTCCATAATCACAATTCACGCACTCACAAATTTTACCACGATTTGCGATTTGGCCTGATTTCAGCCACCTGTAAAAATCAGCAACTTTTGCCTGAACTGCTAAAATTTCGTTTGCCTCCTAGGAACCATCCCTGAATCATTGCTAGAGTGAGCCTGAACTAATATTAACTAGATACCACTCACCCTGAACCTCCTGAAGGGAATTAAAAGCATTTTCAGCATATTTCTCACTGCATTGTCACCATATTCAAAGCATTTTGCCTGTGTTTCAAAACTCCTATCTGTTGTATAAGCTGCTGGGGGGGAATTGAACTGAATTCTATTTGATTGCATTCCTAAGAACTGTGTGCTCTCATCTTCATCTCTGTACATTGCATAAAGGGGGGGGGTGTATTGTCCAAGAAAGTGATTACATTGTCTTTTGCTGAAATCCTATCAAGTTATTTTCTGTACTGCATTTTCATTCCACATTGTATCTATTTGAAACCATAAAAGTATTGTTGCTATCTTATCCATCCTATACCCACTCATCATTGATTATAAAGAAGTGTGCTAGTACCAGTCTATCCATTATTGATTACTGCTCAGATTAAGTGTGATATTCAATTATTAATTATTATAAAGTGTGATACATATATATTGTTTAATTTCTCAAATAAACCTTTTAAACTTGCAAAACAGAACTACTTCTTGGCTCAGTGGGGTCAGGGGGATTCTAAGAGAGGGGTGTTATATAGGGGTAGTCATCTATAACTCATGAACTGGACATAAAGATATATCAATAAGGGTTTCCATTCAGTATCCCAGACTAGGCATTGACTTAGCTGTAGTGTTGAATTGAATCCTCTTACAATCTGTTCGGGGTGCCTCCAGTTTGGAAACCTCGCTAGTTTCTTTTACACTCACCTGGTTCCCACAGGGGCATAGATCGAACCCGGACAGCTGCGGCCTCCACCAGCGTGAAGCGTAGGGCAAAGATGACCGTCTGGACGGACCCCCTCCGTCTTGTAAGCTTGACTCGTAGAAATATTCTCCTGTAGATGGAGAAATGTATGTAGCCCTGTGGGTGTGAATGCAGATCCCCCTCCCTGCTCCTGTTCTCCCCACTTGCCACCTCCGATATTCCTAGTCAGTGTTCTCACCTTATATTTTTGATTGGTGAGCTCTCCATCCTGCGTGGCATGCAGGGGAGAGTAGATACCAGGTTTTCACTGGTTTTAGGTGTTGGGGTTCTGGACAATTATTGAGTCCTGAGTTTGCCAAGTTTTTAAAGAGTTCAACATGTCCAAAGTTCACTCTTGCACTCCCCTGTTGATTTGCGGCGGCAAATTCTGTCTGGAGGTTGCTGGCAGCGTTCAGGTAAGAGTCTGTATTACGCAAACTGTCCTGTAAAGGTGCGTGAGAATTGCTCACTGTCTTTTCCTTTTTTTCCTAGATGCGGCGTATTGAAGGATAAAGCCTCCGGTGATAATCAGGTAAGTCTTGTAATATAAGTGATTGTCTTTTTAGTCTCTTTAGGCTCACCTTGCTTTTTCTTGTCTTTTCCCTAGGTGTTGAAAATCACCGAAAAAGTGACGGAGGCAGCGCCGAGTCAGAGATGCTGTGGGCTGGTGAAAATGGAGCGGCGCTGTAGCTGGGATGCGACGCTTGCTGGAAGAATGTCCCTTCAGGCTCGGAGTGATGCAGGATCCAAAATCAGGTGAGGAATCAGATTAAAGTCTGTAATCTAACCTCTTCTTCTATTTTCCTTTCTCTCCTAGGGGCTCCGTGTTTGAGGCGGGCGTGGCAGAAGGCAGGATGCAGGTTTGCTGACACGGTGAGCGTTACGCTGCTAAATGCAGAATAATGCGAAGTGTGTGTTGAAGATCGAGCGTGTTTTAAATAGCTTTGAAAGTAGTCCCAGATAAGAAGTCCATAGAACCACACCCGAGTGAAAAGTAGTCCTTGTGGAAAAATAGTCCCTCCAGGTCTCACGTTGGCCTGGATTTATGTGCAGCATGGTCTGCCTGAGATAAGTGATGACTATGTGCCTGCGCCTTAGGCGCCAGGACTGATTTCTACTATGAGCCTGGCGCCTAAGGCGCCAGGACTGAACCCAGATAGCCCCTAGCCGGGGCTTCTGAGGTTTAAACAGATGCCCAATGCCTGCTTCCGGGGCAAATGGGCTTGGTCCAGCTGCCCGGGGGTAGGCATCATAACAGTTTCTCCTTCTCATCCTCTACTTCTTGATAATAGGCAAAGATCTGAGCCTTTTGCTCAGCTACCAAGGATTAACTGATCTCTATGACCCGCTCTTGAGCTGCCACCTGCTGGTGAAGCCCCTCTTTCTCCTCACAGAGGGCCTCATTGTCTCTTTGCGCTGCCTGTATAGTTTGGTAAAAATGAGACAATTTCTGTTGCAGGAGGTAAACCTCCTTTTTCTGCACATTGAGAGACTCTGTGGCCTGCTCTAACTCGAGTTCCATTTGTCTTCTATGTCCCATTAATTTATCACATTCTTTTTTTATGCCAGTCAGTACCTGAAGGTCTGACTCCCTTCTCTCCAGATTGGTTTTTAAACTGCACATTTCCTCGTACAGGGCCTCTTTCTCCCGACACAGAGGGCCTCTTTGTTCAGCCAGGTCATCCCTTTGTTGTGTCATGGCGCCTAATTTCTGGTGCTATTCATCAAATTCTGATTGCGAGTGGAGTTCTTTAATAATGAATTTGCTATTCTCCTCTTCCAGATTTTTTATCTGATTTTGTAAGATGGTTATTTGTTCTGAGCAGGTTCTGTTATATTTCAGTTGTTTTAATTTCAGTTGACGTTCTTCCAAAGAATCAACCTTTTCTTGACACTCCATTCTTAAGGAATTTAATTGGGCCTCTTGGTGTACATTATTTTGCTGTAGGAGAGACAAGTCCCCTTTTAACTGCTTGATATGTTTCTCAACATGGACTTCAGAATCTTGGCTCTTTTTCAATTTTTCATCAACTAGTTTTAGCTCAGTCTGAATTTGAGTTAAGAATTCAGATTGGTTTTGTGCCAGAGTTCTATTTTCCTCACATTTTGTCTGCATCACCCCCATGTAGAGATACATGTAGGCTTTGATTAGGACCATTTTAATCTGCTCTTCTTTTAGATTTGGAGTCATGTAGAACTAACTTAAGGCTTGATGTGACAGGCTACCATCCGGCCACACATCCGTGTCCATGGCGTTGACCTGTTGCATCATCTCTCCTAGCCTGCCTTCCTCATCTTTTTGCTGCCATTCTCCCCTGACAAATAATTGGTGCAGAAGGTGCTCCCTAGCCATCTTGATTTCTACTGTGGTAATTTTGTAAAGTGTTCTTTCTATATTACTTTATTTATGTAAGGGTACTCTGTATTTTGTTGCTTTTTGTCTCTTTTGGGGTTGATTTACCTTTAATTTTATACACATGCCTGGTACTTAGGATCTTTGTTTAGGGGAGGCGCTTCTACAGCGTAAAACAGTGTTCCAACCACACAAAGTATCACTACCTTGAAGGTTACCCTGCTGTGTTAAGCTGTCATGGGTGAATAAACAAACCCAATTCCCGGCACAAGCCCCCAATTTGTGAAGGATTCCAATCGGGCTCCACACACCGCACCAGGACCTTCGCCCTTAGCCTTAGATGTAGCACGCAGTTAGAATACTTTTTCTTTATTTTCTAGGAATTTGAATTGAGTCGATACCCAACCCGTCTCACACCCCCTTTTACAAATACCTCGGGTCACAATGGACCATGAACCAGGCCAGTGGGTGGTGCCACAATATTTATTTTAAATTCAAAGAAAACCACACAATTTTTATATTGGGCAGCAATCACCAATGGGGTGATAATTACAATGAAAACCACTGAAGTACACCTGGGTAACCTTCTACAAGAACATATTCAAAGCACAAATGAATAGGAGCACTTTTTCAATTAGGATAGAAAGCACCCAAGTTTAGGTTTCCCCCTGCAATGTTCCCTCAACCCACAATTAATCGAATTCTGAGTGGATGGAAAGAAGCAGCAAGGAGTCAGGAATATGAGGCAGCAAACAGAATCAAAACCCTTTGCAATTGCTTAAAATGACACTTGGATTTTGACAAATAATTAATTAAATGGTTAATTAATGAGGTACATATGTTTTATGACAGTATCAGGGATGTCATATCACTAGCAACTATAAGGCAAGGTATCACAAAAGGCATACAGTTCAAAAGCTATTTGAAAGTGAGAACCCCAGTGCAGTCAAAATCACACGTGTAAAAGTTGCATTCTCACTCTTTTTTCAGTTTAAATGTCAAAACGTTTTTTTAAAAAAAACAGATGAAATACACAGAATCGGAATGCGGTTTTTAGGCTGGGGAATAGATCCACATCACAGGAAAAATATAGAAGTGAAAGAGTGACTACAGCTGGATAATTGCATAAGATTTTCAAGGTGAAAGATATTCGGTTTTGGGTAAAATAAAGCAGTTGAAAAGAGAAAATCAATGTGGAAAGAAAGGCAAGTTTTACTTAAACTAGATTATCAAGACTATATTGTTAAATAAAGACACGTTATGTTCCAAGGTTCATTTGCATTGTAACTTTTTCACCCAACGTTCAACTTAATGTAGGAATTATTTTGATTATTCAAAATATGACTAAGGACTTATGATCTATGCAAAACAGAAATGAATAGAAAAGTGATGCTAATCGCTTAGAAAATCAAGGACGAGATGCACAGAAAATTCTAACAGTCTTAAATAAGTCACCAGGGTATGAATACAATTACTTAGAAAATAGGACAAAGACAAAGTGTCAAGATGGGGTAGACTATGTGTGGCTATGGGATGGAGAAATACTCACAATCCACACTTTGGGATTCGGGAAAGCCAACCGGGTTCCGGACTCAAAAGGTTCTGGTCACAGCGAGGCGGCTTTCCTGACAGCAAACAGCTGGGCAAGTCAGGTCCCTGGATGGCAAGGGTACAGCTGGGCATGCAGGTAGTGGGCAAAAGCCGGTCTGGTCACGGGATACTTCCCAAAGGGTACCACAGCTTTTCCATTTTGTTATTTGGATTTTAGTGGGTTTTCTGGATCAATGGCCTTGATGGGATAGGGTCAGCAATGCATTGGCCTGCCAGTAGGGTCTGGAATCTTGCAAAGGTGGATCTGGAATGTCTGGATACGCAGGCACTGCCTATTCGGGAGAGAGTGAGACGGGTGACATCACAGAATTGAATTGTTGGGCAGAATTAAGATAGACCTACCCCCAAGAACCAGATAGGCCAGACTGTGTTGGTCGGCTCCTCAAGGAGGGGACTCAGTTTAGGGGGTTGTGTTTTATGAGGTGCAAAGCCATCCCACAGTACTTTTTTCCAAAAATCCATCTTAACATAAATCACATATTTATACAGTTGTAGCATTTTTACAAATTACATAAGCAGATTACATATTTCACGCAGAGCATTGCAGTCCAACTCTCCAGTTTGTAGGACTTTGGTTCATCCGTCTAATCATTTTTCATCCTTTTCAGTGAGAAATGTCATACCTAAAATTCTATAACTTTATACATGTGTAAATATTATCATAAGGCACATTAATCTTGAATTTCAAAGTGGCACCATATACACTTTCCTCAGAATATCCAATTCTCTGCCATTTCTGTCCCTTATATGCCAGTGAAGGCTACCACGTCCTGAATTAAAGCCACCAAAATTGCATCAAAACTGTGAAACTTTTGCATATCTGCGTGGTCCAATTGCAGAGATAAAAGTCTCAACGTTTTATTAATAACTAGTCTTTTTAGCCAAAATAGGCTTGCTTTTTTCCTCCAACTGGGACAATTTTTTCTGTAGGCTACCACCAAATTTCAGTTTAGCCCAGGGCTGCCCTGGAGTTTCCCCATTTCAGTGAGTGGTGGTTGTCACTTCTAAAAGTCGCACATAAGTGTCCCAGATCTATTGTCTCATGCTGAAGTCCAGACAGAAGTCTGATGAGCGTTTGATATTTCTTTCTCTTGGTCCATTCAAAGTTTTCAAGGGCAGCAATTAACATGTTTGTGTCCCAGAACTCCCTTGTGGCTCCTGTTGGGGGAAGCGCTCAGCCCCAACTGTCCCTTGAGCCATAGTAGAACCCTGTTTGGCTAATTTTCCAGTATAGCCAATGCCTTTATTTCTTTATTTTATATTATTTTGTTCTGGATCAGCAGCAAGTCTGTTGAAATAAAACATCCCATATATGTTTCCCAGCAAAACCCCCTTTGCATTGCTAGGCCAAGACAGGGACTTCTTTCAACATTACACTTTTAAAACAGGCATGTTTCCTTATTTGCAAAAGCACATTTTAACACATGGTTAAGTCTACTGGGCTGACCATTTAAAAAGATGTTCTCTTCCTTCTGACTTCCCAACATTGGTTTGCAGCCCTAGTCAGTTTCACTTATACAGCAATCTGTTTAAGACACAGGCTCACTGAAATTGACATATGCCCTTATAGCTAGGGTTTCTTTTGAAGCAGCGATTTTTGACATTTTGTAGCCCAAAAGTCAAGCGTTTTTCCATGCAGCTGAAAGTAAAGCTTCTGTTGATTTCCTAGATCTGGTCTGACATAGCCTGTTATTCAGGGATAATACTCTCTCCTTCTGGAGACCAATCTTAATATGGATGGGCATGGCAGGGCCTCACTGATAAAAGCAGAGTAATGTAGAACAGATGATAAGAGCATCAGAGCGGCATCATTTTAAATGTAAAATATTTCCCTTTTTCAATGGGAAACTTTGGGCTAGCAGCAAAGCAGCATAGCTTTTCACTGCGCTTCTTTAGTACCCACAAGAACACACCCTGGCAGCCTTTCTCGGGGTGCTCCCTATTCCAACTTGCCCAATGGTGCTTGGCATAACAGTGCAGCCATCCTTTATAGCTGCAAAGTGCAGTTTTGATGCTCAGCAGTGGTGCTCAAAGGAGTCAGTGCATCCATTTTGCTGTTAACCTCTGACGTGCAGCTTGGTTATGGATGGGAATTCTATCCCACAACATGGCCATATTATTCCATATTCTATCTCATTTCATTTTGAGAGGAGAATGGGGAGTATGCATGTTCCACCCACTATTTGTTTTTGTGTGCAGGCCCGTCCCACACTTTGCGTGGTGTGTCACGCAAAGCACGCGGCCGCTCGCAAAGTCATGATGGAAATGCACACAAAGTCCGATCAATGAATCAGTGAATGTGGAGTTTTGCATGCTGAAAAGTGTGCAAGTGCACTTTTCAGCACACACAAAATGGAATTCTTTGAATCCAGCCCTAAAGATGTTGGAGTTGTAGAGGTGCCTAAAGAGAGACTCTTACACACTATCAATGCATAGGAGGAAAAGGCATGTTTCCAGATTTTATTTTGTGCAGACCTTTTCTTGTTTTATTTGGAGAGTTTCTGCAACCTAGAGTCACAGTTTAGAAACTTTTGAAACATTCGACAACCCATCATCGTTCCAAGTTGTATGATGATTGTAAAATGGATTACTCTCAAATGTGTTCATGGTGTCAAGTATTTCGAATTGTTAAGAAGCAGTAAGCACATGGAACAACAGGCTATATAAACTTGTGGCTTTACTATTATTGCTGCAATTACTACTAGAACTACTATTTTTCAAATTATACTTTTTTTCCAAACAAAAATTGTAAAATTGTAAAATGCAATAGTGGGCACCATGGAAATCCTCAGACTTGAATGCAGAAAGATCTTAATCACGCTGTTAAAATTAGTGGCAGATTTGAGAGGAACAGATTAAAGTCCATCACAATGAGGTGACTACATCCGTTACCCTTTGCTTCCAAAAGTAAATTGATTGTCTGGTGTTGCGCCATAAGATAATTTAGAAAACAATATTTAAACACTGGATCAATAAAATGTGCCGGTATTTCAAATGAAGACATCTAAAATGATCAAAGCAGTAACTATCCCTAGATATATTCTCAACACAAATGGAAGAATCATATAGATAATCTTAGGACACCGCTCTCCTCTTGAAACAAACTACTCAGATGCAAAAACTTAGTTGAAACACATTTCTTGGAATAAAGGTGTGCATATTGACACAACCATGGCCAATGACAAACTGTTGATGAATCTAGAAATGGGTATACTATTGTCAAATTGCTGTATACATGGAAAAGGAATTTGAATGTAAATACATATAATTTTTGCAAGATGCTGTCATGCCCCTCGGATTCCTACGGCATTCTCATACCCATGGGGGAAGCCCGTGGTGCTTGTCCTGGCGATTACATCAACGACGGCGTTATCGCCGGTAAAAACTACCATCTCCCAATGGGACTTGCGCTTGGCAGGAACCCTTGGAATGGTTTTTCCTTTGCTTGCGTTCCACGCCTCCTTCGAATCCACTTCCTATATCTAGTCACGCCCCCAGAAAGCCGGTGCTCCTAAACCATTGTGTCACGCGAGCAGCGCTTCTTGGAAAAAGTTTTCTTATTTGTTGTGTACCTGGTTGCTGACTTCTGCCTACCCTTTGGACCCTGTTGCCTGGTTTCTGATTCTGTTTCAGCGCTCGTCTGATCTGCCTTCCCCTGCTTGACCACGGAACTCGTACCAAACTGTCTTTAGGATTCCGCTTCTCATGTCTGGCTCCCGGCTCCCTTCCTAATTCCTAACCCCGTATCCCTTACCCGCTCCTGGCTACCCGCTCTTTGAAAGAAGAAGAAAATACCCTGCATTCAGGTGTTTGAAAAAGTAAACACCATGTCTTTTCTTCCCGAAACCTGTTTTTCTGCACTTGGAAGAATGGTGCTGACTGCTTACACCTGGTGACATTTTGGCTTGGTTTGTTTTTGCCTTTGAGACGCTCTGCTGTTTGCATCACTCCTTGGATTTTTGGGATGCTCTGCTGTTTGCATCACTTATTGGATTTTTGGGACGCTCTGCTCTTTGCAGCACTTATTGGATTTTGGGACGCTCTGCTGTTTGCATCACTCCTTGTATTTTGGGACGCTCTGCTGTTTGCATCACTTATTGGGTTTTGGGACATCAGTGACACCATCCTTGGCACTCTCTTAAAGTCGCCATCTGACCTTCGCCCACATCCGGTCTTGTGTTCTATCACAAGTAGGTATTCCGCAGGAAAAAGGAATACACAGGTAAGCTTGTTAGTCTCGGAGGGTGTAGAGGGGTTGGTTTTTTGCCATCAACAAACGGTATGTAATATTTGCCTTGTTTGTTTCAACCCTCTAGCTCCGCTGTGCGTTCTGCCTTTTTGCCTGAGCCCTTGAACTGACAGGTTTTTTTACCCTGCAAGCTGTGCTCTCAGGAAGGAAGTCTGAATTACTTCAATGGCATCTAGTCCAAGTGGTCTTTCAGACTTACGGTGGAACATACGGAGTACGACAGATGTAGAGGTAAAGTAGAACTTGTATTTTGGGTGATATAATGATTGATAGCTAAATTCTACAGACTATGGAATGTGAAGTTAGTAGGCAAAAAAGAATAGCAGTCATTAAAAGATTACTATTCAAGCGAAAAACATATGAGTGGGATAGAGACTATGGGTTCCAATAGGACAACGTGTGCACTAGGGAGATTCTTGCATGATCGTTGTAGCCACATGACTCAGAGTATTGTTATTTGGAGGTAATGTAGAAATATCCATGCACAATCAATATCACCAGTGGCTACACATCAGTCATCAGATTGTGTGTGGTAAAATTGGGCTGATTCAAGCACCCAATTTAAGAGGCCACTTTGACTATTGACAGTTTCTGCAGAACTATGCACCAGTGTTTCTCGAATACAATACCAATATTTGACTGCAAAATGTAATTGCTGACCCTATATATTGTCAGTTGGTAAGTGCTGCTCAATAGAATCTGTTTCTTTTGGGTATCACTTCACATTGAAGATCGCTTCAGTCGTGATGCGCAGCAAATCACAAACACAGAGCAATTCTATTGGCAACACACCAGCTCCCGTCAACACCTCTCTACGATTATAACTTCCACTAGCTAGCTTTCCTTTATGTAACCTAACAGCTGATACATTTGTTACACACATTCTCCACGGTGAGGCTGTAAGTCCATGCAGTACTACTGCACAACAGAGTGTTTTTTTTTTTTTTTGACAGAGATGGGTATTGCACTGCTAATGCTATGCTTTGATATTGGTAACACTGGCCTCACACTCCATTTCAAACCCCCACACAACCATAAAATGAGTGTTCAGCCTTTGGACTGTGCCTTACATTGTAATGACTCTGTCATAGTGATGCTATGGCTCGTACTATAGTACACAAGAAACCAGGTTAGAAGAAGCAATTCATTACCAAATGGTTCTCAGTGCTAAAAGGCCTCTACAAATACAAAGTAATAAAACATGTGAAAACAAACTAGCTAAGCATGATACAGCTTTAGTCTGCCTAATAATTTAATCTGACTATGATACTGTTAAGGATTTCAATCAGGCAACACACACCTTGGTCTCGGCATAGTATGCAACACAAGACTGAAATGCTTATCTTTTTATGTTAGATTCAATTTTGAGATGGTACACCGCTCATATCACCCCCCCTTTTCAAATACCCCAAGACACAATGGAACATGAACCATGCTGGTTGGTAAAATACAATATTTATTTATTTGAAAATTAAAAAGAAATCATACATTTTTTAATATGGGGCAGCAATCACCAATCTGGTGATAATACCAATGAGATTGTGAGCAATGCACTGGGTTTAACCTGCTAGTGGAACATATACACAGCACAGCAGAATAGGAGCACTTTTGGTTTAGGTAAGATAGCACTTGAGTTAGAATTTCCACCTGCAATGTTCCCTCAACCCACAAATAATCAATGCTGAGTGGATAAACAGAAGCAGCAGGTAATCAGGAATGACTAATAGGACACAGAATTCAAATCTGACCTTCCCTCCCCAACTAAGTGAGAAAAACGGATTTGAAACCCCTTGCAATGTTTTAAAATTACACTAGGAAATTAACCATTAAATAATGAATGTGTGTGAAAAAACATGAAGCAAGTATAATTCCTCACTAAAGCAACAATGCAAAGACACTAACAATAACAAAGAATGGATTAACCGAAGCATAAAGTTTGAAAATGAGTGGTAGGGTTTAAAACATGTTGCAGCAAATGACACGTTGGAAACTTTGCAAACTTTGAAATTCCCGCCTGAAATTACCCAAACAGTTTTTAACAAAAACAGGTGAAATAAACTGATTTGAAGTGAGGTTATTTGGTTGGGGGATAGCCATAGATCACAGGTAAAATATGGAAGTGAAATTAAGTATCTATCTGTTACTATCTATATGAGTTATGCATGATCTAGAAAGGTGCGTTTTGAGTAAAATGGAGCGGTGAAAAAGGAAAGGAAATCAGTTTTGCCAAGAACAGTTTTACTCTACATTAGAGTATTCAAGCTAGGCCACCAAAGAGGGACACAGTAAGCTGCAGGGTTGATTCACGAGTTCAACCCTATCACCCCAGTGCCCAACCCTGGCAGAACCAGTCTGATCACTTGAAATAGGTCTAAGAGCTTAGGATTTACACAGGGCAAAATTACTAAAGAGATGGCACTAGCACTAGAAATCAAGAGCAGGATTGCAAGAATGATTCTGACAGTTGAACAAGATATAAGGATAAGGATAGGGTGACTTAGAGAATGGGTTGAGGACAAAGACAAGATAGCTATGTGTTTCTATGGGGTGGCAATTAATACTCACAGTCCACTTTTTAGTTTTTGGATTTTGGACTGTCAACGGTTCAGTCACTACATGGCAGGGCGCCTGGCAAAACAGCTGGGCAGTTCTGGTTGCCGGGTAGCACTCCTGGACTGGCAGTTCTGGTCACTGGATACTAAAGGTTAGCGGGATGGCAGGATTGCAGCAACATGCAGTGAGGGGCAGCAAGCCAGGCTGGATCAGGATGCCAAAAGGTACCACGGCTTTCCCCTTGTTAATGGGAGATGTAGTGGGTTATTTTAGATTTGAGGCCTTGCTGGGAATGGGATCATCACTGCTTGAGTTTTGCAGTGGGCCCTGGAGTAGGATCAGAAATGCTTGGCCTTGTAGTTGGAGTCTGGTTCTGGAAGATGACGGGAACAGGAACACAGCGCAGGAAATCAGGAAGAGTCTGTGGGGCCGATTCATGGAACAAACGTGCGCCGAAAATCCCAGCACAAGCAGGCGCAAGGTGGCGCAAGCGTGAGAAAGCAAGCGCACGCGCACGCGTGTGATTCAAGGAAGGTGCTGCGCGTGTATACCACTGGTTGTGCACCAAATCTGTGCGTGGCGCACGCAGGCGCACACATCATCAAACAGCGTGCGCTACACGCACAGCGAAAGCACACATAGCACGGCGCACACAACAAAAGTGGGCGGAACAGTGGCCGTAACACGTGGAATGGGGAATAACGCGTGAAAAAGAAGGCGTAACTGGGGAAGTACTGCAGGGAACTACACGGAATGCCCACATGCACGCAAACAACCCGTATTCATGGATTCGAATACGGAAACCTGCGCATGGCTAAAGACGTGCATAGGCGTCAACGCGTCCGCCACAAGAAGGCAGGCGGAAGCGTCCCCACGCACAGTATAAAAGTGCGCGCAAACAACAAACAGGTATATACAGCTACGATGAATGGCCCATTTGTCGCAGCACTGATCGTGGGACACCGCAGGAGGAGGAGAATAGCCAGGGCATGCATTTTTTCACCCCGGACAAGCCTTTTTGGGATGCCTGATGACCAGGTTTACGGCCGGTATAGGTTTCCACCTCGTATCATCCTAGAACTGGTCAGGGAGTGGGAAGATGACCTTACATCCCCCATCCTCTGCTCCCAAGCATTGAGCCCCTTGGAGAAGGTGCTCAATGTCCTGCATTTTTTTGGCCACTCGGTCATTTCAGCGGACTATTGCCATAGTGGGGGGGGGTCTCACAGGCCACGCAGTCACGCTGCCTACACCAGGTCTTGGCAATCATGACAGCGTGCCCCTCAGTCCGCAGGCACATATACATGCCCAGAACACCCACAGAAAGGCAGGCCGTTGTCCAGGACTTTTACAGGGTGGCACACTTCCCCGAAGTGCTTGGTGCCATAGATTGCACACATGTGGCCCTACGTCCACCTAGGGCCACTGAGCACATCTACCGAAACTGCAAGCACTGGCATTCCATCAACATGCAGGTGGTATGCGATGCAAAGGGAATCATCACCTCTGTCTACGCAAACTACCCTGGCTCCACCCATGTCAGGTTCATATACAGAATGTCTGCCCTGAGCCAGGCCCTGGAAGCTGGTCAGCATGTCGACACATGGCTCCTAGGTGAGTACAAATGCATGTGCACCTTGTGGAATGTTTTTACCCATGCATCCAAGCCCTACCACAAAACTGTGCATTACTCGCATTGAAAACATCATGATGGCCAGAACACCCCAGAAAGTGCAAAGGGAAACATGAAGAATAGGCTGCCACCCATTTTTGCCTATGTTTGTGGGCACAGGAAGGCACTGCCTAAAACCACAATTGGGCTACACACACAGTAGCCTGAAATCATTAGGAATGGCAATGTTGATTGCCAAAAGCAACCCAGAGCTGTTGGGAATTCATTTTCTTGATGTCAAAAATGTGCTAAAATCACCACTCTAAAGATTCAACCTTCTTGTGGGGTGTTCCCCATCACCACTCTACTGTAAGGATTCCCATCAAAACAATGTTAAGCAAGGATCATATACTATCAAGTAAAATCCCTTTTTTTAAATGGAATTAATTCACGACAGATCCCAAAAATGGGTGCATTACCGGCATTGGACACAAACCGGCGCTAGCGGTCTAAACTCTGACTGGGGACCTGTTTGCAGAAGCTAAACAGCATCCTGAGCTAACTGGGACTTCAAAGGTTTGTTCCCAGGAGGCAGTCTGATTCAATTAAAACAGTTCAAAGGACCTCTGTCCATGGGAAGCATTCACACCCCCAGCCCTTACCAGCAACAGCCCAGGAGATCACATGGTCATGCTAACCAAATGCAGAGTGGCACCCTGGTCTGCTGACCTCAGTCAACATAATAGACTCTTTCCATTGAATAGGGTATGTGGATTTTAGGTGTTTACTTTCGACACACTGGTCTGGGAGAAGCCAGACATATGATCTCTGACTCACCAAGCTTCTGGGGGCTGACCCAAACATTGAAGTGAAGTGAATTGAAGGCAAATATATGTTTTATAAGAATACTGATAACTAATTGTAACCAGATGACAGAAATGTACAACTTTGGGATCTTTAAAATGACACATTCACTCCCAGTTCAAGACTAGGCTGGTCGCTCTGTGATGTTCTGAGGCAAAACCCTGGGAATTATGAATGCTGCAAACACTGTATTTATGCTAGAGTCACGATAACTTAGATTCATATGCCCCGGAAGAGGGTACATGTAAAGATTTGATGAAAAACCAATGTAGCAAAAGCTACCAAAAACGAAAATAAGTTGTCATTTTTTAATGCAAGCTCTTAGAAACATCAGAGTTGGAACATAGACTACCTTATGTGATATATGATATGTACATGTAATGTCAACGACGTGTGTATCTGGGAAACCTGTTAGTTATGAAAAATTCATTTTCTAAGTAAAAGCAAAGGGGCGTTTCTTCAATAGATTGTAAATGATGATGACTCACTCTGACTCACTCTGACACGCGATCCCTTCTCAAATCAGGGACCAAAGAATCCTTTGACCTATCAAATCACAAGAGGGCTGGGCATGCAGAATGAGCCGACCCACCCACTTTCTAAAGACATAAAAAGAGCCACTGGAGGCTAGACAGGGACATTCCTTTTCCAACATTCAACTGAATTCCTGCGCAGCACGCTGACGGAGAACTCCAGATCCAGAACTCCAGAGATCCAGACTAACTCCAGAACAAAAACTCCAAAGAGCTGAACTCTTCAGCAGGCCTCAAAATCTTTTGCAAACTATTCAACCGCCGGGATGTGCGGTTTGCTGCTTGCTAAGAGTCCTGTATATCCAGAACCGAACCAGTACTCAGAAAGCAGTGTGGTATCCAGAATCCACTTGATCCAGACCAGCAGAACCAGAGACCCAGACCAGACCGCTGTGAGCAGAACCGGTGCTCGATTGACCCGCCAAGCAGAGAGAACCACAGCTAAACTTGTTGACCAGATCCGTGACGAGGCCATTCCTTTCAAATTTATAGTGTGAGTACCCAGCTAGAACTGTGCAGAACCCATCTCTTAGCTTAAAATAATCTGATTCAAAACATTTTACCTGTCCAAAACTGCATCATAGAATCATGTGTCCCTTCTGCGATTTTAAACCTGTAAAACTGTAATTTGCCATTTTGAATCATCATTTCATTTCTTCATAAAATTGTCCATATCTCTTGAACCGTTCATGCTAGGAACGAGATTTCATTTGGAAGCTAAGATTCCCAGCTTTCCAACAAGCTCTAAACTGACTTGTTACTCCTTATAGCGCCTCCGTAATTGCGCTCGACGCACTCGGAAAAAGTGCCGCGATTTGACATTTGCTTCATTTCAACCACGTGTAGAAAGATCTGTCCTTTGCTTCCATTCCTGAAATTTGTTTGCAACCTGACAATCATTCATAGAACATTGCTAAAGTGATCCTGAACTAATTTAAAGTAGCTATCACCCACCCTGAATCTCTTATAGAGAATTAAAATCAATTTTAGCATATTTCACTCCCTTGCAAATCACCTGAAAGTCTTTCGCCTGTGTTTCAAAATCATCCCTGGTGCTACAAGATTGCTAGGGGGGAACTGAATTTGTATTGTACTGTGATTGTATTTATGAAGACTATGTGTGTTACTTCCATCTCCTTACATTGCATGGGGGGGAGTGAATTGTCAAAGAAAAAGTGATCATATTATCTTTTGCAAAAATCATATCAAGTTTATTTCTGTACTGCCTTTTATTCATCTTTGCATCTCCTTGAAACCATAACGCATTCCCAGCTACCTTGTTCTTTCCGTACCAACTCCTAAGTAATAAAATAAGTGTGCTAGTATAACATTATCCATTGTTGATCGACATTATACTCATAAGTGTGATATCACATATTGATTTATTATAAAGTGTGATATGTATCTATTGTTTAATTTTTCAAATAAACCTTTTTAATTTGCAAAACAAACCTACTTCTTGGCTCAGCGGGGTCAGGGGGATTCTAATAGAGGGGCGATATACAAGGGTTCATCATCCAGATTATAATTTGTCATAGAAATACATAAATAAGGGCTTCCCTTGAGCAATCCCAGACAAGGCACTGACTTAGTGGGAATGCTTGATTGGAGTCATTAACAACATGCATGCATGTTACACACACACACAAATACACAAACCCAAATAATCACAACCATCATCACCTCTCTAGGGGACAGTGCCTACCCTCTGCGCAACCACATGATGACGCCAATCCGGAACCCCACCACACCACCCCAGGTAAAATACAACGCTGCCCATATTGCAACCAGAGCCATAGTGGAGCACACATTTGGAGTGCTCAAGTCACGGTTCCGCTCCCTTGACCACTCTGGCGGGCAGCTACTCTATGCACCCCCAGTAGTGTGCAGGATCATTGTGGCAGCATGTGTCCAGCACAATATTGCAACATGGCAGGGCATACCGGTGGACATGGTGGTGCCCCCACATCCCCAACCACAGGCATAGATGCTGCCCATGGGAGGGGACAGGGCACGTGGCGAGGAAGCCCAGACCCAGCTTGTGGCCACATTTTTCACCTAAACTCCCACCCCTGCGGAGTGCACACGGGCCTGGCACATACCAGGTGACAATCGATGATGACAAAGAGACAGTCAACTGCCACAACCTTACCACCCTGAGAATGTTGCCATGGAAGTGCCACATTGTGTGCATCCCTAGCTACTTAAACATAAGCAATCCTGTGTGACCAAAAGGCACACATGCAAGGTGTGTATCACACCGACCTGCAAAACAGGCCATGACTATCACTGGTATGTCACCCAAACCCTCCCAAACCACAACACGACATGGCAAGCAATAGCTATACACCAACACAGTACCAATAAGGAACACATTGACATGTGAAAAATGTAAAGTGGCATCAGACTATGATGCCTGACATGGAATCAAATGAAATGACTGACCAACAACCTCCCACCCAAAAGAAGTCATACCCAAATGTATTCCAACAGTTGTAGTTGTAACATAACAATGAATGCCTGTCTACATGAACATTGTCCATTGCAAAATCAACACTGCAGCTTCTGTGTGCTGTGCCCTCCTCCAGCAACACACTTCTCAGAGCACAGCATAGTGAACAGCCATTGTGTGTGACGCACACCCTGAGTATCACATCTAAGTGACAAACTACATCAAAAAGCAAATTATGCATGTACAGGATCCACAATTGGTCATAGATCATGTGCTGTAGGGACACAGTGGGCACCAGAAGGCAAAACGAGTGTACATGTGGACATGGAAGGGTGGTTGTACATGTAGTGGATCATAGTGCGAGTGTGTGGGTCAGTAGGGACAGGCACTCAATATATGCATGTACAATCAAGTGACCACCAGTTTCCTCCATACATCACATGTGAACATTCACCATGTGTACACCCCAGCATGTCAAGCCACAACTATTCCCTCACACTTGAAAGGTAAACACAACACATGAACAGGCATTGATCAGCTGAATACATCATGTACATAGGATACCGCAATTACAATGTCACGGTGCGCATCACACTGTAGGGCAAGGCAACTGTCAACAACAAAACACCCCCCCCTCCCTCACAAATCACCATGACCCACTAAACAACTGCACCTGGGTTATGTAGCCTTCATCCTTGATTTTCACCTGACCACAGGATCACCCTTCCCCTTTGTCACCATCTCCCACCTTGTGTGCAAAAAGCGTCCAGCACCCTCATAGGCCACCTTGACTTGCGAAAACACCACATCAAAGAGAACTCAAAGCAGGCCAACACAGAAGCCAAGCAAAAAGCCTGCAGGCAGCAAAACAAACCAGAAGAGGCTCAGTAGATGACTTGAAGTAGCAGTATGTCACAAAGCCCAAGTACTACCACAATGATGTAACAACCACGGTAGCACAGTAAAACAATGTCACAACAGGATGTGTACCATGTGTGGTATATAACACAGAATGATGCACCATGAACTGATGTGTACTGTCACAGCTCCCGTGTACAGGCGCAGGCGTGGCACGAACCATCCACCCCCACCGTGGTCTGGGTGCCTGCAAGGTCAAACTCACACAGGCCTCTGAGACCCTGGTGGGAAAGGAGGGTTAGGGATATGCAGTCGGGGCAGGCATTGCTATACTGGATAACCGGAATGCAGGGCAGGAGAGGGGAGTAGGATTGACACGGGAAAGTAGGAAATGCACAAAACTGTACTACTCACATTAACACATACACAAGAACACCAAACCTGATCAACAAGCACATAGTAACATATTACTCAAATGGAAGATAAAGAGAAACTTATCTCTGGGGTGAGTGCTGGCCTCCTGCCTGCACACTCTCAGGTCCGGTAACAGGTGCAGTTCAATGCTGCAAAGAGAGCCACAGTTACTAATCTGAGCGTGCCCATAACACACAAACACACCACCATGTATGCCCCAAACTAACAAACAACTCTACAAACAAACATTCTGGTGTGGATGCTTCGTACCCATACGTAACATTACCCCTGTGATGGTTCATACACAGTCAATGCAGTAAGACAGGCGCCGGTGGGTGTGTGGTAAATGGAAGACCAATGTGTCACGATTTACACAACATGCAATGTTCCCTGGGTAAGCAGCCAGACGCATATAGCAAGGTATGTCTTCAGAACAAGTCATGTTCCACCATGACCGAAATAAAGTAGGTAGTACATGTGTCAAATTTTACATGGAAATGAAATGCACTGCACACGAGTCTGTCCCTTGCTGTCTGTGCCTGTGAGCTGCTTCTTTCCATGTCTCATAAGCTACACGGCTAATACAAGTGCCTCAATGGACCATGGTGGACCGTAGGGTATGTGCCACTCCCCCTGCAGGTGCCCCAGACAACTTTCCCATCAACTAGCCATTAGTCCACCCACACATCTCAGCTGTATTGGGCGCTTCAACACCAATATTTGTCCAAGCTCACCATCAGTGCTGCTACTAAGCATGCATGTGCAACTGGCCTGGTGGAAGGTATGCAGTGTTGTGGCCCCCCTGTGCTGCTTACCTTGCCTGGAGTCCCTTGAAACACGTCAGCTTTTTTCGGATGTATGAGCGCAATCCCTGTCCCTCTGCTTGCGCACACATGTGCATGTCGGCACTACCAAATGTGTCCAGCTTGCAGAGTCCAATGGCCCATGTCTGCTGGCAAAGGTGGTCTGGAGGCTCATCCCCCTGCAGAAAGGGCATGAAACACATGATTAATGCTTTAAATTCATCTGTGTGTGTCTCTTCAGGCATTTCATGACTGGACCATGTCAGAGACGTACATCAGAAATCACACCATCAGTCCGTCTTTCACAGGCAAAGTGTGGAACACACTATCTATGCCATGAATTGCAACAAGCACATGTACAGTAAAGATAAGAAACATACTACCCAATGCATAGCAATTAATGTACACATGAATCATGAAACCCCCATCTAGCGAAAGAAGAACAGTGGTCAATAACACACCTATCATCCTCACTAGGGGTGTTAACACAAGTTCGACAGCAGCAGACATGTCACAGATATGACAGTCCAAAGCCCTTGCGTAATAGGCTGTTTCACCAAACCATCCTTGTGAGCCCATGTATAAGGGAAGCAGGAGTGGCATATGTGAGTCAAGGACCCCAAGCTGCAAACACATACACAAGACAAGCTTGAAGGGCCCAGCTGGAACAGACAGTGGATGCTTTCAAAAGCCACAAAGCACCACACCGTCACATGAAAGCACAATAGAAAGCAATTTTAAACTATATTAACTAATTACACTAACTATGAAAAACCTACATTACCTAATTAAACTAACTATCAAATAGAAACTTAACTAACTAAACTAAATGAAAAATCAAAAATGGCCACATACGACCTGGGGGGGAGGCACCCAGGAAGGGGGAGGTACAGGGTGCTGCTCAACACCCACATGCAATGATGTTGAGGAAAAAAAAACTCCATGGGCTTAAAGCCTGCACAGCCCGACCTATGTGGGAGATAGATTGTCGTCCAAGTCTGGCTCTTCCTGGAAAGGAGGACGTGGCACAGGAGCCTGACCACGCCTAGCCGCAGCTTGCCCCTCGTCAGCATCAAGTCTGCCGGACGGGTGAGCCTGGTTCTGTGCGGCGATCACACGTAAGTCTGCATGCAGGACCTCACGTGATACGCGTGCTTCCTCTTGCAAGGTAACACGTGTAACACGGAGTTCCTCCTGCAAGGCCTGGCTGGACAGCTGTTGCACCTCCCAGCAAGCATGTAGCTCAACCGAGATGGTACGCTCAAGCGGCGCAAACCTCTCCCCTGCCCGATCCCTCTGGGACATCATAAGGATACCCAGAGTGGATCTGAGGGAAGCATACTCCTCCCTCAGGGCCTCCATGTGTACCTCTGCATGAGCAGCAATTGCTCGACGCAAAGACACCATCTCAGCCTGGCGTGCCCTGTCTGAGGCCGCCATGCCCAGCCTGAGCGAGCGGGCCGTGGACCGTGCCGCCTGCTGCTGGAGTTGCACCTGCCTAGCAGGGGGGAGCACGGATTGGGCCACACGCTCCATGCTCTCAGCGATGTTCTCCATTGCTGCCCCCTGCCTTTCATGTCTTGCTCCCACTCAGTATACAGCGGTTGCGTGCGGCGACCGCATTGCTGGGCTTGACCCCTGCGGGACCCAAGGACTGGGTGTCCTCACTGTGTTGGCACCGCCCGCGGCTGCACGACTACATGCCCCCGTCGACGTGATGGCCCAGGCACTTCAGTGACTGGTGTGGAGGGTGACCCTGCATCCCGATCCACCACAGGCAGAGGTTCCAAGACTGTCTGACCCCTCATTGCAGGTGTCGTGGACAGAGGAGTGCCCACATCAGAATCACTCACCCCGGACATATGGACCTGATGCTCATCCAACTCGACATGGACGTCAAAGTGGTCATCAGGGCTGGACTCATTGCCAGCCAGAGACAAGATGGACTGTAGCACATGTGGGTTTTCGTGGCCTACCACCCCACGACCCCCACTTGTGTCGGGTTGCTGTAGTGATAATAACCCTGTACCTGGCATGACAACACCATCCTCTGGCTCCATTGCGTCATCATCTGAAAAGTAGAGAGAAAAAAGGTCACTACACATGTTAGAAGCACACAACATACACACACACAGACATCACACAGAGGCCAAAAACATCAAGCAGACATGTCACACACAAAAGAGAACCTGCCATGCATGCTGGGTCAACTTGACACTGCTTATGTGATTAGGCATGTAGAATGGTGTCATTTTGCACAGAAGTGGGTCGATGCAGTGCAGCAATTTTGTACGTTACTCACTGTCTACAAGTACTTCATGATGTGTATCTGAAAATGTGAAGGCAGTGCAAGGTCAACTTCAGCCATCACGTGCAATGTGCATTCAATGGCTAGCATGGCTACAAGCAAACCACCCCTCCCCCAGGTGCAAATGTAGGGATGCCTAGCATGGTATCAAGAGGCTGACCATAGACCTGTGCATTGACAGACAGTGTATACTAGCATCAACTGCATCATGTGAGTCAAGTGACAACACAGCAAATGATGATGGGACAGTGAGCAGGACACATGATGAAACCTCCGGAGCACATCCACGTGTGAAGAAGACACTACACCAGTTGGACAGAGTCATTGGCCATTAAACAGTCTGAGGCCTGTGACCCACACAGACTGTCACACCCTAAACATGTGTGCCACACAGGACTGAGCCACAGTGGACATTTGAAGGCTGATGAAATGCCATGCAATGTAGGTCCCCCTGGACTCCTACTACAATGATCATCCAGTCAAGGACACATAGGGGCATGAGTGGAATACACATGGAGCATGAATTGGCGCTCATGTCCCTGTGGGGCATCTGACCTCTGCACAGTCCAAGTGAGACACCCTTCATCAAGTACAAATGATGTACAACACAGCATATGTCTGGCAGATTGGCTGCTGGAAGTCAGCATGTACACAGGACGCATGAACAGGGAAATACTCAATGGCAAAATTGAAGCATACCAGTGCTAAGGTGGAATTGGGGTGCAGAGGGGTGGTGGAGGAGCAAGGGAGCATGCCTACATGGAGTACCCGCATGCAGGTAGAGGACACATGCACGTCATTCATGCAATGACATAGTCCCTGGGCTGAGAGGAAGGTCACCCCACGCTAAACGTAGAAGTGCCAGTGAGCTGGAACATGGACTTGAGGGGCATCCTGGTGACCAGCATGTGAGTAGGGTGCAATAGTGGTGATGCGGACAGACTCCGTCCGCTCCACATGTCCACCATCCAGCAGAGCAGACATACATCAGGGAAGCATTGTATTACTTGCACATCAGAACCATGTACACGTGACATGTAGTGGCAGTCATGCACAACACATCACACAAGTAAAACACACATGTCTACAACAAACACACAGCAACACTCACTGGACTGGGCATCAAAGTCCGGCATCTCTCCCACTCCTTCGACCGATTCAGATGGTATGAACTCTGCCACGAGTGACTCATGCAGAGTGAGGTCTTCCTACTCAGGTGCAGGCCCACTGCCAGTCATCAGAGTCAAGTTGTAATTTGAGGCACGCTTAGCCTTAGCGCTGCGTTTGAGGTCATTCCAATGCTTTTTGCACTCTTGCGCCTTGCGCACCTCATGGCCGAATACACTCACATGTTCCGCAACTTGCTTCCAGCAGGTATCACGGTGGGCAGCCGTAGTCTGACAATTAGGACCCACTAGCATGTCACGGCTGTGGCCCAGCACGTAGTCCACGAGGTAGTCCAGTTCCTGCTTGCAGAAAGGCTTCTTCCTCGACGTGCTGGAGGTCGTGGCAGTGTGTGGGGTCCCAGCCTGTGCTGCAGGTGCAATCTTCCTCCTCTTGGATTGTGGCACAGATCCTGGCTGGCAAATGCCACCCTGATCACTATGACCAGTAGCACCAGTGAATTGAGCCAAGGGAGTGGCAGGTGGAGGGACGACCAAAGGCCTGACTTGCATCAGTGGCAGCTTGGTGCCCTCTAATGGACCCTGCGCAGCAACATCTGCTGTGGCAGGGTCATGGACGGCGACTGTCCTGGTTGGCAGACTCACAACCGGGGTGTTGTTGGCTGCATCTGCCCCTGCACTTGCCAACACCCGGCTGTTCGGGGCAGTAGATGACATTACTGCCCCAGGGACACATGTCTTGGTCAGGGCAGCCGTGCGTGCACCTACGGTTTCCCTCCTGACCTGTTTGAAATCTTCCAAGGGCTCTTCAAGTGCCAACGCAGCCTGCGCTGACAGACTCTGAGCCTTGGTGGTGGTGTCCACAGCTGCACCTGCAGCTACCACTACCCTTGAGCCCGTGGCAGTCAATGAAACAGACTGCCGGGTCACACGGCGTCAGTGCCAGATGCAGAAGCTGCATCTCCCAGAACACAGGGGGTGGTGGCATGACTGCACCGACACATGGCACAAGATCGTGCTCAAGTGGCGCACCCCTGCCTCTTCCCCCTCTGTAGCCACCCTGGACACCCTGGAGTCCCCCTACTCCCTGGTCACCCTGGCAACGTTCCTGACCACGCCCGCCACAAGGAGGACACCCAGTAGTGCCAGCACAGATGGAAGAGTGCCAATGGGAGGTGTACACCACAATTGTCCTGGGCAATTCGGGTGAAGGGGGTGGGATGCAAGATGTTAACAGCCCCCCTGCAACTGCAAGGCTGTATGTGACCCCAGTGATGTAGTGACGGGTCACGCAACACTCAGGCACCCCAAAACTGCAGTAAAACTGTGCACGCAACCCTGCAGCCTACGTGCTTGGAATCAACCTCCCACAGTACGCGGTGGCACCCAGTAACATGAAAAATGCGTACGCGTGGGACACGCAGGCTACTATGACCTTGAAAATGGGTGCGATACACAGGGGCACCTGCAGTGGGAAAAATAGCGTGCGCGACTCACCGTCTGACTAGCGTGATAATGAAAAACATGCGTAGCCAATACCCCGCCAAAAGAAGAGATACGTCCTTGATCCGCTGTGAAGTTGTGATGGTGCACGATACAACACGAAGTAGCAACAGATGTCGGTCTCCACGAAAGGCACGTACAGCGAACTGCTGGCCCTGCTCACTTTTAACCCGTACTGAGGGAAACACCCGCGCGTGTCACGTAGGCCCTTTCCTTGGATTACACGCATTCACACATGGACGTGCAGTTTTCTCACGCGCGCGCTGAACCACTATGCCCACGTTACGAGGGAAACGCCCGCGCGCATCACGTCACAGACGCGCTTACACGCTAAGGGCCTTTCCTCGAATTACACGCTGACGTGCAATTTTTTCACGTGCCAAATCACTCCGTATCAAGCTGGCCACGCGAATACACACAGAAGACCACGCTCCTGCCCAAAAGGCCATTTTCCTGCCCCCAAGAGCCCCGAGCATGCTCCCACCAGCCATCTGCTGCTGCCTGCCTGCTGCCCACGTGCCCAGCTATTTGGTGCCTGCACGTCAGCCACCTGCAGGGGTCCAGTTGCTGTGTCCACCCCTGCTGGAACAGAAGACTCCCGACTGGGATACCATCGCTCCACAGCCCAGCCCCAGGACCCAGTTCGCCACCCACACCTGCCTCGGGGGTCACCATGTTGGGGCAAACACCATCTGAGACCACTGGCAACCCCCAGTCAGAGAGGCAGAGGGCCACCAGCTTCAGTGAGAAGGAAGTTGGTGTCCTGGTGGAGCATGTCCTGGGGCAGTATGATGCCCTCTTCAGAACATCACGCACCAACAAGGAAGGACGGTTGAGGATCTGGGAGGACGCAGTAGTTGCCATCAACGCGGAGGAGGTGGCAACCCGCAACATCAAGCACGTCAAGAAGCACTGGGAGGACTTGAGGTCCAGGACCCTTTACAAGGACCGGCGCCTCATGGAGGGGGGCCAGGGCAGCTTGAGCAACATCCAAATGAGGGTCCTGGAACACGGAGCCCCAGCGCTCCAGGCCCAGATCCTTCAGAGGCAGACCCGTCTGGAGTTGAGCGGTAAGTGGCCAAGCATTGCTGTGTGAGACAGGGCATGTTGCAGTGTGCTGGTAGTCTGATACTTGCCTGTATGTGTGACATAGGCCATGTATGGATGTGTGTGTGCAGGGACATCATAGTCTTGCATGTCAGACCAGTAATGTGTGAACCACAAGGATGGTGCATGTGTTCCAATGCAACATGGTGAGCTGTATGCGGAATGCACACATAAAAGCAGTCCAATCTCTGTTCTTGGACATGGAGGGGGTGTGAGGAATGGGTGCTGCTGTCATGTACATGTATGGTGCACATGTGTGTATGTCTGAGAAGTGTGTGTGTGTGACTTTTAAACGCCATGGATGCATGACACATGTCTGTGATGATGTGTAGATTCACTCATGCAGTGCCGTCACCGTTGCATCGACTGTGTCTATCCACTGTGTCTGTGGTGTGCAAGCCATGATGCATGACCCTCCGGTGATGTGTGTGCATGGGATCAGTGTGAGCCATGATGCATGTGAGTTTCAAGGCAACATTTTGGTTAACAGAGGCCCTTGTACATGGGTGCTGTTGTTGATTGTAGGCGCCGGGACTGTTTCTGCATGTATGTTGCGTGCATTCACCCATGTGTTGTGGAGGGACAGGATGGAAGTGACATTTGACAGTGCCACTCATGTGTTATTGCTTCCTGTCTAGGGGAATATTGTACTGTACCCTGATGCTCGTGTTCTATGTGTCCCTCTACGCAACGTCAAGTGAAGAAGAGGGCGGAGACGGTACTGTGGACGGCGGGGATGCCTCCACCGGGCAGTGACGCAAGGCCCACCCACCCGCCCAGGAATTGCCAACATCTGGGAGCAAGGGGGCTGGTGTCACGTCTGCCACTACGGCTGTAGCGGAAGGGCCGGGTGAGCCCCCACAGGGGCTTGCAATGGAGGAAGACGGTGTGGAGACATCCAGGTTGGTGGTCTACACAGAGGAGGAGGAGCCCGCTACTGAGCCGCGCAGGGGGCCTGGTGGGGTTAGTACCACTGGTGCAAGTGGTGCAGTCCAGGGCCAGGGTCAGGAGGCAGCACAAGTCACCGCGGAGGGGCCTGTGCATGTCGCTGTCCTTGACCCTGTGACTGCACCACCATGCACCAGCATGGATGCCCCGTCCCAGGCCTGTCCGCAGGTAGGGGGACTGCCACATCATCTGCCTCTCCACTACCTCCACTACCTCTCCACTACCTGCAGACGAGGGGTCCCACGACCGTATGGGCTCTGTCCTGGTTGGTGTTGCGTTGCGCATGTGTGACATTCGTGATGACATACGTGCTTCCTGGGAGGAGCATGCACGCCATCACGAACAGCAGCGTTGCGACGTGGCACTGTTGGGAGGGGCCCTGGTCGGTGGGTTCCTAGATGTATTGTGCACTCTGGCGGACCTCTCCTCCTCTGTGGAGACTATGCGCCAGTCGTTCTCCCTGCCGTCTTCCGGCCCATATTACACCAGGCCCCCTGTCGACCTGGCCTGACCAACACAGCCAGCTTGGTGGAGACCCCATCCCTGCCACAGTTGGGACTCGGCGGTCCAGCAGCGATGGACACCCCAACAACTGGAGTCCAGCAGATGGAGGATGTGTAGGCATCGGACAGGGCACATGGACAGCAGCAACAGCAGCAGGCTCTAGGTGGGAGCAATGATGGCTCAGGGCCATCAACATCAGAGGGGCAGGCATCGGCCAGGGGGCAGGAGAACCCTGGAATGGGAGTGTCTTCTGTGTGGCTGTGGTTGGGCCAGCGCATAGATGCGGAGCGGCGGAGGGCGGAAGGGGCGCGGCTCACCATGGTCAGGGCGGGGTTCTCCATGCATCGGGCGTTGAGGGGGGCTCGCAGGGAGTTGGAACAGTACATGAGTGCATCCCTGCGAGACCTCGGGGCCAGGGCAGAGGCCCGCCTCCGGGACATCGACATGGAGTTCGATGATGCCCTGGTCTGGGACATCACAGAGTGAGCCGCCATTGTATATAGTTAGATAGTGTTACGTTTCCTTTGTTTTTCTTTTAAATTGGAGTTAATGGACATTGCTCCACTTCGTGGGTATATAGTTTTTTCTTCATAGGACTTTTTTGAAGGTTTCCTTTTGTTTGTGGATCATGGACCATTTGGACTTACATTGTATATAGTTGCAGACTTGTACATACTTTCTTTTTCTGTATTGCCATGGACCAATGTTGCTTTTTTTTTGGATTATATTTTTATAATGGACATTGGCAATGGACCACTTTTTATTCTACGTGATTTTTCTTTTTTTTAACTTCATTGGATTTACAATATTTTTTTCTACATCGCTCATTGTACATTGATTCTCATTTTACTATTCCTCCAAGTCAGTTCTTTATGTTTTTAATACATTTTTTATTACTTTAGAATTGGTGTTGTGTTCTGTAATTGGTTTTGTGCATGTCTCATTGAACATTTCCTCAGTCACGTGTCGCCACTGTGTGGCTACGTTTTGCATTCCTGCATGGGCATGGTGGTTCATTTCAACTATCATGGCATGGGTAATTTGGGAGTGGGTTCTGTGGATGGTTGCATGCTTGGATTGGGAGGCAAGGGGGATTAGGGTTGTCTTTAGGGACATGGGTCTGTTTTGTTGGGACATGAGTCGGGGCCTGAGGCTCACTGCTGGGGGGTGGGGGTGCTGGGGACATGAGTCGGGGCCTGCTGGCAGGTGCCCCTCACTGCTGAGGGGTGGGGGTGCTGGGGGACATGGGTCTGGGCCTGAGGCTCACTGCTGGGGGGTGGGGGTGCTGAGGGACATGAGTCGGGCCTGCTGGCAGGTGCCCATCACTGCTGGGGGGTGGGGGTGCTGGGGGACATGATCAGGGCCTGAGACTCACTGCTGGTGGGTGGGGGTGCTGGGGGACATGAGTCGGGGCCTGCTGGCAGGTTCCCCTCACAGCTGGGGGGTGGAGGTGCTGGGGGAAATGAGTCGGGGCCTGCTGGCAGGTGCCCTTCACTGCTGGGTGGGTGGGGGTGCTGGGGGACATGAGTCAGGGCCTGCTGGCAGGTGCCATCACTGCTGGGTGGGTGGAGGTGCTGGGGGACATGAGTCGAGGCCTGCTGGCAGGTGCCCATCACTGCTGGGGAGTGGGGGTGCTGGGGGACATGAGTCTGGGCCTGAGGCTCACTGCTGGGGTGTGGGGGTGCTGGCGGACATGAGTCGGGGCCTGCTGGCAGGTGCCCATCACCGCTGGGGGGTGGGGGTGCTGGGGGACATGAGTCTGGGCCTGAGGCTCACTGCTGGGGGTAGCTGGGGGACATGAGTCGGGGCCTGCTGGCAGGTACTCCTCACTGCTGGGTGGGTGGGGGTGCTGGGGGACATGAGTCAGGGCCTGAGGCTCACTGCTGGGGGGTGGGGTTGTTGGGGGACATGAACCGGGGCCTGCTAGCAGGTGCCCATCATTGCTGGGTGGGTGGGGGTGCTGGGGGACATGAGTCGGGGCTTGCTGGCAGGTGCCCATCACTGCTGGGGGGTGGGGGTGCTGCAGGATATGGGTTGGTGATCACTAGTGGAAGGTGACATGTGGGCTGGCTGGGGGGCATGCCCATGGTGGATGGGGTGAGTGCAGGACATGACCAGGGGTGCAAGGTAGTCCCCTGGGGTGTGGATTGCCTGCAGGGGCCATGGAGGGGGTAGAGGGCACAGCTGGGAGGACCCACACTGCCAATTCACGTGTGGGACTCCCCGTGCACCCCACTGGATACAAGTATCCCGCTCTGACAGCAAAATCGTGTGTGATACTTCCCGCGTACCCCGGAAATACACGTACCCTGCTCGCACAGGGCCAATCACATGTGAAACTTTCTGCGCATCCCAGTAATACACGTACCCCGCTCGCACAGGGCCAATCGCATGTGAAAATTCCCGCGCACCCCCGGAATACATGTACTCTGCTTGCACAGGCCCAATCGTGTGTGAAACTTCCCGCGCACCCCAGTAATACATGTACCCCACTCGCACAGGGCCAATCGCGTGTGAAACTTCCTGTCCTGCGCACCCCCGAAATACACGTACCCTGCTCACACAGGGCCAATCGCGTGTGAAACTTCCCGTGCACCCCAGTAATACACGTACCCCGCTCACACAGGGCCAATCGCATGTGAAACTTCCCACGCACCCGAGTAATACACGTACCCCGCTCACACAGGGCCAATCGCATGTGAAACTTCCCGTGCACCCCCGAAATGCATGTACCTTGCTCGCACAGGCCCAATCACGTGTCAAAATTCCCGCGCACCCCAGTAATACACGTACCCCGCTCGCACAGGGCCAATTGCGTGTGAAAGTTTCCGCGCACCCCCGAAATGCACGTACCCTGCTCGCACAGTGCCAATCATGTGTGAAACTTCCCACGCACCCCAGTAATACACGTACCCCGCTCGCAAAGGGCCAATCACGTGTGAAACTTCCCGCGCACCCCAGTAATACACGTACCCCGCTCGCACAGGGTCAATCGTGTGTGAAACTTCCCGTGCACCCCCAAAATGCACGTACCCTGCTCGCACAGGCCCAATCACATGTGAAACTTCCCGCGCACCCCAATAATACACGTTCCCCACTCGCACAGGTCCAATCGCGTGTGACACTTCCCGCGCACCCCCTGAAATGCACGTACCCTGCTCGCACAGACCCAATCGTGTGTGAAACTTCCCGCGCAGGGGGGTACGTGTATTCAGAGGGGTGCGCGGGGAGTTTTACAGGCATTTTCATGGTTGGGGGCCTGTGCGCCATGTACGGGATTTGTGCGCTGTACATGGCACATGGGGAGGGGTTGGGGCCGTAACTGCCGCTGCTGCAGGATCGCAGCGCCACTCTGCGCCACGGCTGGTAACGGATGTTAAAATCCATGAATACGTTGTGTGTGGAAATGGATTTTGGTGCACGCGGCTTGCGCAGACTGTCACATGCGCACACTGTGCACCAGCCGTGTGCGCCACTTGTACGCTGAATTCTATGAATTACCCCCTGTGTGTCTAGAGCCTTGTCAGGGACACTTATCTATAGTGCACAGTGACATCATCAAAGTATAAGCTGGGCATAGTTAACTAAACACGCCCCTAAACTACTTGGATTGGGCAGGGGTGCTAGTCTCCACCTTGCTCTCAAGTGGTTGTATTTCCAAGGCAATGATGTCAGGTTTATGAGGTGAGTTGTGCAATGTCCAAAAACTCCCACATTTACTTTACTTAAAATTCGATTGAGCCAAAAAAAGACATTTATACAATTGCAACCTCTTAGTAAATTATATACACAGGTTACATATTATGTGCAGCACATATCAGTCCAATCCTCCAGTGTGTGGGACTTTGTTTCGCACTTCTGATATATTTTGGTAATTTTGAACATGAAAGATTCGGCCTAAAATTCCATAACTTTATACCCACAAATTATCCCCAGGGGTGTATGTACAACATTTTATGTTTGCAACATTGATACATTTTCATTTATCCTCAATACTTTGCCCTTTCTGCCCCCATGGTGTCAGTGATTTCTATCATGTCTCAAAAGAAAGCACAAAAAATCACATTTATACTGCTAAATCTTTACAATTTTTCAAAGTCTTGCTGCAGAGATAAAAGTCTTTAAAGTTTATTCCTGAAATAGTCTTTGGGAACAAATGGCAGTCTCTTTGTTCCTGGGTCAATTTTTTTTCTGTCCTTCAACTGCTGCCAACTGTCATTTCCTTTAGAGAAGTTTGGGGGTTTCTCCCTTAATTGAAGTTATATTTCCCCTTCACACTTCAGGCTTCCTTCCCTGGGAGCTTCATTGTCAGGGTCCCAGAAGAGACAAAAGTCTGTTCAACCCTGTAATTATCAGGGGGAGTCAGTATCTGCTGAGAGAGAGCCCTCGGTTTGGTGCCACCCCTCCAAATAGAAAACCTGTTTTTCAACTTGCAACTCCAGCCACCATAGTTATTATCTTTAATTTCTGATCTTAGATCCAGAATGAAAGCAAGACGGTTGCATAAAATAACCCATGTTATATAGTCTCACCATCAACAAACACCTTAATATTGCTAAAGACTGGCAGGCTTTCATTCACCAGTGTACTGCTCCAACACACATGCATTTGTTTTTCTTTAATTTGCAAAAGCCCATTTCTTTTTACACATGATGCAACTGGCCTTTCCTTCTTAAATTCAACTTTTCATCTCCAGCAGATGCACACACTACATTGCAGCTATAGTTATTCTCTTGAAATGCTGGAGTTGGTCTGCAACACAGATACATTGAGACAAACATGGCTCAGCTATTTATAGTCTCTGAACAGCTGAGTTTTCAATACTTTTGCAAAGAAAATGACTGTGTTTCCTGTGTAAGTCAAAGTGAAGTTACTGGTTCATTTCTTTTAGAGTTGGTTTGACTGGGCTTGTCAATTCAGAATCATGCCTGGTTTTTCTGAGGCACAGTGGAATACACAGGGCTTGGTAGGGTTTATTAATCACAGTGGCTTTAAGGAACAGAGGGAATTTAGCATCAAAGCCACATTTTTTAAAGGTGAAAAGGGGTTTCTTTTCAATGGGGATTTTGGCATTTGCAGCAAGCAATGCTGCTTTTTCTACTTTCTTCCTTTTATTTATGCCAGAACACACTGGCAATCTCTTTCAATGTGCCCCCTTTGTTCCATCCTGCCCGATGTGTGGTTGGTAGGATGGTGCAACCATTTTTGGTTGTTGCTGCAAAATGCAGTTTGGGGCCATGGCGACCACAGGAGCCAGCGCAGCCATTGGGCTGTTTCTGCGCAAATGCAGCTTGGTGATGTGGGGAAATGCTGTTGAGTGGGTCAATATATTAAACAATATTGTCAATAGATGCTCCTCCTACAACTACTCAACCACACTAGCTCAAATCACTCGAGTCACTTCAACTCTGTTGTTCAGCACAACCAACGCTAAGGAAAGACCAAAGAGTAGAGACAAAAACAATAAGCAAAGTATAGCAAATCATGCTTAAAGCTAGTTTTATCTGCAAGGGGCATATTCCCCATACTTGTTTTGGTACAGGTGTTAAAATACACTAGCACATTTTATCACTTGAACCGAAATGTAGCGCCCCATTCACAAAAGGTATCTGAATATGCGCATGACAGATTCACCTATTCATAGGACCTGTGTGGCACATTCTGCCCAAGATGGGGGTGTCTGCAGCCATTTTAAAGTAGTACATCATGCAGTCACAAACATAATGCTTTTTAATATGCACAGGAAACAAACACATTCCCATGCGCCTGCTTTTTGTGGAATACCAGCGGTGTGTAATTCTCTTATCCCACTTGCATTCCTATCTACTGAACAGGGATAGAAATGTTTATATTAATTATTAGCACATTTTACAACAAAAGTTCATTTAAGGGACTTGTAACTGGGAAATATGCTCCTAGCACTCCTGGAGGGTTTCATAATATATGCAAGTGGGCCCAGCAGTACACCTTTGCACTGCAGCCCAGTCCTGTAGAAATGAACGTCACCGTTGTGAATTATATTTCTCAAACTAATGCAAATATAAAAGTGCACCCTCAGCACATTGTTTATTTGCGTTCGTTTTTGAGAATCTACCCTGACATCTCTGCAGTGACAATGCAGCCTGAACACATGGCACGAAAAACGAAATTGAGGCACACTAGATACATTAATACCAAATCCAACTCAGTAAATACATTACATTAGGACACACCATTAGGAATGTCCTGTACCATCAAAAAAGTACACAGAGACACCTGCTCTACAAGCATACCCATATTCAAGAGACACAGCACATGAGATACCAATCAACACACGAATCAAAACAACAGAACACACGTACCACTTCCACTCTCCTGAACAATCAAGGCATAACCAATCAGAGATCAGAATTCACTACCAACGGCAACACATGATTGAACACCTGGTTGCACAGCACACTACATTGTAAGGCATGCGCCGTTTTAGACATTTCAACCAAGGAGCGACAAAGCAATAGATCACACCAGTTTCACCAACATTGCAACTTTTTATTGCACCCAGAGGGGTCACTTAAAAAAAAATGCATACACAGAAAAACTACCCAATTCATAGGCAGTGTATAGGGAATGTGTGATTCTTGCTTATCACACCAATTTAATTGAAATAGAATCAGTGTGCCTCCTCAGCTGACTACAATTGCTCTGATTGTTCAGAATGTTCCTGGATATCCTCCTCCACAAAGCCTGCTGCACTCAATTGCTTGAAATGGAAAAGCAAGTTGTGCACATCACACAACATTTTTACCGTATGGCCACCAACGTAACAGCACACACCAGGCGTACCCGCCACACTCCCGTTCAGCGAACACAGCACCAAATGTTAAGAAGATGGCAACCAAACTCAGTAGAAACAGAATTGAATGGACATACAGAAACCTTAAAAGAGCTGCGAGGACACAGCACACGATTGGCATGTTTGCACCATGAAAATGCATGTAGCTTAATGCAACATGTACGTTTCTACCAGTGAACAACGAAGGCAGAAAACCAAAGTCCGCCTGTCTGTCCGAGTGTCTCCTCATAGTATGCAAACAAAGGGGGGGTCTGGGAATCTCTCTACCAGCACAAACACAGCCCAATGACCTGTCCTTGGGTGAGTAACCCCTGGGAGAGACTCTACCAAGTCTTTAGCTCACTGTCCTTTTCACAGAGAAGAAATTTCCCGGCATATCAGCCTTTGTCCTGCCCAGGGGCAGTCCAGCGCCGAAATGCTAGGCAATTCTCCTCTGAACAAGAGTACCATCAGTAACCCCATACACGTGTTTCAGCCTTGTTGGGCATCATCAGTGAGGTGAAACTGTTGCCTCTCTAAGAACAGTGAGCAAGGGGTCCACGTCTGGATTGCCCTGTTAACTTAGGGTGAAACCCAAAGTTAATGTATGCAAACAAAGGGGGGTCTGGTAATCTCTCTACCAGCACGAACACAGCCCAATGACCTGTCCTTGGGTGAGTAACCCCTGGGAGAGACTCAGTAGAAAAAACTCAGTAGAAACAGAATTGAATGGACATACAGAAACCTTAAAAGAGCTGCGAGGACACAGCACACGATTGGCATGTTTGCACCATGAAAATGCATGTAGCTTAATGCAACATGTACGTTTCTACCAGTGAACAACGAAGGCAGGAAACCAAAGTCCGCCTGTCTGTCCGAGTGTCTCCTCAAAGTACATAGACGATGCATTTCACGCACTGTAATATGAACATTGCAATATATTTCACAATTCAATTTAATGTGACATTCGAAAGTTATGGGCTAATACATTTCTTCATAAATCTGTCTTACCACAGTTTTACTGGAATGGCAGAGCATAAAACCGAGAAGACAAAGTCTTGCTTCACGTCATTTTTGCCGCGATTGTTCAGCATTTTTCATATTTCGAAACGTACAGAAGGCAATATTAGGTGCTAAAATGTTTTAAAAGTCAGGAGATACTTTTGAAATATTCTGCACTAAGTATAGTAAAAAAAAATATATGAAATATGCAGTTGACAGTATTCGGAAACCTTCAATAGATCAGCAGCCATGAATGAAATGTGAACCTCTGAAGTACTTGCGCTCAGCTTAATAGGTGCAGCTTCATTTCACTTGACATTTACACCCCATTTCTGGAAGACGCTATTCTCCCTTGAAGACTGCTAAGTGAATCTAAATGCGTGCAAGTGTGCATTGCATTGTCGGATTGAGCATTTGTACTTTATAACAGAAAAAAAACATTCTTGCATCTATGCATGCAATAAAATATGTTGCAGACTTGCTAAGTCATTACACAGCCATCGCGTGAGTTTTTTTGCGGCCTTAAATGAACACACCTGGCTACAGGACATTAGGTCGCTGGTATAGAGACAGACGGGTTACCTAAACCATGCATTGAAAACAATGTTTTCCGATAGCCTGCAAAATGATGTGTTTTGAAAAAGGGCCTGCTTTTAGAATAGCGCTTTCAAAGGAAAACCCCAATTGAAAACACTTTATAAATCAGGCCAACATAAGTCTTCAGCAAAGCAAAGATGGAGCATTAGTGCCAAGAGGGCACATGATGGCAGAAGGCGTGCTATACAAGACCCAGGTGAATTGCATGACATCAAATTACCCACAGATTTGTAATTAATGTGACCAAAGCCAGCTCTTTAACATTTACAGGGTAATTCAAGGAATTAATGTGCGTTGAAACAGGGGCGCAAGTGTGAAAATCGCAGCGCTTGCATGCTGTTTGTCGATACCTGAGATCTGCGCTGAATCCGCGTGTGGTGCACACGTCATTGCGACATCCCGAAGGCTGCGCGCGAGCCGACCAGTGAAGGTGCACACAGGGAAGCGCACACACCTAAAAAGGGGGTGGAACACATGGAATGGGGAACAACACGTGAACATGTGGGCGTTACGGGGGAAGTACCACTGCTGAAACCTTGCAACTTCCACACGCCCACTAACAACACGTATTCATGGAATCGAACAGGGGAAATCCGCGGGCCACAAAAGATGCGCTAATCCGGAAACGTGTACGCCAGGTGGAAGCAGGTGTAAACGGCCCCGCGCAGCATAAAAATGCGCGCAAACAACAAATAAGCTCATACGCTACAATGAGTATACCGTTCCTCGCAGCAGTGGTCGTGGGACACTGCAGGAGGAGGAGGAAAGCCAGGCCCCTGCATTTTATCACCCAGGACCAGCATTTTTGTGATCCCTGATGACCATGCCTATGGCAGGTACAGGTTTCCATCCCATATCATCCTAGACCTGGTTGCTGAGTGGGAGGATTACCTCACCTCACCCACCCTGTGCTACCAAGCACTGAGCACCTTGGTAAAGGTGCTCAATGTACTGCATTTCTTGGCCACTGGGTCATTTCAGCGGACACATGGCATAGCTGGGGGCGTCTCACAGGCCACGCAGTCACGCTGCTACACCAGGTGTTGGCGATCATGACTACATGCCCCTCAATCCGCAGGCACATATACATGCTCAGAACACCCACAGAAAGGCAGGCTGTGGTCCAGGACTTTTACGGGGTGGCCCATTTCCCCAAAGTGCAAGGTGCCATTGATTGCACCCATGTGGCTCTATGTCCTCCTAGGGCCACTGAGCACATCTATCGCAACCACAAGCACTGGCATTCCATCAAAATACTGGTTGTATGTGATGCCAAGGGAATCATCACCTCTGTATATGCAAACTATCCAGGGTCCAGCCATGATAATTTCATATTCAGAATGTCACTCCTAAAACGGGACCTGGAAGCTGGGAGGCATGGGGACACATGGCTCATTGGTGAGTACAAATGCCTCTGCACATGCATGCATGTCACACACATAGAAATGGCAAAACCCAAGCTATGACAACTATTATCACCTCCCCAGGGGACAGTGCCTACCCTCTGAGCACCTACATGATGACACCAATACAGAACCCCACCACACCAACCGAGGTAAGATACAATGCAGCCCATATTGCAACACGGGGTATAGTGGAGCGCACATTCAGAGTGCTAAAGTCACGTTTTCGCTCCCTTGACTGCTCTGGCGGCCAGCTGCTATATGCGCCCCCAGTAGTGTGCAGGATTATAGTGGCAGCATGTGTCCTGCACAATATTGCAACTGGGCGGGGCATGCAGGTGGACATGGTGGTGCCCCCACATCTGAACCACATGCACGGCAGCTGCGCATGGGAGGGGAAAGGGCACGTGGCGAGGCAGCCCGTACCCAGTTTGTGGCAACATTTTTCACCTAAAATCCCACCCCTGCAGAGTGCACACAGGCCTGGCACATACCAGCTGACAATTGATGATGACAAAGGGACAGTCAATTGTCACAACCATACCACCCTGAGATTGTTACCCTGGAAGTGCTACAATGTGTGCATCCCTCGCTACTTAAGCAGACCCAATGGTGTGTCAGTAAAAGGCACACATTCATGCTTCATGAAGGTCTACCCCCTTGAAAAACAGCACAACTAAATACTAGTATGTCACCCAACCACTCCGAAACCACATCTCACCCGCCCAAGACACCATGGCATGCAATGTGAAAGCAACCAAATGAATGCACAACACATTACATAACTGTCACAAAGTACACAGTCACAAATGGAAACAGGCCACAGACAATTCCCTCTCACCTATGAAAAAGAAACAGTACACATGAACATATACTTACCAGCATGACAAAAACATGAATAGAGGACCCAACAGTGGCAACGTCTGACAGTAACCAATCACAATAGTGCAAGTGTGACAACCTGACAAAGGCAGCACATCGACCCCTTCCATCTCCAGTGTGTTGCTGGTAGGTAAATGTGGCAGGGTACTGCATACAACATGAACTGCATCTGCAATGGAGACGGGCAAGGTAAGACATGAAGAAGCTACATGCAAATATGCATAATGAGCAATATGTAATACAATCTACAAATCAACCATGCAGTGGAGAAATCATCAGTAACCCCCACTAGGGGTGTATACACAGTTTGGACTACAGACTGGCCACACAACTGATGGAAGCCCAATGCCTCTGTTGAAGTTATTGTCACCCGGTGCCACCTTTGCAATCCCATGGGAAGGGGAAGCAGGAGTGGCATATGTGTCTGGACCCCAAGCTTCAAATACAAACACAAGACAAGCCTGCATGGGTCCAGCTGGAATACACAGTGGATGCCTGCGGGTGCCACTCAAAGCAACAAACTGTAACATGAATGCACAATAGACAAAAAACGAGGAAAAACAAAAATTACAAAAATTAAAAATAAAAATCAAAAATGGCCATGGGTCAATCAGAGGGGGAGGTGGGGGACCAACCAAGACGAAGGAGATGCAGGGTGCACCCTAACACCCACATGCGTGGATGTTGAGAAAAAAAATTCCCTCCATGGGCTCATGGCCTGCAAAGCTACCCGATTGTGGGAGAACTGCTGTCGCTGTCGTCACCCTCTGGTGCTACATTAGAAGGTGTGCGTGGTATGGGAGACAGACCATGCAAAGCCCTGGCATGCTCCTCCATGGCAGCAAGCATGCGGGTTTGAAAGGTTTGGTTCCGCAGGATGATGGTCCGGAGATCCCCATCCTCACAGGTAGCACGGACTGCTGCCTGCAAGACCTTGCGTGATGCACAGATCCCCTCACGGGTTGCCTGGAGCTCAGTTGAGATTGTGTGTCTTAGCTGCTCCAGCTGCTGTTCTGACCTTGTACTCTGGGACACCTCAAGTGCACCCAGAGTAGCTCTGAGGGAGCTGTTTTCTTCCCTCAGGGCATCTCTGTGGGCCCGTGCCTCTGCAGATATGGCTGTGTGCAGAGCCTCCAGTTCAGCCCGTCAGTCCCTGTTGGTGGCCAACATGTCCTCCCTGTGTGAGCATCACGTGGACTCCGTTGCCTGCTGCTGGATCCCCACCTGCCTTTAGGGGGGGAAATGGAAGTGGCCAACCTATCCACGGCCTGAGCCATCATCTCACATGATGTCCCCTGTTGTGCTGCAATTGCATAAATGGAGTTCGCCCACACAGTATTGCCTGGTGGAGCACGGTCACCGTGTTGCCGGACACGACACCTGTTGGCCCCAAGGTGATGTGCACCTTGCTGGGCTGGCACTGCCTGAGGCTGCAGGACTGCATTCCTCCTTTGATCTGCTGCCCCAGGAACAGGAGCAAATATTAGGGAGTGTGACCCTGCATACGTGACCGCCACTAAATGGGACATTGAGGGGTCTACCCCCAGTGCAGGTGCGTTGGACAGAACAGCATTCCTGCCAGAAACATTCACCTGTGACGGACATTTGTCTCAAAGTCTGATTCAGCACCTGAGACCTAGAGATCATCGGAGGTGTACCCAGAGACACCCGTGGACAGGATGGTCTGTAGGACTAATGGATTCTCGTGCACCACAACCCCATGTCCTCCAGCGATGCTTGGTTGGGGCTCTGAGTACTCCTGCCCTTGTGCCATCTCCTCCTCCTCCACAGCATTTAGCACCTCATCACCTGCACAAAATGAAAAGAAAAGTAATGAAGACATGCATGAACAGCATAGCCGACACACATAGGCATCACAATGTACACATCCAATACATTAATCAGACATGTCACACATGACACAAACTCAGCCATGCATGCAGTGGCAATGAAGTGGAAGGGGACCCTGAATGCAGACACTGATGACTCCAAAATGGAAAAGCAACACATGTGCTGCATGGTGCACAGCACCTGCATCACACATCATTAGCCTGTGAGTGGCATGGACCATCCACAAACATGACACATGCCAGCACACAGATGCACGTAGCATAGCCATGTCAGAACTGGCAAGGACACCCAGATGGGAGTTAATCACAACTGTCCCCCATCCATGTCAAATGCATATAATCAAATAGAACATGCAAAAGAGTGGGACAAAACACACATGTGTCACACGCTGCAACAACGCCAGTGTGTTCAATTACAGTGATGGGAGGCACATGGATACAGCAATGGTAGGTTAGTTGGACATGACACAAGTCAATTGTTATGTTGAACATTCAAACAGGGCTCCGAAGTAATTGGGTGCAGTGCATGTGTAGGTGCACAGCAGTCCTTCAGCCTGATTGATGAAATCATTTGCGTATAAAGTACAAATTTGTGGGGCTTTGTGGGGGAAAATCCCTGTCTGAATATGGTGATTTTTGGGCAGAATGGCACACAAATCTGCGTTTATCATGCAAATGAATCCATCAATCAGGCAGAATAAAGAGAAAAAACTTTATTAACAATGTTGTGGCATGATGGCAGTTTAAGGGCAAGTGCAGCCATCATGTGCAAAGTGTTTGCAGTGGTCAGTAGTGTACGTGATTTCAATCAGGCACTTCACCTAAGTCAAAGCCTAGCGTGTAATGCACAACTGAAATCCTTATTTATTTATTGGTGTCTAAAAGTTATTTTATTCTGAACAATGTACCACTTATATCACGCTCCCCTTTTGGAACCCCCCCCGGTCACACTGAACCAGGAATCAGGCTGGTTTGCAAAATGTAAATATTTATTTATATATTCACAATATAATCACACTATTTTTAATAGGAGTACAATGATCACCAGTGGGATGATGTCACTCTAAGCAATCTCTTTAAACACACGGAGTAATAAGGAGCAGTTATTCTCACTCACGTACCCCAGAATACACGTACGCCGCTCCCGCCAGTGAAATCACACGTTATTCTCACTCGCGTACCCCGGAATACATGTTCCCCACTCCCGCCAGCCAAATTGCGTGTTATTCTCACTCACGTACCCCGAAATACACGTACCCCACATGCGGCAGCGAAATCGTGTGAGATTCTCACTCGCGTACCCCGGAATACATGTACCCCGCTCCCACCAGTGAAATTGCGCGTTATACTCACTCGCGTAATCCGGAATACACATACCCCGCTCCCATCAGTGAAATCGCACATAATTCTCACTCGCGTACCCCGGAATACACATACCCCACTCCTGCCAGCAAAATCGCATGTAATTCTCACTTGTGTACCCTGGAATACACGTACCCCACTCGCAGTAACAAATTTGCGTGGAAAGCTCATTCACGTACCCCCAGATTTGCGCAGCAGTGTGGTGAGGAGCCACATGCACCCCCTGCAGGCAGCCCACACCACAGGTCCACACTACACCCCTGTCCATGACCCACAGGCAGCCCTCACCACAGGGGACCAGCCTACACCCTGTCCATGACCCGCAGGTAGCCCTCACCACAGGGGACCAGCCTACACCCTTGTCCATGACTAGTAGAATTCCCCCCTCTAATGACAGGTCAGATCAGTCAGCAAGACAGAGGAAGCTCCCAATCAAGCCTGGCTTCCCTCCTTCTGTATTGGTTCATCCACTGGCCCTCATTACGACCCTGGCGGAATCCGCGGTGCTAAATGCACCGCGGAGCATGGCGGAAAGCCGCCGATAGCGCCATGGGGGTTGGCGGATTTACCACCCCATGCCGACCTTGGCGGAGCGGTAAATCCCCAATCCCCATTTTACCCTTCCCCATTCCCATTCTTGCCCCATAGGGTATAATGGGAGTGGGGAAGGAGTTAATTACGCCGCCGTAAAGTACGGCGGCGTAATTAACAACGAGGTCCCTTAGCGCCATGGTTTTCTCCGCCCGGTAAAACCAGGCGGAGAAAACCTCCATGGCGCTAAGGGAACTCGTAGTACGGCGGACGGGTCCGCCGCGATTACCGCTGGCGGAAACCCACTCCGCCAGGGTCGTAATGAGGGCCACTGTCTTTTCCACTGAAGAAGGCCTGGATCTTTAGCACAAGGGAATCCTCACTTAGAGTGTACTACTAGTAATCCAAAATGTGTCCAAAAGGAAAGCAATCTATTGCATTGTAAAATCGTTTGTAAATTCTCCACCTGTCAGGCAATCTATCCCAGGCAGTGAGTGAGCAATTGAGTACCGAGAATCTATGAGTATTGAAATTTTATATATTACAACCACTCCCTTAGAGGTGGGTATAATGCCTTGAATCTAAATGTTCAGTGTACGTGATTGGATCATGTTCCAACAGTGGCATCACACTAACACATGCACTGTGGTCTCATTGGGCATATTAATGAAAAGGGCAGTCGAATGAGAGTAACTTCTAAACACATTTTCCTTCTCTACATTAAAAAAACTGTGGTTTTCTAAAACAGTATGCTGCGCACATGTGACTACTTTACTAATTTTACTGAGTTCAGCAGATTGCTCTTATTTTGGTGAATCCAATTATTCTAGTCAACAATACCTATGTAAAATGCTTTCTACTACCAAATTTAGCTCTAAACAAGGCATGTTACTAGTGCACTGTGCACTCACTCTCACTTAAACAGCTTCATACGTTTAATAACAATGTTGCATTGGTAGGATGTGTACAGGACGCACAGATCTCTGCAGAGCGGTAGGGGCACTGCGAATTACTTCTCAGTCCCTTTGTGTATGAGTTTATGCTTAGGCTTTCAGAGTCGCCATATGTCTATGTACAGAAGTGGACTACTGGCAGCAGTAGCAGCTGCAGGAGACAGCAGAAGCAGAACGAACGAGATAACGACTTGTGCTCTTACCAAAACTCCACGTTGCCATGTCCAGGAAACAGTCATTTTGCAGATGGAATTTGCTTCCCATTGGATAATCACCAAAGTCTACCAACAACTGACAGTCTCAATCTGAACTGAAGATTTCAGCAACATCAAGTAAGACTGAGAGAGCTTATGAGGGGAGCAGCTGACCTTTAAAGGCCCTTTCCCTACGTAGATATTTGCTCTTAATTTGATCCAGTTCCGTCACAAAAATGAAAACAGCATTCATGCCCTCATCTAATCTCACAAATGTATTGGGTAAAACTTAACATTTTTCATCTCGCTTGGAATTTGGCAAACAGAAAAATAGATCTCTGGACCACAGTTAAATACGTGTTTTAGTGATAACCAGCACTGGGGCAGATTTTTCGAGATCCGAGATCTAGCAAAAACTGTCTCCCAGGAGCCGGGAAATCTATTTTTCACTCTTTAATGTATTTGATCTGCTGTTGGTGCTGAAGCTGGGCGTTGAACTGGTCGACATGACCAAAGTGGAGAGACTAATACTACTGGAACATCTGATGAAAACACTTGTGAACATGCTTGTTAGGAGTGTACACAGGTGAAAATAAATATTTAAGTATGGCTTTGTACGTTTAAAAGATGTGCACCTTTTATAATTTGCTTTAACATTATAGACAATGCTCCTCCTTTCATGGGTTATTTTTCAGATGTAATAATGTATTGATTAATGAAATAGAAATTCTCATTTCGGGGGGATGAGAAATATCTTCTGAGTCCCGTCATCCCCCTAGTTTTCAAACGCGCCCAATTCCCTACCACTTCTGGTGGGATCCCACAGTTAATAATTTCCATTTCCCCCGCTGGTGATAATCCACCACAATATCATTATGAAAATAGTTCAAAGGATCAACATGACACTGATGTTGCGATGGCAGATTAAGGGCAGATTAAGATACGTTCTCGATCAAGAGTTGGAAAAACGAAATTCGAATACTGAAGATGAACCAACTGAACAATGACAGTATTTCGCCTCTAATGAACTTGTGTTTTCTTTCTGTTAAAAGTTGTATGGCAGTAACACAAAGAGTGCATCATCTTCAGATACTAAAGTTTGAACTGACTGGAAAAACATGCCTGCGATATCATAAACTCATGAAAGAAGCAGTGAACATTTGGTGAATAGTCCGAAGCACAAGAAAACAATTGATGAAAGTATTGACAGAACAGCTTACAGTAACTAATTGCTTCAGTGAGAAATTCTCAGTATGCAAAGTCTGGCATTCTGTGAAACACTTGAAAAAGGGCATAGTTTCCGACATTATAGAGTTTCTAGCTTTGTTTAAAGCACTCACAGATGCACTCGTTTTTTTTATAAGATGTCATGAGACACATGTGTACTATGTTGTGAGAGATAGACAGAATTAATATATTCAGCTTTCATCCAACACCATCAAGGATGACATTAAATTTCAACTCGTGCTGCCAAGCACGAGTTGAAAATCATTGAAAATTGCCAATCATTCAAAATTGTACACCAAATATTGGCAATGCTGAAGAAATGACAATTATCATTTTCTTTGTGAACTACATGTAAAAGTCACACTCTGCAAATGGAGAGCCTGTATGCATAAAATAACATTTTGTATGATTTCTGAGACTAAGAGAGATGAATGGAGCTAGTATGACAGATTATATCCTCCACTCATAAGAGACACTGTCATGCACTGGTCAATGCTTTAATGATGAAAGAAATAGTATGGGAAAGAAAATGGTATCTAAGACTTGTGTATGGTAATGCACATGCTTTACTGGTTCCTTGTAATGCAAATAGTTTAATGTGGTTGTTAAAGAGGGAGCAAAATGTTGATTGAAGTCATCTGCTTTCATTGACATGCTAAAATGTATGTATATGTATTTTTCTGAGTCAACACACTGCTGGGAAATTCGAATATGACATGTTTAGAATCTCATAGTGAAACAAAGGATGGAAAAGTCAAATGTATGCCTTGAATGTGGCCTGCTATAAGCTGGGTGATGTCTATGATGCACGGTTTGAGAAACCTAATGATGCTACTCAAACAGGACAATGTGGCAAGAATAGACCTATAGATGCCCAAGCTCTTGAAAACAAAAAATGCATGTCTAGCTTCAGTTCGGTAGCTTCCCTTCTTGCGTAGCATAACATTCTTTTTGAGATAAAGTTGACATGCATATGAGTATTATCAAAGGACTTCAATTTTGTCCCCACTCAGAATCTGAGTGTTGGCCAAACGGAAGTGGACATTTTTCAGAAACATCAGGCTTAGAGTTTTTTTTGTTTTTGTGGTGAAGACTGTGAGGAAGAATCTGCCTATACTTTATTTAAACCACAATCCCTCGTCATGCCTTGTGACAACAACATGCCATCACAAAACCTTTCCTTTGGAAAGATTGTCCTCAGATAATTATCTCTGTTTTTATTTTTAAGAGCCCCCACTAGCTAGAATAACATCACATTGGAAGAACTAAAAGCTATTAAGGAGTTACAACAAAATACATTTATCATGTTCAAACCAGTAGACAAGGCAGGAGGCACTGTAATCATGAATACAGCAGATTATGTAGCAGGCGTCAATTTAGGTGTTTTCTCACAAAAGGAGAAGATGTTTCTTATGTCTAGACACATTCGGAATCCAGTGAAATACACCTTGCCAGCAAATACACCAATTCATTCCTCCAACCGCTGGTCTTAGACACTAGATCTTTTTTGAAGGATATTATGTCCACTACTAACCTTTCAGGAGGACTTAAATATTGCCCAGAAAACGAGATGGTGGGGTCTTGCAATATTGCATCTCTCTCTATACAAATATTCCTCAATTGGAAGCCCTTGAAATGACCCCAAAAACACAGAGTGACAGCACTGGCTCAAATATTGTACCAACAGAATTTATAACAGAATATTTATGAGTGATGAGATGTTTCGCTAAAGAAGGGAACAGCAATGGGTGTGGTTTTTGTGCCTAACCTGGCCAATATTTATATGGCAGACTTTGAAGACAGATATATTTTTTCAAATAATTCATTATCTGAGAACATCCGATTTTTGAAATGTTACATTGATGTGTTCTTCATTTGAAGGGGTAACGTATACCAATTACATGTGTTCTTAGCTTGGCTAAATAAATGCAATTTGAATTTACAGGACACATGGCAATTCAATTAAAATGTCTTGTTATTTTAAGACTGCATTATTGGTCACAAAAACAGGCATTTATATTCAACACTTTAACAGAAAGAGAATGATTTCCATTCAGTGTACACAATATTCTAGCCAACATTTTCAAGCATTGTGTGACAACTTAACCAATAGTCAATTTTTGCACATTAGATGCAGCTGTACTATTTTGGAAGATGATGAAGTCCACGCAAATGCTCTCAATGAGAGATTCACTGATATGGACTACCCTTGCAGACTATTGAAACACTCTTCAAAAAGAGTACTTTTACCAACAGAGTTGACTTATTATAAACAAGACAAACAAATATTACCAAAAACAAGATTGTATGTGTGACTAAGGGGTGAGCAAAATGTCTGCCCGATGAAGGGGAAAGTGAGGAATGTGCACTGCAATCCACTTCCGCCCATTCTGTGAAGTCAGCTTTATGGTTCTTCCGCCATTGATATTTCACCTGGTTTTGTGCGTTCCGCACAGAGGATGGTGTTTTGTTCCCATGTTAGTTTTTGAGTAATGCGATGAGAATCTTTGCACAGGTCTCTTTTTTTCTATCCATTCTATTTTCATGCAGCGACACGAGAAACTTTGTGTTGGTTTTTCCGACCTGTTGCATGTTTATTTTTTTATTGTGATATTTTCATGCAACAACGTGAGCAAATTTGTGCAGGGCTTTTTTTTATATTCAGGCTAGTTTTGAGTCATGAGAGACTTTGTATGGGTCTTTTTTCAATCCGTACAAGTTTCACGTGGGCGAGTCGAGAAACCGTGTGTGGTTCTTTTTTGATCCATGGTAGTTTGTGCAGCAGCATATGAAACTTCATATGGTTTTACCCGATCTGTGCTAGTTGCACGCAGCAACATGAAAAACTTTGCACAGGCTTATTTTCCATCTGTACTGTTTTTATGTTGCAGCACGAGAAACTTTCCATGTTTTTTCAAACCATGCTAGGTTTCTGCAGTGGCACGAGAAATGTTGTGCCACTTTTTGTTTGAATCATGCTAGGTTCACGCAGTGGCATGAGAGACTTTGTGCTACACATTTCTATCTGTCCTAGGGTCATGCAGCAGCATGAGAAACATTCTGTGCATGTTTCAATTTGTGCTAGGTTTGCACAATGGCACAAGTAACTTTGCACCACTCTTCTCAATACACCTGGTGGTGGAATGGCAGATTGGGGTGAAACAGATCAAAATCATACAGATTTTGCTTCCATGGCTGGTGGAATGAAATTTAACAATTTGGCCCAACCCTATATGTGACCGCATTTTTGAAATATATGGCACAAATCAAAAAATTGGATGAGAAACTTTGGAACCTTGTCAGATGTAGTTGCCATCTGACGCAGTACCCCTTATTTGCTCTTATGCGTAACGAGAACATCAGAGATAGATTGGTGCACTCTTGATTTCAAGAACAAAACACCACTGTCCAGCACACTATTTTGGACTGCTGGAATATACAGAGAACCCCACTTGTTGCAGTGCATGCGAGTTCACTATAAATAGCAATCAGTTTGCCCATAATGATTTTCACTGGATATTGAAACATTTCACGAATTGTAACAACAAAAACGTAATATACGTGATCTGGTTTCCTTGTTCTAAATTGTATATTGGTATGACTACTTTAAGAAACTCATGGTGGCAACAGTAAAGACAGACACAAGTGATCACAGTTCAGGGGTGTTTTATTAAACTGTATAGGTAGGTTGGAAAAAACACCTAATCGAAACCTAAATCTAAGATGGGAGCAAACTGCAACTATCAAATAATAATAAAGCAGTCCTAGTGGTGCCTTGTCAAATAAAAGGGCCTATACTAAAAAAAAATAAGATTGCCAATCCTTCTATCTAAATAAAAAAAGAGAGTGGGATAGGGTTCACAAGAAAGAAAGAATTGTTCACAAATTATAAGTCAAGATTTGATAGCCAGGTGTCTCCCTTTGCTATGTTTTGAGCATGAGACAAGGTGGGACTCTGGAGAACAGCACAGCACATGCTTGAGCTTTCCCAGCACGAGACTACAGTTCTGTTCTCAGGTATCAGGACCTCCAGTGGTTAAGTCTCTTTTCTACAAAAAGTCTCTTTCCTCCGAGGACCTGATGTGTTCCAAATAACAAACGAAACGTTCCTTTCTGTATGTACGTTGGGTGGCTTTTCACCCATGGATTCCCCTCTTCTGGGCTCAGATCCCCAAAAAGTTCCTACCAGGACCTTCAGTGAGTGTCTCTTGCTTCCGAGGGGATGTTATGTTAAAAACTAACAAACAAAAGTTCCTTTACGATTACACTTGGGGTGATGATTCTTCACCCTGGGGTCTCCCTCTTCCAGGCTCAAAAACCTTTAAAAAATCAGCCTCCCTCCATCGGGTTTACTATGGCTTGTGTTCAAACGATTTTATCTGTTACATTCACATGTCAGTGGTGATGGCTTTTCACCCCTGGATCCCCCTCTTCTGGCTCAGACACTTCTTGAATGTTTGCCTCCCTCCGTTGGATTCACTACAGCTTTTTCCAAAACAATTTCACCTGTCACATTCACCAGTCTTAATGTCTTTTTAAACAACCCACTGGGGACATCCCACTGTCGGGTTCACTCTTGTCAACACAATGTTCATTGGTGCATCCTGCTTTGCCCCATTCTGCAGGCATCCCTCTGTCGCGGTCACATTTGCCAGCCTCACAATACCTTCTACTTTCTCACCTATACAGGATTCACTTGCCTTAATTTTTCCAATAGTTTGTCGGTCAAAGACTTTTGACTGTAGAGGGGATTTTGCGAGACCCTTGTATGACCACTTTGACCTTTTTCTTGCGGCTCTCCTAAAGCCTTCTGGTGGTGGTAGTTTCATCAAATGGGGGTAAACCAGAGTCTCTTGAATGAGTACCAATATGGTGCCAGACTCCTCTGCAGCTGATTTCCCCTAGGAGTTTAACAGTTCTTTGAACTTCCCTTAATTTGCTGTTTGTAACTTTTGTTCAACACAGTTTGGTTTCTTATCAGTTCTCCCCCAACTCACCGGCTGTGATGAACCACTTGGCTTTTCTTGTTTCTAGAGTCAAGGAAGGTACCACTGTAGCAAGCGTCTCTCCCTGTCCTGATTATCAGTGTAGGCATGCTCTGAGTACCGGTGACATCTGCCGCAACACACACTGGCTATTGTTTTTGGTTTTATGATTCCTTCCACAGAGGTTTTGTGGATCTGGGTCAGAAAGGGCAAGGTTGCTTCGTTCCTTGTCACCCCTTCCGCACTCACCACCATTCTCCTTCTCTTGGATAGCTGTCTCGTTGTGTGGTCTGCCTTGCTCATAGTGTGCTCTCGTGCTCCACATTTTATCCATGTGGGGAAGCAAAAGGGCTGTCAGGTGCATGTAATTCTGTCAATTACCTGACCATGCATTACCCTTGTGTTGGGACATGTCAAGTAAACCGCTCTGGTGTTAGTTTGTTGTCTTACATGGTGTGTGAAAATGTTTGTGTCAGAAAGTGGGGTTGTAGATTTTCTGAATATCCTACATGGTAGGATCGGGAAGAGGTGTCATAAGAGGCCAGATACTGTGTCTCACCCATCTGCGTCCCACTTCCACTACCCGAGGACCCCCCAACGAGGTGATCATCCTGCACTGGTCCACCCCCAGGAACTGGATCCAATTGTGATGGCTGTCCAGGCCACCTGGAAGACAGATCGCCGGGGGCTAAAATGCTAGACACCTTCAGGTTTCTCACACCACCTGTAAAATATCCTCCATGATAAGCCAACACAGATCGGGAATATGAAACAAAAGAGCTTCTGCTTCTATGATTCAACACTTTATTGATAATGACCACAATGACAGTGACCTAAAATGGATGGTAATCGATGGGCTGAAGCCAGACAGACATAATTATTGTATTGTTACTAGGCTACATAAACTGGAACAAAAATTGATTTGCCATTAAACACACATTTCATGGTTTAGATGAAGAACTGCAGTAGGGTGCACTACTGTATTGATGATGATTAGATGAACAAAAATATCTATTTTCAGAACAGTTAGTGCGTTCCATTTCGGTCTATAATTAACCCAAGATGGCCCACAATTTGGCAGATGGGATTGATAAGTACTTTTTTTAGGGTTACCTATATGACTATACAGTTGTTACCTGGTTACCATGTTTTTACAGTGTCTGTTCTCACTGTGGCTATTTTATGTGTGTTGTTTTTGCTTTTAACATATATGTTGGAGGTGGGGGATTTTGGTTTGTGGGTGACAGGGTGAACTGCTAGGGTGGGTTAGATGGGGGTTGGAGGGAAACCCACATTAAAAATAAAACACCAAAAACAGCTGCAATGAAAACACTGCAATCAAAATAGCCACAGTGGAAACAGCTGTGGCAAAAACACGTGAAAACGTTTTTACCTATACAACTATACAGTTGCTAGCTCAATGAATATAAGGTATTGTTCAACAAATACATCACATGCACGCAAAGTAGTGACATAATTTCCAAATCCATACCATAAGAACATAATCACCTTGTATCCATCAACATAACCAATATGGCGGCTAGGTCTGCCTGTTGTTACTCAACACAAGCATTCTAGTAGATGGGTTTTCATTGCGCTGGGTGAAACAACTCAGTAACAGTAACTAGCTTTTCCGATTCTGTTCAGGGGCGGTTGAAAATACATACTATGTGCTCTCTGGTAAGCACCAGAGGAGCCCGCCTTAGGGATACATTCAAGATAACGAAGCCAAAGGAGCCTGTTTTAGGGATACATGCAAGATAATAAAGGTGCTAGGAAAACCAGCCACTCGAAATTAAGGTCTACTACCTGTGAATACTTGCGCTCTTATCTTTTAGGTGGAAACATTCCACACGGTAAACGGCTCAGCCCAGAAAAGGTGAGCTTATATTAAAAAGTTCTAACAACTATCGACATGCAGTGTTCAACAACACTGCAAGCAATTGCTAAGGTTACCATACATTTTTTCTGACACTGACATTGTCAGGAATTTTGTGTGATTTCAATCAATCAATCAAAGCAGTTTATTTCGGAAATAATAACATTTTCATAAAAACATAAATACAAATATATATCACATATGCAAATTACACCATCAAACAAACGTTCTATAAAAAACAGATAAAATAAGCTTCAATTCATTATGAATTTTCTTTTACCTAAGGCTCCCCTGACAAATGTTAGTAGGTCCCATCCCACTGTAGGGGAATCAGTCTACAACAAAAAACCCAATTCTGAGCTGCAGTGGGTAAAACCAAGTTCACAAGAGGATAGGTTTCAAGGACCTCACTCTGAGCTCAGAATAAGCATAACCAAACAATTCACAATGGGCTAAGTCCTCTAACGGAGCCTTACATAATAAACATAGAATTTCGTTCCTAAACTGCTGTAATGGCTCAGAGAGGAAGGCAGTTGAAACGTGTTCTGGTGATCAACATTCTCTGATTCGAAAACTCATCCCACAGAGATATTGTTGGATGCCCTGGCTTGATATGATAATATGTCCCCTATTGAATGGGGTAAGTAACTCATTGGTTTCTCTTTGCTCCACTCTGAGAATTTTCTCTTGAGCCTTCAACACCTTACCTGTTCTAATGATATAGTTTCGGGTGATTGAAACAGAAGGTCGGCATTTTGTATCCTAACCTTAGATTTTAAACAAGCGAGCAAAGGAATCCTAACATGTCTTTCAAAGTCCTGCGTCAGAATATTATTGCTGTTACACCATACTCTAAGCCAATGAAATAGGGGCTATATTGATACAATGGGCCTCATTACGAGATAGATGGTAAGGGATTACCGGTACCGGTAAGGACACCGGTGCCAGTAATCCCTTACCACCCTATTCCGAGGTCCCTTATCGGGTCCCTTCCTTAACGCCTGGGACTTCAGAGCTAATAACGGTACCGCAAATTGCGGTACCATTATTAGCTGCATCCCCATTCCCATTGAGCCCTAGGTAAGGTTGGAATGATCTGTTAAGTCCCTATTTTGGGAAATCGGACCCGGAATGCGGTAAGGGGGTAGCCATGGTGCTGCTAGCACCATGGCTACCTCCTACCTCATAATGAGGCCCAATGTCAGTTATAAATTCACCGGCAAGTTCAAGATGTACTCCATAGTTGGGGGATGAATGGGGCAGACACAATATGCGTTTGATTTCAATACAGGTCTGCAACCATTTAGTTTAAATGCATTTCTCCTGTCTTGTAGGTGGAAGCTCTTCACATGAAACATGATTTAGTTTCAATAAGATAGGCCTCCCTTAGAGAGCATTTTTGAGATTTTTAGACAGTGTTCTAGAGTACAGTAAACTACATTGAAGGTCATTATAGTTTTTTTTTTTATTGCAGCATGGGGTTGGGCCCAGGAAGCAAACTACATTTGTCTTTAACAAACAAAATAAAGAAATTCCTATGTAATTGGCATTTTAGCCAAACAACTTCAACTACTAAAGTTTATGGCTCTATTACGCATCAGTTAGGGGTAAACATTCATTAAGAAAAATGTATCCTATTTATCTTTTAGATGCATTACAGATAATTGTCTCCCCTGACTAAAAGCGACATGTCCTAAAGAATGCCGAGCCAAGGGATCATTGGCACCTCATAGGCAAGCAACAGTGAAAACAATTGTAGCAATCATATTTGGGTGAACTTGTGGCCCGCTCCTGATTCCATATCGAGGGTCTGAAATACAGAAAAAAGTACGCAAAAGTAGCACAGAAATATCTGCGAATACGCTAGGATTGCACAGCGCAAATGCATCATGCAAGAAGGCGATTTACAGAAATAAGCGCCAGCAGGGCCCAGCAGTGGAAAACATATAGGATTGTACCAGACAGGCCCACAACATACCCCTAGTGCAAAGCTAGGAGCCACCTAAACCTACCATTTGCACACGTTTCGATCCGTTACAGCAGATGCAGCAAAAATATCACAAAAATATCACAAATAGCAAGGCGAGTACCCACAAACAACCACCAAGATCTGTGCCCATACCAACCATCAACAACCCCATGCATGAAATAAATCTGCGCTCCCCAAATGCATTGTGCACCTAAACCCACTATTCCCACCCTCCTGTACACTTACCAAACTAAGCCAACCACATGCAAAGGTCACATACATCCACCATTCCCACTCCCTGTGTACCCACAAAATTAAGCCACCAACACGCAAAGGACACCTACACCAATTATTCCTACACCCTTTACAGCTACGAAACTGAGCCACCCACATGCAAATAAGCCTAAACCCACTATTCCCACCCCTGTACACCCACCAAACTAAGCCAACCGCATGCAAAGGGCACCTACACCCAGCATTCCCACCCTCTGTACACCCACCAAATTATCCCACCCACATGCAAAAGGCTCCTACACTCACTATTCCCACCTCCTGTACACCCACCAAACGAATCCAACCACATGCAAAGGGCACCTACATCCACCATTTCCACCCCCTGTATGCCCACCAAATTAAGCCACCAACATGCAAAGGGCACCTACACCCACTATTCCCACCCCCTGTACACCCACCGGAATAAGCCAAACACATGCAAAGGGCACCTACACCCACCATTCCCACATCCTGTACACCCACCGACATAAAAGCCACCCACATGCAAAAGGCACCTACACCCACCATTCCCACTCCCTGTACACCCACCAAACTAAGCCACCCACATGCAAAGGGCACCTACACACACCATTCCCACTCCCTGTACACCAACCAAACTAAGCCTACCACATTCAAAGGGCACCTACACCCACCAGTCCCACCCCCTGTACACCCACTGAATTAAGCCACCCACATCTAAAGGGCACATACACCTGCCATCCCCCACCCCGTTCCACCCACCAAATTAAGCCCCCCACATGCAAAGGGCACCTACACCCACCATTCCAACCCCCTGGACACCCACCAAATTAAGCCACCCACATGTAAAGAGCACCTACCATTCCCAGCCCCTGTATACCCAACAAGTTAAGCCACCCACTTGAAAAGGGTACCCACACCCACTATTCCCACACCCCGTAAACCCATGAAACTGAGCAACCCACATGCAAAGGCCACCTACACCCACCATTCCCTCCCCCTTTACATCAACCAAATTAACCCACTCACATGCAAAGAGCACCTACACCCACTGTTTCCACCCCCTGTACACCCACCAAACAAAGCCAACCACATGCAAAGGGCACCTAAACTCACCATTCCCACCCCCTGTACACCCACCAAACTAAGCCAATCACATGCAAAGGGCACCTACACCCACCATTCACCCCCATGTAGACCCACCAAATTAAGCCACCCACATGCAGACGGCACCCACACAGAATAAACACAACCCCTGTACCACCACCAAACACCACACGACACACATAACCCCACACGCATGCATAACACCAAAGGACCCGCACACACAAGGAGGACCACAAAACCCCACAACCAAGCTCCCAGGCCTCCCCCATGAAAAAAATACATTGCAGAATACAAAACAACATACATGTCACTTAGCTGGCACCATCACCATACACCAGTGGGGGCACAACTGTCCACCACATTTAGCGGTCCTGCAGTTCAAAATGAAGATGCCCCACCTGCACCAGTGTGTGTGCAACTGGAAGGCAGGCAGCCAACCAAGGCACACCATGCATGTCCGTCCCCATTGAATGGGTCGCCTAATTGTCCGGAGGACTGATGGTTGGAAAAGTGAGCATCGAAGCAGTTGGCCATGTGTGTCTCAGCCCCTGGCAGGTGTCCCATGTGAAGAACTTGCTGTGCATCCTTGTCAGGCAGAATCATATGCAGTACCATTGCAAGTAAAAATTCACCTTTGGTACAAGTCCGTACTACACAGTATTTGGTAGCGGTGGCTGAGCAGAGTAAAGTGATCAGTACAAGAGATTACACAAAGGACAACAATTACTATGGTTTGAACAAACACTGATTCAAGGTTTCTGAGTAAAAGAATATACATTTATTTACACCATCATTTATAAAACAGTTCACTATTATAAAGCAGAAGAAAATCACAGTCTTAATATACTACAACAACACCCAATCAATTCTGGACATGTTAAGCTCAAAATGAAGTGTGAGCAAAATGGCACACCAGCAATTTAAAAGGGAGAAAAGACAAGGTTATGCAAAATCAAAAGCACCAACAAGTTATAGGCAGGGCAATCTAGAAAAGGCTACTACAACTAGGATTCAAGTTAATAGGTCTGGGCCAATGTTAATGGTTCAGAGTCTTTGCAGAGGATCACACAGCTCAAAGTAGTTTGTGGTTAAGTGTTTGCCAAGAGTTTAAAATGAAGTTGATCAGAGGAAAAGTTACTTAAAGGAGAAGAGAAGGGCAAGACTTCGGAGAGGCAAAAGATTTCCTGCGCTTTCACCACAGTCAGACGGAACGAACGACTGAATTTGCACAGTACCGTTAAAGAAGAAGAATGCTGTAGCTGAGGCAGTTGTTTCTGGCAGTTCCTGCAGGCTTGCGGTTCCTGAAGCTTCCGGCATGGTTACAGAAGGAGGACGGATGGAGGGTCCTGCACGGCCCAGGTAAGAAGCCAGCAGCGGAACAAAACGACAAATAAAAGGTGCACTCCTAAAACACCAAACTGGTTTTCTTCCCATTGGCTATCCGATCTACTGCAGCGATGCACAGCAAATTCAACCAGGATGAGGACCGGTGTCTGGTATTTGGCAAGCTGGTTGTTCCCACCAAGCTCAAGGGAAGAAGATTCCTTGCAGATCTCCTCTGTTGTTGACGTTTCAGGCAATTCGGACCTGCAGCAGGGCTTCATCGTCTTCCTTCAGCTTCTCTTTGGTTCTCTCGTTCCAGTGGCGACTCTGCCTTCCAGTCCCATAGACTGGCTTTTTATGCACCAAATCACCCATTCACAAAGCCTGGCTGTCAATCACACAGCAGGGTGGCTGTCCTGGCAGGGCCCACCTAGCCAATCAAACAAGAGTGCGACTTGGGACACCAAGGAGACCCTGTGCAGGGAGCCTCAAACCCCTCCCTCACATCCTGTCCACCCAGACACTCAAGTGCCTAAGGAGGTCTTCTGTGCAGAAGCCCACCAATGGATGGCAAACAAAGGAACCAAACCTGGTTTGGCACGCAGAGTAAAACACTAGAAAGACCTGTACAAAAAGATATGGCAAAAAAACTCGACCACAGTCAAGTTAAAGTAAAAGTGGATTACTGGGTTTGAGTTTGAGGGCACCACCATAGCCTTAAATACTACCAAAGGCTATTTTCATAGTCTGCTGTAGAATAAAAATGGTAGATACCACTGCCACCAGCCAAATCTTAGAGAAAGGGGAACATACTGATGTTCCATGAGAATCAGACTCTATTGGAAGATAGGGTGTACTGGGTCTGTAAATTTAAAAAGACTAGTAAAGTCAATGGTAACTTTACTACATGTTCTGGGAGACAGTAGTCAGTCCCAGAAAATGGTGTTTAAAGTGGGAAGTCTGAAAAGACAACCCTGTTTCACTGCACTAGAGGTGCCGGCTGACACACAGTAAAACAATGATGGTGGGTGAGACTCCATAGTCTAAGCACATGAAAATGTACAACACACAGCAAAATACATGTAAGAGTGGGAAAAAAGGCTCACACTCTTACTTGGTAAACAAATTAAACCCTAGAAATCCAGCAAAGCTGCTGAGGGACTCAAAAGGTAAGGGAAATTAGCCATTCTGGAGAATTCTCCCTAACAATCGTCATTTCGGGCATGACACATGCAGCTATCAATGTAGACCACTGTGCACCCACGAGCCTGACAATATGGCCAGAAGCAAATGTGACTCCCAACTAAGCACATCAGCTGGACCACATACAAGGCGAATGCAAAGAGGGATGCACCGTGTTCCTGGACAGGGCTACAACAGCCATAGTCCCATGGGGACTGCACCCCACAAAAACCCAGCCCTGTCCCTCAAAGAAACAATCCACTGCATGCCAACACACAGCTCAATACCCAACAAATACTACCGGAAGTGGCAACACCTCTAGTGAGTAACCACAACACCCTACTTCAACATGTGGCTGGACCTAGATTAAATATCAACTAAACCACAACCTGTGTGTGTCCCACCACGAATGAGTGGCCACAAACACGGTTGCACTGGAATCTGGCACCACTCCAATAACTGACAAGCCCACCGTATGGTCGGATGCAATATGTTCTCCATAACACCCCTGCGAGCAATACGACCTGAAAATGCCTGCCACACAAAATATGGTGGAGGAAAACTGCCTGGTTGTGCTAGCACATCCACACGAATGTTTCCTCACACCATCCAGAGATGTCTGAATGACCAATGTGGCATCACATCCCCAGCCACCCAAGTGCAGCATTCGGACAGACAAAAATACTCCACAGATGTGTCACACATGAGGATGCCATGGATAAATCAATGTCACCATAGATCATAGATACGTGTGCCGGGGATGACACTCATTCACCTGCAGCACATGTACATCCACAAACTCACAAACACCTCAATGCACACACCCATCAGACCCATGCATGTTGGCATGCAATTTATTGAGTAACACATGCATTAGCAGCCATGGTGCATGAAATTAATTCAACCCTGCCGAAAACCAAAAATGCAGCAGCACACACCATGCCACTACATATACTAAACAAGACAGTGGGCCTCATTACACGGTATGCGGTAACCATGGCGCTATTAGTGCCATGGGTGCCGCCGGTATTTTACTGTGTCCGCCTTGGTGGATGGCGGAATTACCGCCCTACTCCAAGGTGAGCGGGGGCGGTAATTCCCCATTCACCAAGGCACTTCCCCATTCCCATTTTTGCCCCCATAGGGCTCAATGGGAATGGGGAAGGAGATAATTACGGTACCGCAAATTGCGGTACCGTAATTAGCACCAAGGTCCCTTTGCGGGCCCGTTCCTTAACGGCTGCTAAAACCAGCCGTTGAGGTCGGGTCCGGCAAAGGGACCTCGTAGTAAGGCGGTATGGGTTTACCGGTACCGGTGCCCTTACCGGTACCGGTAAACCCTTACCACATTCTGTGTAATGAGGCCCAGTGAGCCTAACTGGGACCACCCAAAACACTGAGCAACAGACACTGTCAACCCCAACAAAACCACACCCAACACACCTGTGACACGCATGCAACACAGAGAAAGCCTTGCAGATAGTAAAGTCAGCCATGAGAGCACACCCATATCAACGACTCCTAGGGTGAATTCCCACCCAAGTGCTAAATTCCCTCTACCTTAGAGCCCTCCAGATCTTTTGCTATAGTTTGGGACTTTGAATTCCATTTGCAATGTGTTTTACTTTTGTGTTCTTTGGATATGGAGTGTTAAAACAACTCCATAGCCATCATCTTTTTCTTGTAGTGGCACAGGGATGTCTTTCAGACTTCCCAAGTTTTATATACCTTCTCTGGGACTGACTACCGTCTCCCAGAGCATGTAGAATAAAATTGACTTTGCTAGTCTTTTTAAATTTACAGACCCAGCACACACTATCTTCCAATAGAGTGCTGGAGGGGTTGCCTAGCATCCCCTGGGTCTAAACACTCATGTAACAGTCAAATGTTACCCTTTCCCTCTTGAAATGGCTAGTGGTAGTGGTTTAGAATAAACACCATGATTTTTCCCCACCGCGAACACCGGTAGCTAAAAATTGGGGCAGCCATGTTTTGCAATATGGCGCCAAAGACCTATCTGTAAAAACAGACTCCGGTCAACTTTTTTCGCCGTTTCTTTTAGAAAAGGTCCTTCTTGTGTTTAACTCTGTTCACCAAACCAGGTTTGGTCCCTTTGTTCATTGGCCTTTGGCGGGCTTCAGTGCTGAAGCCCTCCTCTGGCGCCTGAGTGTCTGGGGTGGACAGGATGTGAGGGAGGTGCCCGAACCTCCCTGTACTTAGTCTCCTAGGAGACCTGAATGCACTCTGGCGTGATTGGCCAGCTAGTTGTCCGGCAAGGACAGCCACCCTTCTCTGTGAGTGACAGCTAGGCTGGAATGAATGGGGGAAAAAAAGCAGGCCTCTGGGACTTGGAAAGCAGAGTCGACCACTGGAACGAAAGAACCGAACACGAGCTGAAGGAATACGACTGCTGCAACTCCTGGTCCACTGGTGAAGCCCTGCTGCGGGTCTGAATTGCCTGAAACTCCATCGATAGAGAAGCCCTTCAAGGCTAACTTCTTCCTTGAGTTTGGTGGAACCACCAACTCGCAAGTCACTTGGACACCATCACTATACTGGTCGAATTTTCTTCAGAGTGATATTGAAAAGCAGATAGCCAGTGAGAAGGATACCAGTTTGTGGTCTTTAAGGCACTCACACCTTAAATCGATATTTTGCCAAAGCTTGTGGCCTCTTCCCTGGGCAGTGCAGGAACCTCGTGACATCCTCCTTCTTGTCCCCATGACTGAAGCTCAGGAACAGTGAGATCTGCAGGAACTGCCAGGAACAACTCCCTTAGCTACAGCTCTTCTTCATTTAGAAGATACTGTGCAAGTGCGGTCAAGAAATCCTTTATGCCACGTTGAAAGTTTGTGAAACTTTTCCAACTTTGAAGGCTTGTCCTTCCCTAAACCGACATATAACTTTTCATCTGACCAACTACTTCTAAAAACCATTGCAAAGACTTATCCGTGTACTACCAGAACTGTGTTTGTTTGAACCACTGTGATTGCTGTCCCTTTGTGTAACCTCTTGTACTGCTCACTTTACTCTTGAGATACGTCTGGCTGCTCAGCCACTGCTACCACGTTACTGTGTAGTACAGGTTTGTACCAAAGGTGAAATTGTACTTACACTTGTAGTCTTAATTGTGTGTAGTGCTCCCAAAGGGTACTGCATGTGATTCTGCCTAACAACGGCACATCGACCAAACACATATGAGCAGTGCATCCATATAAAAGAACCACATCACATCGACACATGGGTCAACAATGCAAAATGCATGTGCACAGCAAGGCACAGTCACCATCTCCACACAGAGTCAATCACATACCCATACAGGAAACACACCTGGACAAATGACCATTGGTGCAATAAACACCATGTAGCACCACACGGACAACCAGTATGACCAACCATCAACACTCCCCCCCACCACCACCTTCACCTGCAAACAGCAGTCATTATGCCTATTAGCAATGTGTACATGTAAAACCAAATCCCACGTACCCATGCAACACAGAACATAATATACACAGAACCATAGCATGCTGAGTGATGAAACATGAATCCAGAGAAGCATACCACATGCTCATGTGGCATGACCCCTCAAAAGCAGACAAGTGTGACATGCCACACAATAGATGACTGCACACACACGAGCATTGCAGAAAGTAATTGTCCCATAAAGAAATTAAAAAAATAACCACGGAATCCCTTATAGCCAAAGACACAACTGTTATATAATTGCAAATCATCTGAAAAAATAGTAAAACCTGACCGAAAGAAAGTCACAAAAATCCCCCCTACGAAAACAATATCAATGATGCAAACACACTAACAACATATAAATACAGTCACTGCTGCAGTCCCATTCTTGGAAACTCTAGGTTCAATGTAGCCTCGGTTACCGCCTCCACTTCCTGCAGGCATGCCTCTGTGATGTTCCTGAGAGCCTGCAGGGCCCGACAGTTGCCTGCTCTATCTGTTCTGCTGCTCTCCTTCTTCCAGCCTCAATATCTGCTCGTAAGACCTCCACCCCTGCACGTGCAGCAGCCCTGGCTCTGTCAGCTGCCTCTCCCACCCCATGGCGCCTCTCCTCCTGCTGCCACATACACTGCAGCTAGCGTGTCATGGCCACTGGAATACATTCCCTTGCCACTGTCCGCCCCTGGCAGTTCAAGTATATCCTTTGGGCGCAACTTGCTTCCAGCTGCCGGAGTACATGCCTTCGCTGGCGCAACTCCTTCCTCCATCTGGTAGCCCGCCGATGGTGCTGGACCTCCCTCCAGAGAGATGATCTACTCCTGGAAGGGAGTACTGGACCACCACTCTCCACACGTGCCATGTCCACCTGCACAGAGTCATCATGCATGCATGACATGGCCAGGCCCATTACCAGTGGAATGATGCCCCTGTGTGCACTTGCATCCCCACAGATTACAAAGGTGGAACCAGGGCAGCAAATGGGTGAACGTGGACCGGCGATTCTGCAGTGGTTGCCTGCATGGAGTCCACACCTCTGCGTGCCCAGGGCACAGTAGTTAAGGAGGAGGTGGGTGTGACCTGGAATGCCTGAACCATGTTGATCACAGCCAGCAGTGCTCCAGCCATCTGGGACAGAATGTCTCACACCTGCCCGTAATGGCTGACCAGTTGGCCACAGATGATTTCCAGGGCATTGAGGGCAGCCAGCTGCTGGCAATGGCCTGAGATAAGAATGGGCAACCAAGCATCTTCAATGGCATCCTCAGCATGCACTGCCAGGGTAGTCTGTGTCGTTGCTTCAACATTGATGCACAAAACTGCAGAATAATGCCCCTGGACAGTGTGAATAGCTGTCCCTGCCACAGTGTCCTGCACACCCTCTTGTCCCAGGCGCAGGCTGCAGTCTGTACATCAGATGTCGTAACACCACCTGACACCACGGACATCCCCACAAATGCCTCCTCCACCTCCACCACAGTGAATCCCGAGAACCCAGATGGCACCCCTGTGTCAACCTGTCTGTCTGAGTAGGAGGCAGATTCCCCCTGCCCCTCTGTCCCTGAGGACTCAACCTCCAGGTCCATGGTAATGTCCTGTGCATCTGAAGATGAACCCTCAGCTGACACCTGTCCCTCAGATTAAGTCATTGAGTGGATTTGGGTATGCCTTCTGTGCAGCCTCCTTGAGTTCCTTTGCCTTGTCACCTGCTCATCCTCCATGCTTAATTCCACAACTGCATGCCACACTGGTTAGAAAGGGAGAGAGGAGAGGCATTTCAGCATTCGTGGGCACATATTCAAAACCCAAGAACATAGCAGCAATATTCTGCCATGTGACATACAAAAGCCATATCCCAATCACAGCATGCATCCAATGATGCAGCATCAAGAGGCAGACATGTGAGCATGGAACATGTGATGCAAACCGACAACTAAATCATGCATGGCTCTGCAGTGAGTGAACAGTTGCCAGTCCAAGGGAACACCATTCTGCATGGCCTACTGGCTACATGGAAGGGCCACACGTGATGACAGGAACAAATCACAGAGACACGCACCCATCAACATTACATCAGCACACACATCCCCATCCACCGTTGACCCTCTTCCTGCACCCATTTACGGTTCATGTCCATGGCCAAGACGGACATGGCATACTCACCGCTCCCCTCCGTAGACCACCACATCCACCTGGCAAGTCGACCATCCGACAGCCCTCAAGATACTAGTCCATCCCAGCCACAACACCCCCTCACATGCATCACAACATCCAACATCCCACCATGCACTGGTGCCATAATGGTCAACCTAACACTCAAATTCACAAAAGGTGAATCGACATTCAGCATCTCAGATGGCGGCCTGTGCCCTCATCCTCATCCCTGACCACATGTGGCCATCCGTAAACATACCACTGGATACTGAGTGTGAAGGGTGGGAACATTCTGTCAGTGATACATAGCCCAACACCACTGACATCAACATGTAAACCCTCAAGACTACAGCTGTATGCAAGTACCACCGTGGCACATCCTCCCAAGGTCCCCACACCCATGGGATACACAGAGAGTAATCATGCATGCATCATGTACACAGCACACATGAGCAATGCCCAAGTTACTGGGACCACAATGCAGGCTGCACCTGGTCACACTACACTGCTGTGTCCTGCGACCATCAACCTCAACAAAATGCAAACGCATTACATGTCATACACATCCAGACCCATAGAACTGACAGGGTCATCTCACCTGCAGCCTCAATCTGCTTCTGCAGTAGGAGGACCTGGTCATGTAGTTCTGGGTTTACCCTCTGCAGGACCCTGAGGTGGAGTGCTTGAATCCTAAGGTGTCTGCCCGAGTTCCCCTCTGATGTTGGTCCAGCATCGATGGCAGCCCTGTTTTTCTTTTCGTACCGGATCCTCATGTCATCCCATTTCTTCTTGATGTTGTCGGTGGTCCTTTTGGCCACTCCCTCAATGTTCATGGCTGTGGCAATGTCCTTTGCTATATAAGGGGTAAGGCGCCCTCTTTTTTGTTTTGGGGGGCCTCAGTCATGAGGGGGTATAACACAATTGAGAAAAGGGACTAAGGCTACCCCACCTTGCGGACACTGGCTGGGAAAGGATCCAGCACACTAATTACAGATCACTACTGGTGGTCTGTTTACTAGAGCGCACCCAGGCTACACGTGGCATATATACACATTTTATTTATATCATGAACTTTCAAAAACAAACAGTTTGGCCTAACAAAACATAGCTAAATTAACATGACCTTTTTCTTATCCTTGAGGTCTTACAAATTGACTTCATACCGACATTTGTACATTCAGTTACTTTGTAATGTGAGTTAGTACATATTGGTGACTGAGAATGTGGTCAGAGTGACCTAACATCTATCTCGTCGACACTAATTGGTGTTTCTGGCACAGAATGGGTTGCTGGTGTTCTGGTGCCGTCTTCAGGACAGTTCTAGTGGGCTTGGTGTCGCCGCTTATTCACTGATGTGGGCCATCTAAAGGTAAAAAATGAGTAATTAAAAACAAGGGGTCTGGAGGTGCCTGATAGGGTGCTGGGTTGTATCCTACCTGAGCCAGCAGTTGCAGTGTCCCAGGTATGGTGAAGCCGCAATAGGCCTCTTGCTGCAAACGCCTTCTGTGCGCTTGGTATAATTCGATCTGGATGTAGTTAGATCCGGGCTTCAGTTAAATAACTGTACAGAAGATTGTAATTGTCTAATTAGATGTTGACTTAACTAACTCTAAACAAGGCTGTGGTTATCTAATGGGCGGGCAGGGGCACAATATGTCCTCTCACTACCACACTCGCTAATTGTAGTAATACTCAGCCCTCACATGCTGTTGGGCAGGTGCAATATTTTCTACTGTATTATTCAGTGCACTCAGTGTGAGCGGTCAAGTGAGACAAAATCTCCTCATTCTAAAAATCTCATTTTGCCGTGTAATGGGGGAAGAATCAAGGCTCCGTGCTCTCTATGAGTGAGGGGGGCGTTGCTGGACGGGGGTGACCCGGGACCTCTGTGTGTTAAAGGAATATCGTGTCTATTGTAGGAGCGTGTGATAGCTAGCATGCTCTCTGATACTGGGAAAGGAGCAACGAGCTGTGCAGGGTGGGCTACAGCGTTTGTCTCCAGCTTACCTCGTTGCTGCGCGTAGCTACAGATCGCCGTAGGGATGGCAGTGTCTGAAGCTACGCGCAAGCATGTAGGCTTGTTAAAGCTAGCTTGGCGCATGAATGCAAGCCCTGGGCTCAGAGACGCCGGAGACGCCTGCGCGAAAGAGCAGTGTCTCTTTCCTACAACTCGGAGTTAGTGTCTCTGCCTGGAGCTTGTGCATACTGAAGACAAGTATTGCACTATGACCATAATGGATTGCCCTCGGACCTCTTATCTATATGTTGCTGAACTCGACGAGGTGACAAATTACCATAATATATACGGTCGCTGGTATTGACGCAGGCTTATGTCTCCTTGTTTCTCTATTAGTGCCAGAGGCAGGGACATTGTAGGACATGGCGGTAATGCTGATGGTGTCAAGTCAGAGTGTAGGTGGATGCATATTGCTATAGCTAGCATGCTGGCACACTTGTGGTACAAGAGGGGCTCACTCACATAAGGGCTGCTAGCCGCACGTATGATCACATAAATCAGCACGAGTACGTAGAGAAGACATGAGTGCATCAGTCAATCAATACACTAAACGGTCAAGTACATTGTTAGTGTAAATAGGACTCTTGATTGACATGAGCAGAGTTACAGCCATCTCAGAGTTGAACAAATACATTAGCCTGCATTTAACATTCTTAGTTACTTTTGATTGGAGAGTCTTGTATGCATGGAGAAGACATTTGCTACATTTAGGATGTTCCACTTGGGGAATTCGGACAGTTGATTAAAAGAACAGATTCCACTCTATGGCCATGTTTAATCCATTTTTTACAGTGTCTAAATGATGTGTCAATTTCTGCTCTAATTTTCTCAGTGCTAGATCTCTGTCTTCCCCTCTTGCTTTGGCTTCTATGGTTTGTATCACACACCATCTCAGTTCTGTGTGCTTATGTTGTTGTTTCTCGAAATGGGCCACCATAGGTTTATCCACTATTTTGTTTTTCAGGCAAGACCTATGTTTGCATATTCTTTGTCTCACCTCGCGTTTGCTCTTTACTATGTATAAAAAATTGCACGGGCATCGAATCATGTATATGCTCCATTTAGTCAAACAATTGGAAAAAGTCTTGTATTTCCATATGGTGCCGATGAGAGATACTTCCTTTTGATCTTGTGTGAGGTGACCCTCCTTTCACAAACGGGGAGGCACAGTGCTTTGTGGAGGTGGTGGAGATGCACAGCAGCATGGCACCGATGTACCGTAGGACACACATGGGCTTTGCATGTATGCTTGGTTACGCATTGCAGTACTGTCCTGATATGCCAGTGGTAGGGTGGTGCATGATTGTGTCATAGTGGTGATATGTGTTGGTTTGTCACAGTCAGCAGCTGAACTTTTGGTGATCCTTCAGTGCTGATTGTTGTTGTGTAGGTGTCAAATGCATGCTGGTCAGGCTCTGCGCTGGCGGCCCTTCTGTGCACGTGTCTCTGCTGCTGGACCATTCACTGGCATGCTTGTTTGGTGCAGGGTTATTTTCATGTCAGGTCCTGGGATCCTTGCATGCCGTTGCCTACCATGTTTGTTGTTGGGTTGCAAATCCATCCTGCTTGTGCATCTTACACACATTGAGTTTCACCTCACACAGGATGAAATTATTCACATGAGATGTGCTTTGGGGATTTCTGCATTATCGATATTTGTGATTTTTGGCTATGTTTTTGGATGGGTGCAGAGCAACGTCCACCATGTGTGCTGTGTCACTTGGCTATGGCCTGTCCCTGGGGTGTGCCATGGAGTCACTTGTAGTCACTTGACCCTGCTAATATGGCAGCTGCTCAGTCAGTGTGATGCCGTGCTGGTCTGCCCCCACCAAGTCAGCCACTACACACGCATTGTAGTTCTGGTGCAGCTTCCATGCTGGATCAGGCCAGTGTTGGAGGAAACTGTGTTCAGCGGTGTGTTCGCCCACTGCACTGGTACCTCCAAGCATACACAGGCTTGTGGAGCTGTGGACAGGGGTGCAGGCCACATTGTGTTTGGTTTTCAGTGGTACATGCTCACTGACGGGATGTCAGTCAGTCAGTCATTTGCATTGTTCTTATTACTGCTTCATGCATTGTCAATGGGGGGTAATGGGAGTGCATAGGTATGGGATGTTCTGCAATGGCCTTGGTTTTGCTTTGTTGAATGTCACATGTTCATGTTGCTTCATTAGTTGTTATGTGTTGCCGAGTGACCCTTTTGTCTGTTGGGTATTCTTGTGTGTGTTGCTTTGGTATCGATATGTGTCATTCTAGTGACACTGACCTTTTTGGCATGTTTTGCTGTGAGGTTATAATAGTAGGATTTGTGTGTTTTATATCAATATGAAGTACACATCACATGTCTAATGTGGACTGCAATTCTCAGGTAGTGGTCTATGGCCCAAAAGGACTTGCCATGTTTCATCATTGAAGGAATTCTGGCATGTGGCTATATTGTGACATTCACACTGTAAGGTTTTCATATGAAGTATGTCTGGATGAGCTGGCTCCATATCTGCTGGCCCCTGACCCTTTGGCCTGCTATTGATATGGCCCTGCCTGTGGCTGTAGTGCACAACCTCTCATGCACCTCTATTGGTATGCCATGACGTGTTGCTATATTATGCAAAATGCACCATGCCAATATGAACTTACATGCCCCAGCTGGCGCATACAACAATACTCCACCTGAATGGTCGAAGCAGCAGAAGTGTGATTTCAGCACTACAAATGTGGTTTTGATTATGCCTCTGGTCACAATGTTTGATGTATTGTAGCAGACATCTGCTGGTGTGGTGGGGTTTCGGATAGGCGTCATCAGGAATGATGATAGCGGGTATGCGCTGTCCCCTATGGATGACTAGGAAAATAGTTGTTTGGTTTAGGATGTTGTGGTATGATGGCTTGGATTTGATGTGAACCACAACCTGTGTGTTTTTGTGTGTGTGGAGGCAGATGCCTACCAATGACTCACTTGTTTCCAAATGTTCCAGATTCCAGTGCCTGGAGGATGGGGGAATGGCATAGAATGTAGCTATTGTGGGTGCATCCAGGGTAGTTTGCGTTCACATGCATTATGTGTCCCTTGATGTCACAGATGACCGGCAAGTTGGCGGTCCGGTAATAACGATACCAGTAAGGCAATATCGGCATCGGTTACCAGACCGCCAACCTTGTAATGAGGCCCGTTGTCTTTTAAGATGCATGTCAGGGATATACTACAACATGTCATTTTCCATCAGGCAAAGTAATGTATTTATTTTTGTTTTGTAAGGTGCCAACTGCAAATGCAGTCTCTATGCAGAGCCCTAAAGTTAATAGATTGAAAGAAAAACTTGCCAACTGAACAGTAAACCCAGAGTGAAAAAGCCAATTTTTATGTACACGTTTCTGCATTGACAACAGTGGATTATGTTTGGCATTGCTTCCTGGCTCTAGCAAAATTACTGTCCCTGCAAAAGACAGCCAAGAATGCCACTTACAATAAGAATTACGAAGGCATTAGTCCAGCATTCTCGCAATTACTCTGACTGCCCATTAGCAAATGATTAATACAGGAGTGCTGCTAATAGAGTTTAAAGCTTTTTGGTGGTAAGGTTTTAATTCAAGTATGCCCGCCACACAATGATTTACAGTCCACTGAAAGAAAAGTCTAGAATCGTCCACTTTATTCACATTTGCTAAAATGCTTTTGTCATTGCTTTCTGCAATCAATGAGGTGACTTTTTAAATGAGGTGCAATTATAGCTGTTATTTAACTGGTGCAATTTAAATATAATTTAGACTTCATTTGTTAAGGTATACTGCACAGATACAATCGAGGCAAAAAAGTGCAGAATTAATCATACCGGCCTAAATGTGAAAGTATTTATTTGAAACTGTGCACAATCTCATCCTGTGCTTTTAGGATGAAAGGAAAAAAAATGGGACCGGCGGCATATTCCTGTAGCCCATATATTCAAAATGGATACAAAAATAGATCGGAAAGCTCCAGTGCTTACACATTCCAGATAGTATCACTTTCGCCTTCTATGCAGAAGGGCGCCCCAACTTTGTAAACAGAAAGCTATGTACAAGGCATGATGAAGACCCATTTCTAAGGGACATAAGTCAGGCAAGAGTCGCAAAAGAAGTTAAGTGAAATCAACATGCTTCAATTTCCATATTAGCTACGTACAACCTAAGCGATCTACTTCAAGGTGTGGGAAAGTGCACACATGGATGTCAAACTGAAAGCATGTGTGTAGGAGGTGACAACAGTCAGAAACACAATTTTGCTGCCAGAAAAAACAAGCACTAACAAAAGAAATAGTTGTTGCTGATATATAGGGGTTCATTACAAGTTTGCCGGTAAATCAGCAGAAATACTGGCATGCCGATATTACCGGCATATACAGACTCGTGATATGCCATTAATACCATTGTTCCGGTAATACAGACACCGGAGCCTGGACCATCTGGTATTCATTGCTGGTATTACATGATACGGTAATTCCGGAAGGCCCGGTCTCTGGCGCCGGTATTAAGTGGCAGTAAACAGAATTACCAGCACATTTACTGTATACCGGCAATCTCATAATGAGCCCCAGAAAACAGTCCAGTCATATGCTTCTGGACTATCCTTATTTGCTCTGGTATTTAGATCATGCAGACATTTCTGTTATATGTCAGATATTGCCATCACATCCTAACTACTCATGTAAGTACTGGGTTTTTCATGAAAACACATGTAGTCACACCATTGCCATGAAAGGCAGGTGTACTGACACCATCATCAGATTCCATCATGCCTGTTAGCATAGCAACACCATCTTCCATTATGTCCACGTAGCACATCAAGAACAACTTCTATTAGGACCAGATA